>NC_136790.1:20629934-20977434 GCF_951216825.1 Electrona antarctica | reverse complement strand
CGTCTGCTATAGGCATTTGTACCTGTATTGTGTACTGTACTGTACTGTACTGTACACAGCGAACTATCAAAAGATCCAGGCCTGTTGGCAGAGAGTTGCCTCTCTGCCAGAACGAGAGCGTGCAGTACAAAGCAAAGGGGTTGCCATTACGGCTCACTTTCCCCCGGACACAATCCACCAGAGGTTTGTTAGCGGGAGCAGAGGGAGCTGTATGCAAATCGCTGTTATTTCAAAACCACATGCGTATGAGAGAGAGAGAGAGAGGGAGGGAGACTGTCCTCTGCTCTCGTTTGTCCTACACGTCTCTCTAAATGAATGGTGCAGCCAGGTAGCAGGTAGTGGATTGCTAAAGGATTTCCTGCCTATCGCGTCTTTGCTTGGCAACTAAGCCGTCTGCATGCTAATACGTTGGCTGCATTAAACTGCAATTTACTTGGGCCTCAGTTAGTAAAAGGAGCCAAGGACAATTGCCATAGTGGAGGAATTTAAAGCAAACACTGCCAACCCAACCCAACCCCCCCCCCCCCCCCCCTCTCTCTCTCTTCCCCCCCCCCCCCCTGGTTTCATGTTGAACAAATCAATTTGGTTCTGCAAAGGAGCTTGTTCAAAACGACACTGAAGGAATGACCCTCTGAAAACAGAAGTCTCTGGACGACAGGATACATCAAGATCCATTTAATGTAACATTGACAAAGAAATAGATAGAGAAAAGAACAGGTATAAATGAATCAGTATTACTTGGAATGATGAAATTAATGAACCTCTCTGCCGTACGCTGGTATTACAATGTCATAAGTAGGACAACCTGCGGTATTGTCAGCAGTCCTGACTGTTTTCATTATTACAACTGACTTTTTGCATTTCTGAAGCTTGTCGGGTACTTTTCTCATCGCAGAAATAGCACCGACCGCGCAGCTAAGTATAAATCGGGCTTCATAAGTCTCCCGTCACAATGGCACTGTGATTGTCTTTCATGACAAAAATTACACCAGACATGAGGTGGAGGCAAATGTCTCACTAAACGGGAATTGACAGGGGGAGCAGATGATCTCCCGATGATACCATATTGGATGTGGCACGGCCGCGTGGAGTTCATTTTTGATCGACCGCAGAGTATGATTCTCCCGATTCAACAAATTAGACAGAGATGCATCTGCCGGCGGGTCACTTTTACTCTGAAACAGACAGACACACAGATGGGGTACGTCCCACGCTAGAGTGTGTGATTTGCTAGAAAAGGTGGCCTCTGCTCCGACTAATCAGGGGACATGTGGCTCGATGAGCAACCGAAATAAATAGTATGTGACTGGTGGTGATACTGGAAAATCAGCACGTGACAAATATAACGGGACTGTTCCAGCTTCTCCGCAGGGGTTCAGCCGCCTGAGCCGTTGATGTTCACCAAAGTGCTGCACTTAATTAAATTAAACTGATTCCTGTGCAACGATGAGTGCGGTGCAAAAATACCTCGGAGTGTCCTGAGACATATACTCTACATGATGAGGATAATGATGATGACGATCTGATGACATTTTGTATGGCATTTAGGAAGTGAGTTTCCAACTGAAGCGTAAGTATTTGACACACTAGGTACACATAATAGTTCTCTTTTCATTAAAAAGAAACGGAGCAGATTTAGGGGTCTCTCTAGTCTACAATATGTCTCACTCTACCTTTCTCTCTCTCTCTCTCTCTGTGTGTGTGTGTGTGTGTGTGTGTGTGTGTGTGTGTGTGTGTGTGTGTGTGTGTGTGTGTGTGTGTGTGTGTGTGTGTGTGTGTGTGTGTGTGTGTGTGTGTGTGTGTGTGTGTGTGTGTGTGTCTCTCTCTCTCTCTCTCTCTCTCTCTCTCTCTCTCTCTCTCTCTCTCTCTCTCTCTCTCTCTCTCTCTCTCTCTCTCTCTCTCTCTCTCTCTCTCTCTGTCCCTCTCTCTCCGTCGAGGAGTGTAACCAGTTTGTCAGGAGCAGAAAGGGCATTGATCTATTTAGCCAGCGGAGCGGATAATGTGTAGATCTGTATTTTGGAAGGTGGAGCCCAGCCAGCCTCGCTCTCACTGTGACTCTCCCCCATACAAAAGGGCCTGCCTTTGTCTGCCGCTACAGAACAGGGCTCCCTCTCTGAAAGACACAAAGAGAGAGAGAACACGGCCGTCAAGCACTGCCTTTTGCCCGCATCTCACTTTCATGCCAACATTTCTATGACAGATGACACGCGTACATGTTTTTTTTGGTCTTCCTGTGTGTGTGTGCCCGCATGCACGTGTGTGTGCGTGCGTGTGCACGACTGCACGTGTGTGCGAGTGCACGTATGTGTGCGCGTGCTTGCCTGACAATAGGGCTTCACTGGGGGAACCCTACGGGTGAAATATATGAAGAAGGAATCACAACGACGTGTGTGTGTGTGTGTGTGTGTGTGTGTGTGTGTGTGTGTGTGTGTGTGTGTGTGTGTGTGTGTGTGTGTGTGTGTGTGTGTGTGTGTGTGTGTGTGTGTGTGTGTGTGTGTGTGTGTGTGTGTGTGTGTGTGTGTGTGTGTGTGTGTGTGTGTGAGACACGACGAACCACAAATGAGGCCATTTCGGACTGAAAGCCGTGGCTGAATGAGGGATGCTCATTTAAAAAGAGAGAGCAGAATATAAAAGGCCTTTTCATGTGCTGCTGCAGTCTGTGCTCTGTGCTGTCCACTGATAGCTGTGCCTATAAGACCCTCGCATGGGGGATCCGGACACAGAGGGCTCTCCGATACCAGGCCACACAATGAGTGGGAGGAGGAGGCATGCCCAGGGGTCTCCAAGCCCCCCCCCCCCTCACACACACACACACACACACACACACACACACGCACACATACGTATACACACACACACACGCGTATACACGCACGCGCACACACACACACACACGCACACAGGAGCACTGACTGAGTGAGCGTGTCACAGATTAGTAGTGCATAATGGGATTGGCAGACTGGTACAAGGCGCTGTAATCAAACCCGCACAGTGACCGATAGCGGAAAACAGGACATGGAACAAAGGGCGCAATGAAAGGGAGACGAGAAGTGATCCCGTCATTACACCCTGATCTGAGACGGCGTATGTTCTAATCAGGGCTGGAACCTGGACCTGGCAGACGTGTGCACGTGTGTGTGTGTGCTCTGCATGTGCCAGTTAGTCAGCTAGCTAGTTAGTTCTGCCTGCTATACAGTGACTACCATATTTTCTTGAGTCAGTTTACACAGAATTGCGTCAAAATCCCTTTGCAAGTGTTGCCGGCGATTTTTCTATTTTTTTTCTCTCCTTTCTTGTGAGGGCAGCGGCGTGTTGTTCTGCATTTGTGTCACGCCTGCCTAATCATGCACAGCATGTAAACACACCCATGATTGTTTGGTTTTCTGGCTGAGTGTTTGGGTTAAACGAGAACGTGAGTCGCTCTCGTTCCTACAGCTCGACACTGAAGTGCACTGCACACAATGATGGTGTGAAAAGAGAGGGGGGGAGAAAATAAAAGGAAAAGAAAACAAGAGAACGGCTTGAGAGAGAGACTAACCTTTACAGAAGCAAGAATGCAGCTCAATTTCTGTTGAAGCATCCTCTGCATTTTGCTTCCGGAAGCTAAAAGGGGGAGTATGGCTGGGTGTTCTGCAAAGAGAGGGGTCAAGAGAAAAGGACACGTGTATATTGGGTACGTACGCAGTGAAATCCAGAGTGTTCATGGAACTCTGAGAGTGAACAAATGGAACCAAATGGACTTCTAAGTGTGTCCATTCGGTTCCTCTTGCACACCCTGAGTTAACCAAACACTCAAGATTTGACAGTGTATAGAAAAGCAGCTCTATGCCTCTATTGGCTGTCTCCTGTTATAACGTGCTGATAGAATCCTCTCACTTTAGGGCTAGGGCTTAATATCTTTCCATTTATGTTCCGATATCTGCTGTCTAAACTACTATAGTACATCTCTGGAGAATATAAGGGAAATCAATGGGCTTATATCTATACAATCTAGCCGTTTTAACCTGAATTGCCTTCCAACTGTGCAAAGGGAATGCATGTCGAATCAGAGATGCAATTATTTTAGGGTGAAGCGAGTGATGCTCCTTACCTTGACAGGCTGGTAAAAAAAAAAGAAGCCCAGTCGGTCAACTTCTTTCCCCCACAATTGAAAGCCTGGGGTGAGGTGGTGGGATTCGGGGGGGAAATGGCTTTTATATCTATATAAGCAGGCGGAACAACCTTGGGAAGCCCCATGTGGTCTAACCTTCACCGGCTGCCGGCGTCCCCGCCACCCGTTTTTTTGTTTTTTTTCTTCCCTGCCGACACATTAGTCTCTGCTTCTATTCAAAGTCATGGCCACCAAGCACTGAGAGGAATGCAGGCGGAGTGCTGAGAGGGATGGGGCGCTGTTGGTCGCAGTGTGAAGGGGGTGAGGTGGGGTGGTGGGGGTGGGGGGGGACTCAATCGAATGAATACAAATTGGGTGATCAACCTGTCATGGAGTGCCGGACTGCTGACTTTGGGGACTTAACTCCCTCCATGATTTGCATAGGCCGTCGCTCAGTGTCTCCCTTGACACGGTCGGGGGGGGAAATGATACGATGCGGTTGTTAACTTTCTCTTTGTGAGGTTCGTGACCCGAGGCAGCAGAGACTACCCGCGCGTTTATTGCCGTGGGTCTATATTTGTTGTTTTACAGAGGACCCCCGGAACGGTCGCCCGCAGCAGACGGGAATTCACCTCTCATTTAACGAGAGCGTGGCCATACATTATGCGTGTCTTTCACACACCGCAGGCTTTTTGTGCAACCTTTTTTTTTTTTAACACGCAGGTTTTAAAGCGCGCGTGCTTGATCTCGACTGACTGGCAGGCCGCCCGGCAACTGGCAGGTTGACTGTAGCAGGCAGGTGGCAGAGGAGCCGTGCTAAAGCAAACCGTTAGTCAGTCCGTATCAAAGCAGCAAAATGTAGTTTCTTCTTCTGCCACTGAATTCCTCTTAAGTAAAAGAAGAGAGGTTGATTTGTAGCACAGGTAAAACTGCCTGTTACTTCAGGTGCACGCTTTGTGAATGTGGTGGTGTAGTGTGCGTTTGTGTGTCTGTGTGCAAGTGCATCAGTGAGTGCGCGCACACACACGTGTGTTGTGTGTGTGTGTGTGTGTGCGCATGTGCGTTTGCGTGTGCGTGCACGCATGCTTGCCGTTGCATGTGTTAGTCTAGGTCTGTGCATGCATACACTGGTTTCGATTTGAACTTGAAGAAGGAAAAAAATGGGGTGAAAAGTTCGCACACCAGCGTTAAAGGAGTAGTTCACCCAAAAAAATTACTTCTAATCTCCATGAATTGAAGGCTTCATGGGTTGTGTGATTGATCATTTTTGGGGTGAACTACAGTAAGTACTCCTTTAATATGGTGAGCATACATTTTAAAATTACCGGTAATTGTGATATCTTCAAACATACATATTAACCATATCAGACTCCATTTCCCCCAAAGGAAATATATTTAATTCAGTCTGCCCGGAGGCAGGGATATAACATAAAGATTAACGACCAGAGGGTGGAGATATCACAAGCAGAGGCGTTGATTAACCTCCCTCCCCAACCCCCGGCCATGCAGAAAATCGAACCCTGTGCATAGATGTGCACCGCTTTACGTGGGAAGGTGTGTGTTTGTGTGGCACGGCGGATGTGAGTTCTCACCCTGGTGGTTTTGATCTTGTTTCCAGAGGAGCACATCCATCCAGAGTTGTCGGGCAGAGTCTTGCACTCCTCTCCCTCCAGACACGGTTCCATCTCACACCACCACTTCCCAATCACAATGGACGCTGCATGGAGGGAGGAGAGATGGAGGAGGTTAGATGACGCGTGTAGAACTCTTACCTTGACGGGCTGGTCAGGCTGCGTGCGTGCGCTTGTTTGTTTGTGCATCCGTGCGTGCGCTTGTTTGTTTGTGCGTCCGTGCGTGCGTTTGTGCGTGCGCACAAAGGCAAGGATGCCTGCACAAATGGCTGTTCAAATGTTTGGACACAAACATCCAACATGGGATACACTGAAGAAGATATATTTTTGTTGTTATGCTTTAGCTATTGAAAAATAGCAGATCTACAAGCTCATAGCGCGCCACTGAGTGGCGCGCTATGAGCTTGTAGATCTGCTATTTTTGAAAAATCGAAGAACGACTGACATAGAAACATAGCTTTTTCAGAAAACTGTCAGGATGTAGAAGACATTTTTAGAATCTGATCTCAGGTCAAAATGAGTTAAAGTACCAAAAGTAAAAGTACTCATGCAGAATGTCCCGTTTCACATGGTGGTATAATGTGTAAAATGTATTAATAAATAGCAGATGTTGTGCAGTGTTGTCAGTGAGCTTGTAGAATGTAGATTGTCTATTTTCAAATAGCACATTTTTAAATAAGGGCTGAAGTAGTCAATGCATGTTGTGTAATAATAATCAAAAGTTTTCAAATAATTATAGTCGAGTAAAAATACAATATTTGCCTCTGTGATGAAGTGGATTAGAAAATAGTATATAGTTTGGAAAATTGGAAATACTCCAGTAAATAAAAGTACCAAAATTTGACTTAAGTACAGTAGTGAGTAAATGTCTCGTAGTACTTGCACCTTGCTGTAGGATAATCGGGCCAATTATGGGTCCGATTCGCCCTTCGTTCCCAGTTTTAGGCTCACCTCAACCGATTATCTACTCTAATTATCCGGTAGTCGCAGTGTGATGGCATTCAGACATCATTTTAACACTCCCCCCCCCCCCCCCCCAGCACCCCCCCCCCCCCCCCCCCCCTTCCCCCCGACTGGATTGAAGTCTCCCAGATTTCGAGTTGTATTTTGAAAAGAACAGCGATGGAATGTTGAACAGAAACGTGCATTAGACGATGAGAGTGAGCTGACCTGGAATCAACGAATACTTTACCAAATGGAAATGTGCGAGTGAAAATGAAAATGTCAAAAGGTTATGTTCTCCTAATCAGGTAGTTTGTTTTTCTTAGTTAAAACATGTCAGCTACAGCCCATCTTCCAGGTTATCGCATTTGCTGATTCACTATTTAGATATTTGATATCTGATTAAATTAATGTCATATTGAAGCAAGCAAATTAAAAACCATCTGGGGTTTACACAAAAGTAGATGTTTAAGAGGTGTTTTAAAGTGAAATACCCCGTAGTCCCGTAGTCCCGTAGTCTGAAAACCCACCTTTTCAGACTCCATCATGGCCCATAGCACTTACCCTACCCCCCTTAGACAGCACTTCTTAGACTTATATAGCATTTGAAACAGACTTATAGCATGTCATGTAGACAGCACAATAAGTGCATTGTATGTAGTCATAGCACTTCATAGTATATAGTGTATAGTAGTCATAGCACTTCATAGTATATATGTACAGCATAGTATAGCATATATGTGTAGTTTATATGTATAGTGTCATTATATAGATATGTTCTAGTTATAGTTTATATGTATAGTGTCATTATATAGATATGTTCTAGTCACGTTCTTAGCTTACGCATGTTTCGCGATAAATGCTTTTTACATATGTGATGTATTCCCATGCTTTTGTTCTTGCTTATTGTAAGTCGCTCTGGATTAAGAGCGTCTGCTAAATGCCTAAATTGTAAATTGTAAATTGTAAGATGAATCCCTTGAATCTTCTGAATTGAATCCAAATACAACTAAATGAACCACATCCATCAAGTTAAAGCAATCCTAGTTTTAAAATGAAACTGAGCTGTTTCTTCTCTGTCTGTGAAGCGAGGCGTTGCTATGGAGATACAATTTACAATTTACAATTTAGGCATTTAGCAGACGCTCTTAATCCAGAGCGACTTACATTAGGCAGGAACAAAAGTATGGGAATACATCACATATATAAAATGCATTTATCAAGAAACATGCGTAAGCTAAGATACGTAATGACATATAAAAGTTTAGTTGAAGTGAAGGACTGCAAAACATAATGTTTGGGTGAGTGAAATGTATTGGCACCTGTGTGTTCATCATAGACTTATCTGACTTCAGTAGGGAGGAATATTATTTTGCTCTGAAGTCACATTTGACCATGAAAGCTCTATGAGATCATGTCCACCACTCTAAAATGGTTTAGTATGTGTGTGTGGTCCTGCATCTTGCCTGAATCGTCTGGCGTTCGTGTTCTTACAAAAAAGATCTGTTAAATCTATTATGTGGTCTCCCACTTCTTTTTTTTTTTTAATGTTTTTAAATCGTGTAGCGCCCAGCCAGCATAATAGACACCCAGCCACGTCTCTGTAATAACCCCCCCCGCTCATTTCAGTTTAAGAACCGGCACGGTTGCTTTTAACAATATTGTACAAGCGGACATTAATCATTACTCTTGTTTTGATAGAGCCACCATCGCATGCAGGGGGAGTAATCTAAATCTGTAATCAAAACTAATTACCTCTCATTAATGCTGAGTAAATTCTTCCTTCAGCCATTCCAGAAAAAAACAAATATGTTCTCGTCTCCTCTCCTCTGGTGCTTTGTACGTGCTTTGTACGTGTGTTCATGTGTACTGTCGTACATATAAAAAATATTTAGAAAAACACTGTACAACTCAAGTAAAACCATCACCATTGAAAAAACAGGAACATTTGCTACAGTAAATACCACTTAATTATTAATGGAACAAACATACTCATTAACAGAATCCCACACTGAGAAGATCGGTTTCTCTGTTGTTCTACAGTATTCCCATAAATTCGTTATCTGTCAAATTTTGTCAAACTGAAAACTGGATCAACTGTCTTACTGTATGTGACAACCAACTATGAGATTCCAATATATCATTCATAATCATAGGCTAATTAAAGTATACATTGCAATATACATTTCTGCAATGAATGAATTGATGAATGAATGAATGCCTTCTGTTCTTAGATACAAAGGTATGTTGTTGGGTGGTTGTTTTGTTAAAACTCCAAACACAAATTTCAGAAATATGTAGCTTTTTTTTCTCCATCAGTACAAACAAGGAATGTTCTCTCTCTCTCTCTCTCTCTCTCTCTCTCTCTCTCTCTCTCTCTCTCTCTCTCTCTCTCTCTCTCTCTCTCTCTCTCTCTCTCTCTCTCTCTCTCTCTCTCTCTCTCTCTCTCTCTCTCTCTCTCACTCTCTCGTGAAAGAGAATCCACATTTCCTCTTCCCCACTCTGCCCCTGAGCTTTGAGGAAGTATAAATTGATTGTTGTGGATCTTTTACCTACCCTCTCCACCCCAGGGCTCCCCTATGGCTGTTTACCACAGATACTAATTACCCCACATGACCGGCAACCATCCCCTCTCGTGCTCTCCACTGCCACGGGCTAAATAATATCCATCTCATCTCCGCTATAGCCCAGCGTTGCTGTCGGGCAGAAACCTTGTATGTTCTGTCCAAAACCGTAACTTTGCAGGAACTGGACCTGCATGTGTTCCACTGTTCCAGCGTGTGTGGGACCACCTGTGTTCCATTGGTGTACAGTATGTATAAAACCCACAGACAGACTTAACTACTTTCAACCTGGTGTCCCTATTTTATTTATTTAAAACTCTCATAAAACGCTTGAAACTACGGTTCAACCTACAGTTCAAGTGTTATGGGCCAAGAGGTGAAGTGGCCTGTTATAGCGTCACCATGAAGCCAATTTGAAGAATAAATAAATAAAATAAATAATAATAATAATAGCATGGAGGTACTTCCTTGTCCTGGGAGTCTGCTTGCAAAGTTTCGTGCAGATCGGCTGGCAGACAGACAGACAGAAAGACTTACAGACTCGCAAACACAATCATGGGGGCGAAAACATATTCCCCGCCTCCGGCCATATTCCAGCCTGGAGGAGATAAACATGAACATGCGAGGTTTCGGGTTAGGGTTAGCGATGATAGCAATGTTGTGTGCTGCTGGCAGAAATCAACATCCCACCTTTATTGTTACATAATCAGTTTTGAAATGTTGTGGCTTCGGCCGGGGGTGGTTACCACGTTGCAAACGTCACATCAGGTTCTTCATACTGACTATGTAGCCCATGATGCCGTCACGGCGTCACTGAGAAATGGGACAGTGTTTACGGGCCTTTTCCCCTTGTCTGTCTGAGTCAGTGTGAGAGGGACCTGGGAAACGTTCTTTATGATTATACCACCACCCAGACCTGGGGAGGATTTATATTCAGCAGTGTGAATGCAGAATCCACTTGAAATTGAAAATGGTAAAGTAATAGGTGTGAAGCAAAAATCAATCCTTTGAAATGGAAAAGAGTGACGGGGTAACAGAGGAGAAGGGTGAAAGAGAGAAAGAGAAAGGGAAGCCAGAATGGGACAGCTGAGATTAAAATGTGCCGCGGTGAGAGGTGTTGATATACGAGGCCTGCTTTGCACAAAATATAAATGACTGTATTTACCGTACTTCACGGCACAGCGATTTCTACCTCTCGCAGTGTGTGGCATGTGGCAAAGCCGCTTTATATAATGAGAGCTTAAAAAGTGTTGCTCTAAAATATGTATACGTCTGTGAAGTTCTACAAAAAGATATAATACAGCACCTCTCTGGCATGCATTTGCTGCCATGATGATTAATCAGTGTCTGCACAATGAATTTGAATTCAACAACAATCAACACGTCTTGACTGTGAGAAGCATGTTACGAATAATGGTCTTGATCTCTTGAGAGTTCCGTTATCGTCACAATTCTTTGTTTATTTATTTATACCTCCATTATACTTTCAACCTAGAAGCTTCGTTAGACTTCAGAATGCAAAATCTCCATCTCGCCGGGGACTTTTATACTTTCTGAAATGTTTAATCTAAATGTATGTAACTTTGCCCTGTATTATAACAAAACAATCAATACATTTGTTTACCAACCATGTCCCTCTATACCAGCATCTTTTAGGTGTTTACCTGCAGAAAAACATTGCCCCTCTCTCTGTATTTTGGAGTTTTCACAGTTTCTGGTAGACGTCCAAAAAACATCCCGGTATCAAAACAAACAGTGAGAACACCAAAATACCGTGAGAGGGAAATGTGTTTCTGCAGGTAAACACCTGCACATCACTCTAGTGACTGATCATTTCTGGTATAGAGGGAAATGATGGGAAGAAGAAAATAAAATGTTTAAACACAGCACATAGGGCAAAGTTACATACAAATGTGCTGGGTATAGATCATAGCGATTTCTGTATAGATCATAGCGAGGATTCACTGACGCTTCCTCCCGCATATATCATATGCGGGAGGAAGCTTCAGTGAATCCTCGCTAGGGTATAGAGGGGTGTGGGTAATGATGGGCACGACAAGGATTCCTCAGTTTAGCAGACCTTACTGTTTTAATTGCGCTCAGATCAGTACATACAGACTTCACAACACACAGTGTGTCTTCTGTGATCGCTTGATCATGCACAATTATGGCCATTAAGGCACTCTAGCTCGGGCATGAGAACGGGGAGACGTGTCCGTCCGTGCAGTGAGCTTGAGTGCCTGGTAACAACTGAACTAGGAAGTGTCCACCTCTCATGTTAAGTCACACACACCACACCAGGGAGAGACTCCCTGTGTCAGACAACAAGAGATAAGCCCACGCTGTTTCTTCAGGAAACAGTAACCGTGTAGTTATAATGTAATCTTTGCCCTAAATGTGCCATTTTTAAAACAGTACAGCAGAAGTCAGTCACAGCCCACGAGAGCTTTGAAGCTCTCTATATTAATGACATGAGCGGTCAGAGAGCCAGGGGAAAGAAGAAAGGAGACAGAGCCAGGCTTGATGTGGACACGCACTGCTACATGTCCAGGCTGTACGCAGGCCACACTGCTACATGTCCAGGCTGTACGCAGGCCACACTGCTACATGTCCAGGCTGTACGCAGGCCACACTGCTACATGTCCAGGCTGTACCCAGGCCACACTGCTACATGTCCAGGCTGTACGCAGGCACTGCTACATGTCCAGGCTGTACCCAGGCCACACTGCTACATGTCCAGGCTGTACGCAGGCCACACTGCTACCGTACATGTCCAGGCTGTACCCAGGTCACACTGCTACATGTCCAGGCTGTACGCAGGCACTGCTACATGTCCAGGCTGTACCCAGGCCACACTGCTACATGTCCAGGCTGTACCCAGGCCACACTGCTACATGTCCAGGCTGTACCCAGGCCACACTGCTACATGTCCAGGCTGTACGCAGGCCACACTGCTACATGTCCAGGCTGTACGCAGGCCACACTGCTACATGTCCAGGCTGTACCCAGGCCACACTGCTACATGTCCAGGCTGTACCCAGGCCACACTGCTACATGTCCAGGCTGTACCCAGGCCACACTGCTACATGTCCAGGCTGTACGCAGGCCACACTGCTACATGTCCAGGCTGTACGCAGGCCACACTGCTACATGTCCAGGCTGTACCCAGGCCACACTGCTACATGTCCAGGCTGTACCCAGGCCACACTGCTACATGTCCAGGCTGTACCCAGGCCACACTGCTACATGTCCAGGCTGTACCCAGGCCACACTGCTACATGTCCAGGCTGTACGCAGGCCACACTGCTACTGTACATGTCCAGGCTGTACCCAGGTCACACTGCTACATGTCCAGGCTGTACCCAGGCCACACTGCTACATGTCCAGGCTGTACCCAGGCATCACTTTTACATGTCCAGGCTGTACCCAGGCATCACTGCTACATGTCCAGGCTGTACGCAGGCATCACTGCTACATGTCCAGGCTGTACGCAGGCCACACTGCTACATGTCCAGGCTGTACCCAGGCCACACTGCTACATGTCCAGGCTGTACCCAGGCCACACTGCTACATGTCCAGGCTGTACGCAGGCCACACTGCTACATGTCCAGGCTGTACGCAGGCCACACTGCTACATGTCCAGGCTGTACCCAGGCCACACTGCTACATGTCCAGGCTGTACCCAGGCCACACTGCTACATGTCCAGGCTGTACCCAGGCCACACTGCTACATGTCCAGGCTGTACGCAGGCCACACTGCTACATGTCCAGGCTGTACGCAGGCCACACTGCTACATGTCCAGGCTGTACCCAGGCCACACTGCTACATGTCCAGGCTGTACCCAGGCCACACTGCTACATGTCCAGGCTGTACCCAGGCCACACTGCTACATGTCCAGGCTGTACGCAGGCCACACTGCTACTGTACATGTCCAGGCTGTACCCAGGTCACACTGCTACATGTCCAGGCTGTACCCAGGCCACACTGCTACATGTCCAGGCTGTACCCAGGCCACACTGCTACATGTCCAGGCTGTACGCAGGCATCACTGCTACATGTCCAGGCTGTACCCAGGCATCACTGCTACATGTCCAGGCTGTACCCAGGCATCACTGCTACATGTCCAGGCTGTACGCAGGCCACACTGCTACATGTCCAGGCTGTACCCAGGCCACACTGCTACATGTCCAGGCTGTAGGCAGGCCACACTGCTACATGTCCAGGCTGTACCCAGGCCACACTGCTACATGTCCAGGCCAGTGACCTTGACCGCTAGAGGAGAGCCATCCCTGGGCCGGCCAGGATCCATGCCTGACTCCCTGATTACCCATTGACCTCCAACATCAGTGTGTTTATACCTAAAGTCCTCTCTGTCTCTCTGATGACCAGCACATGGGGGTATAATGCGCTGGTCTGCCAGTACAGTTCTTCCCCGTTCCCTCTGGCTGCACGGACACATGGAAAACAATTGTCTCACGATTGTACTGGGGGGGAGAGGTGGTGACGAAAGTAATTTCACCTCCTTGGGGACTAGAAAATACTCCCCATCCACAGTTACCCGTTAACACATCTATTGCCAGGTATTAATTCATTAATTATTCGCCACCGCCAGTGTTTTTCAGTGATTTTACCTTATTTTGTCGACCCACAGGACCCACTATGTGTCCAGGATGTATACAAAGCCTGTCACGGAGGGGCGGACGATCGTATTTTCTTTCACCAGTAGCACATTGGTTGGCTATTCAAAAATAGCAGATACAATCTCATAGCGCGTCACTTTGTGTCGCACCGTCGGCTTGTAGAGGTGCTAGTTTTGAAAAAGAAATTGAAAATGTGTGCATTTTATAGCCTAATATATTTCTAAAGTGAACATTTTGAACTCAAATCTTTGCTTCCTTGGTGCAGCAGTCCGTGCAATGTCAACAAACTAATTCAGCATGACACACACACACTCCGAGAGGAGAGAAGTTCCGTCAAGGGATGACAGATGGCCATGGAATAATCACCGTCATGAAAAGCGACAACTTTTGCTTTCACAAGACGAAACGCGCTGTTTGATTTCGAGATGGAAGGCCTGCGGCAGCAAGCTCAGTCTATAAGCTTTGATGGACAAACAAGAGGCTGGCGATTGGGCTCGGAATAGATTGAAAAACATGAAGAGGAAAGGGCCTTTTACATGTGCCTCCGTCAGATCAGTCGTGAGCCTCGCGCAGTGATGGATTGAAGGAGACGACAAGTTGCTGCCAGGTAGTGGAATGTTTAATCACCTCGACAGAACGAGGAAACAGAATTGATCGCTGCCCTGTCCACGTCAAAATGTGAGTGCTTGTCCGCAGGCTCGATGAATACTTTAATACTGCAGCTAATGGTTTTTTACCAGGGAGCAGCCTCCCGCTGCTTAACTGGACTTACTTTAAATTAATCACAACGAAAAATGATGCTTTTCCAATGACTTGCGTATAGCGCCAGAGTCTGTTTGTCTTGTGCCGCTTAAATTGATCATCTGCAGGAGTAAAAAGCAATTAGGGTTTACATTTTCAAGCGTATTCTCTAGATGTTCATTTTGAGGACTATGATCAATGCCTCTTACTAGATAAGTGTGAACTTCACATCAACTACTTTCCCTTCATTTACTTACTGTAGTGTCCACCTGCATCACTGCTCTTGCTGTCTTCTATCGTTTGATCAGTCAACCAATTTATTTTCTATCAATTACATACCTCAAGAAGCCTTTACTTCAGAGAGTTTTTAGTTTTAGGAGCATTCTAAGCCAATCATTTGATAACGGGGTGGCTGGTCAGTGGGAGACTCCACTGGTACCACGTCTCTGTGTGTGTGTACGTCTGTGTGTACGTCTGTAATCCACGTAACTCGAGCACCGTTCGAACCACCGACTTCAAATTTGACACACGCGTTCCACCCCACCACAGGGAGTGCAGTGCCTGGCCTTGATTCGGTTAGGTACACGGTTGTCCAGAACCACCACAAAAGGCTCTGGACAAGGCCCCAATTAACCAATTGATCACACCCGATCACCCCTAGATCTCCATATATGGAGCTGGCCTGTTCTGACATCACAATGGTGTTCTGGCATCATTGGGCATGCCTGACAAAGAACTCCATATATGGGCATAAAAGGGACACAGACATACTAACTGGGTGGGGCATGGATTTCCAACTTGTATCGTTCCAAGTAGGCCAATCAATGCCCAACGGGCACCGCTGTAGTCAAATGAATGGCTCAGGAATGCGACAAAAACATCTTCATGAATTCAAGGCTTCATTGGGTGTGTAACTGAGAAAAAGTGCTCCTCGGAGCACAGGTCTCCACCAGGTCAGACAGGAACGTTTGTGATGTTTGGAATGTGTAGGAGTAATTATAAACATGTTCTATTGTGTGTACAAAAAATTATGTGTGTGTGCGTGTGTGCATATATACAGTATGTGAATATTCATTAGTACTTTTGTTGCAAAGTTATTTCCTTTCCTAGATTTAAGCACAAAAAGAACCCCTAAACGAAAATATATTCTTCCACGCAAGACGCAGGGTTATTTTGATTGTTTCTCAATCTGCACAATGGCAGAATTGTTACTGGGACGCTGGAGTTGTCAAGGAAAGTACTACCCTGCAGAAAAACACGAATCATGGCAGAACCTTGAGGGGAGTTGAGTGCTGCAGGGTGACTACATCTCTTAGTGTAGGCTGAACATTCAGGTGAGGGTCATTTTCTTCCCTGGCAGAGAAAAGCTCATGGTTCTGATTGTACCGCCAAGCCTGTTATTTCAAAGCTGTTATTTATTATTACCTCTGCCCGGCCAGTGCGGGCGGGAACAGGGATAATGTTTTCCACCCTGTGAATCGGTCTCTCTGTGAGCAGGTAATCTCAAACACCACTGGAGCGATTGGCGTGAGACTTTGCATGGACACTCCCAGTAGGCCAAAGAAGAACCATGATCCCATTCTTTTCCAAATTCAATAGACTGCTTCACGTTTTGGCCTATAACTCTTGAAAGTAGCTAGTACAAGCAATTTTTTTGGATTCCCCTGGATTCCTTGTATCATGACGCTACTCCCCAGTATATTTCCACCTCACAAGATTGTCCAAACCGCACACAACTCGGTACACATTCTATCTGGAATCATGTGATCAAGTAACCGACTCCGCCAGATGGTGTCAGTAGAGAGTACAGGTTAGTGATCAAGATGTATCAGTCAGATTCCATTCTGATTGGTATACGATTGGCTTCCAAAGCTTTCCCTTTTTGCCACAAATGCAGAGTCCAACCTGCCCTGACAAGGATCTGCATCTTGATGAGAACACACTTTTTCTAATTAACTTCGGAGCTGTTACCTTGGTAGCAGCTCATTATCCTACTATGTTATGTTGGGACTATTATTACCCCACAACTACCATTACTATGTAATGTAACCATGCTATAAAGTCTCTCCCCTGGACACTGTCTGTCTGCCTGACTGTCTGACTGTCTGTCTGTCTGCCTGCCTGTGTGTCTCTGTGCGTTCGTAAGGGTGTCATTAAATGATGAGCAGAGCTATTGTTTCCTATACACTCCCGCTGACTGTGGCCTCAGGCAGTTTGGTTGTGTTGCTGACCACATGCTGTACTCGGCCGCTGTATAGAACAGTATAGAAACATCAGACCCGTCTGAAGTGAGTGGTACTGTACTACTGTACTGTACTGTACTGTACTGTACTGTACTGTACTGTACTGTACTGTACTGTACTGTACTGTACTGTCGGAAATGCTTTGGCCATGTCTCGCGACCCCCGCACCCCCTCCCCACCCCCAATACAAACTGACTGCAAAAATAACCTTATAATAGAGACAATATATCATAAATTAATGCTGAAACCAGATATAATCATTAAGGAAAGTTTATGCAAGTTTATTCATTTCCATATTCCAGCCATTCAGTTGCAAAAAAATAAAAAACTGTACTGTACTGTACTGTACTGTACTGTACTGTACTGTACTGTACTGTACTGTACTGTACTGTACTGTACTGTACTGTACTGTACTGTACAAGCCCTCCCTGGCCTGTCTGTGTGTTAGGCTGTGCAACAGTGGGAACAAACGCTATAATGCTATGAAAGGGCTGTGAAAGAATATATGTGACTAAATTTGACTGAGGGACTGCCATTGGATTTTTTTGAATTTTCGTTTTTCATGTCATGTGAAAGCAGGGAATCATAACTTCAAATTGACATATTGGTTGTTCAGTTTGACCCACCAGTTTTGGAGATATGGCTTATAGATTAATGTCTTGCAGAAAACAGCGAGTTGAGAAAACAGGCTTGAAAGGTTCACCTCTGTGGTCTCTAACATTACACCTAGCTGCATGTTTAAAGGGTAAGACCACTTTTTTAGAGGTTTGGGTTGTTTTCTTACCTTATTATGGGCAAACTATTCCATCCCATGAGTTATTTCGCTCCGTTGTGTTGTTTATTAGCAATTTAAGAAATAAAAATAGTCGCTCATTGACTTCCAACGGGGAAACAGCTCTCAAAGTCACTCATTGGCACATGAACCAACGCAACAAAAGCTGATTCTGACAGTTTATGAGAAAACTCATGCGGTTTTATTTTGAATACAAAATGTGTCTTGTTTTGACTAATTTGTGTAGAAAGAAGATCCGGTAGGTATGCCTACGCTGAAAATCACTGCTGTAAAAAACGATCTGATTGGACCAAAACTGTACACCACTTCCTTATTAGAAACGACGGGGATGTAAACAAAAGGATTTGATCTCATCCGCTTGTCACTAAAAACATACACAATGGGCGTGTTTGAGGGAGACACTTTAGAAGACACTTTAGAAGAAGTGTGTAAAGTGTCTGTGTCTGGGATTGCTCATATGCGAGGCTGCAGCTGGGTGAATCTCAAACAGCGTGGAGACTTCTGTTTACAAACGAAACCTCGCAAGACGCCCCCGCGAGAGTTGGGAACGCCGTAGTACTGCTCCAGTCTATCTCCGACTAAAATAGTAACTTTATAAATCTATCTTAAAGGCGTAGTGAAACGGAAATGGTGGACATTTTATTTTGAAGTTTTAGACTGTCTCAAGTTGAAACACCGCTATGAAGTTTCTGAACCAATCAGAGCGTCGCATCCCTTCAGGGGATGGGACGGTAGCTAGGGACGGTAGCTATGCTACGCAGGACAGCGTGTGGATTTGTTTACAAATCAGATAGTCGTCCAGCTTTACCAGTTTACTCTTATGTGGCTTATTTCTACCCTATATTGTTTTCAGATACATTTTTTTAGCGTGATGATTAAGTTAAAACCGAGTAATACACTCTCTGGATGTTATCTTGAATGGGAATAAAAACGAAGATTTCTGTAATCAGTAGCAGCTGTGCAGCCTGTGCTGGACGGATGCGGAGATATGGGGAATTAAACGGGTGAGCTTCATTTTTATTGGCTTTTATCGCTGTGGGCCTCGACACGTCATCACGCAGCACGTTTTCGTTTTCAGGAAGTAATAAAAAATATATTTTTATGGACGTTTGATATAAAAACACACAAAAATGAGAATTCTCCCATTTTTTTGGCATCCATTGTTAGGTATGACCATATGATGACCACGGATATGGTCTAAAAGTGTGAAAAACGTATTTTTCATTTCACTACACCTTTAAAAGACGAAAGTAAAACCGCATGAGTTTTCCTGATGTCATAAACTGTCAGAATCAGCTTTTGTTGCGTTGGTTCATGTGCCAATGAGTGACTTTGAGAGCTGTTTCCCTATTTTTTTAATTGCTAATAAACAACACAACGGAGCGAAATAACTCATGGAATGGAATAGTTTGCCCATAATAAGGTAAGAAAACAACCCAAACCTCTAAAGAAGTGGTCTTACCCTTTAAGCATTTATTTCATATTTACATGTCGATTTCAGCTCTGACACTTATTTCAGACATGCTCTAGTATGTGAAGAGTCTGCCTGTGCTATTAACTCATTTAAAAAAAAATAGAAAATAAAGTTTTTCTTCTCTGGTGAAAAGCTGGATTTTGCGCGATGGCAGGCTCTCAGTCAAATCTGGTCACATATATTCAAAGATTTGTGCCACATTTTCACAATTTAAAAAAAAATAGCGCGCTATGAGCTTGTAGATATGCTATTTTTCAATAGGTAAAGTATAACATAATGCATAAAACACCAAAAGGGGTTCCCGTCCGGAATAGGTTAAAACTAGAAAAAGTGCCCCTCGGGGCACAGGTCTCCACCAGGGCAGGTCAGGTTGTGGCCTCCTGGTGGCGCTATAATAGGCCAATGGTAAAAGGGTGCCATTTCTTCATACGCCTTTGATGGCAATTGGATGATTTGAGGCATTTTGTTCCAAAAATGTGTTTTGCAAAAATCAACCTGTTGGTGGTGCTATAACAGGCCAATGTGAAAAGGGGGGGATATATTACTCAGCCTAGTAAGAAAATGTGTGAAAGATTTCACGTAAATTGCATGCTGCGTTCATGATTTGAGGCAATCTTGCAAACTGTGAAAGCCAATTATAGCCAATTAGGATGGAATATGAAATATCGGACAGATCCGACTTGAGCACATGACCATAGAGATACTGTGTAACGATTTGTGAGATTTTTGGACAGAATCTGGAGGAGTAATATAAAAAAATGTGTTTTACAAAAGTCGGCCTCCTGGTGGCACTATAAAAGGCAGATGCGGAAAATGCAGGTCAAAGGTTTGTCCTTGGCCTCTAGGGAGTGTGCATGCAACGTTTCACACAGATCGGTGCAGTTTTAGGTAAAAAAATGTGAAAAGCTGCCTCATGGTGGCGCTATAACAGGCCGTTCTGGAAAATGTGGGGCAGAGGTTCATCGTTGGCATCCAGGGAGTGTGTGTGCAAAGTTTGGCATCGACCGGGTTAACGGTGCCGGAGATTAGCTGGTAACAGACGGACGGAAGGACGGACACACACACACACACACACACACACACACACGGACACGCACACACACACACACACGGACGGAGTGCAAAACATACTCTCTCCCCATGCCTTCGGCCTGGTGGAGACAATGACACGTGATGAAGTGACAATCCATTTTTAGCCTTGTGTTCATGGTGTGTTATGTAGGCGGCTAGACAGTTGGCTACTCCGCTGATGTGCAACGTGACTGACTGTGTCAGTCACGTTAATGTGCTGCAGTGCACAATAACTAGCACTTCAGTCAAGCAAGTGTTCTCTTCATAATACTTGTCCTCTTTATCAATGGCATTGTAAGGAGACAGTAGACACTATTATGCATTTTATTGTTGAAGGCCATATCTAACCTTGACGTAATCCTGGGAACTTAGTGTGGCAGTTCACCCTGCCACTGAGACTGAAGTTCACAAACAGGGTTTGAATTATTTATTTTGCAGAGAAATAGATTTGTTTGACTTTATATATTGTGTGTTGATTGACTGATTGTTGACTCCATTGTAGGGAGCAACTGGGTGCGGTGGGGAACATGCCAACATTGGATTTGTGCAGTGGTGGAAAGTAACTAAGTACTTTTACTTAAGTACTGTACTTAAGTACAATTTTGAGGTATTTTTACTTTACTTGAGTATTTCCAATTTCCAGTACTTTTACTTCTACTCCACTACATCTCAGAGCCAAAATTTGTACTTTTACTCCACTACAATTATTTGAAAACTTTAGTTACTAGTTACTTTGGCGATTTTAATTTGGATTAGAAGAAATACATGAACCACTTCAACCCTATACATTTCGGCTATTTTCAATAGATTTACACATTTTGAACTTGTGAAATGGGGCATTCTGCAATATGAATACTTTTACTTTTAGTACTTTAAGTACATTTTGATGCCGATACTTTTGTACTTTTACTCAAGTACATTTTCAATTCCGTACTTTTACTTTTACTAATTATTATGTGGATATGTTTGATGAGTAATGCGTGACACTAAAATGTGTATTGAGAAATGTATTGTCTCTGGACAATGAACTGGTGTAATTGTGGATTCAGTTAGGATTTGGTATGGTCCAGTGGGAGGGGCTTAGCCTATAAGTAGGGAGACCTGCCACTGCCAGGTATCAGTCAAGGTAGGACTGTGGAGGTATGAGACCGAGGCCAATCTTTCCAGTTTATGCTGTAAATACTTTTGTTTAATGTTGATCCTTGGATGTACACGGATGTGTGTAAAAGGTGAATAAAGCAACCACCTCGTCTCTGTAGCAAGGACTCTGTGGCCATCTTCTTCAATCATTTTCCATTGTTTTTACTGTTTTCATCAGTGCCTTCCGGCCTAACATACTACCCACACTAGGCAAAGTGTCACAGTTTGGTGGCAGTGGAAAAAAGAAAGGGACAGTCCACACAGTACAAACATCTTCAGCAGCAGCAAGCAGAGCCTCAGAGGGAGAGCGGGTCACACAGGGACCAAAGAGGGCGACAACCACATCATCCCGGGGGGGCAGTGGTTTACAACTGGGCCAGGAAGTTCCAGATAGAGAAGGAGAGAAGGAGAGGGAGCAGCAGCAGCGGAAGCTCAGCTTCCTCAACCACCAGATCACCCAGCTCCAGATCACCCACCAGATAACCCACCAGATCACCCAGCTCCAGATCACCCACCAGATCACCCAGCTCCAGATCACCCACCAGATCACCCAGCTCCAGGGGCAACCAGGGCGGGGGCCAAGAGTGCCTTCCGGCTGGCAGCGAGGACTGCAGGACTGCAGCATGGTCACGGGCCAGCCCGTGACCTATAGACACAGTATTGAGGAACTATGAATGCACACACACTACACTGCTGCTTCCAATATCAATCGCCATCAAGTTGGCTGGGAAGTGTGGTTTATATAGTGTTGTGTTGCATGTTCTTTACAGTGGACATCTGACATTTCACACAAGGACTAAAATGGTTTTAAAATGTTGATTTAATGTCACTGTGTGAAGTATTTGAATTATCTGTTGGTCACTTCACCTGTCTCTCCTCTGCAATGCTGGCACTCTAGATTGGAAGGTGCCAAGTACTGTAGAGGAAGAGGGGTGTTTGTTCATGTTTATGATGTCTTATTTTGATAGGCCCTGTAAATTAATTGGGCCTGTGAAATGTAAATGTATATTTAATATTCCTTTAATTTGTAGTGAGGTGGCAGATTAGTGAGATTACTCGTAGGCCTTAGTTGGCCGTGTGGTTGAGTTAACTAATGACCACTTACTTAATTAAGAGGATGGTTTGCCCCACCCGTTTAAGAAAAGGATTGCTGCAGGTGGAGGCAGTTCAGTCTCACTTGAGGCTAAGAGACAACAGGGGAGAACTGCAAGCCAGAGAAAAGCCTGTAACAGTTCCTGCTTGTCTCTTGATTGTATATAGTTTTTCAAGTGTTCATTTTGTTTTATTGGAACGTTGTTTTGGCCAGTATTATTTATTTAATTTAGCCGGCGAGTTCTCAACAGGCCCGAAAATGTAGCCGGCGAAAACTAGAGTTCTCAACAGGCCCGGAAATTAAGATCACACCCCCCATGCCAAAGCACCAGCACTCGCCCAGCAGTCTGCTGTCACCCAGGCGGATGCGTGTACGCGACCTCGCCCTTTAGCGCAAGGTCGCTTGTCGCCCTCAGGCGTCTTACTGGTTGTAGTGTAAATGGTATGCATTTACTGTATACACTGTAGCACCATTCTCTAAAGGTGCTTATATTGAAAAATACATTTAAAAAAGCTTTTTTTTTAGTCCATTAACTAACTGAGTCTCCCCCGGTCATCAAACGATTGACTCAGAAATGCAAAAAAATAAAAATAAAAACTCATGGGGTGTGTAATTGACAGAAAATAAGTCATGTTTTTTCTTGCTGAACCTTGTCAGATTTCTCTGGGTGGATCTTTGTTGGTTGTAAAGTGTCTTGAGACAACTTGTTGTGATTTGACACTTTAATAAAATTGAATTTAATTGAATTGAATAGATTCCCCAATTAACTCAAACACAGTGAAATAGCACGGATTGGCAATTCCGTACATAGACACCTAGAAAACCCAAACATCTGTACATATTCTCCCCATAGACCGTGATGGATAGGGGTGCCGTCTCTGCCGAACTTGAGTCACGAGAGACACCACCGAGTCCGTGGCTAAAGCACGCGACTTGTTGTGTCGAACGTGGTCAAAACACTAGTAGTGTAATATGTATGGATTTGGGGGTTTTCTAGGCGTGTTTCTAGACGGAATTGCCAAATCGTGCTATTTAACCGTGTGTGTTGTGAGATCGGGCTGGATTCCTAGTATAGTCAAACACACATCCATCCATCCGCCACTCTGAATCACTGGTGCCACACATTCAATTTGATCAGAACCATATGTCGAAGGATCTCTGAGCGCTGCTATAATTCCTGTCTTGGAGTATAGTGTCCGTGCGCAACCACCCCCCACAGACACTTGTCAAATGCACTGTGACAACCTGTCGTGCTCGGCATCGGGGGGCCTACGGCTAAAGAGAAGGGCCCATTCCCCGCCTCCGATCTGCACCAAGACATCTGTGTGTTGAGCAGCTAGACATGGCAACCGGTGATGGATGAAGTACTCACTTTTGTTAGTAAAAGTATCAATACTTTATACTCAAGTTACAAGTAGGTCTGGTATTCAAAATGTACTTATCAAGTACAAAATAATATACCAAGTGTACTTAAGTACAATAGATGCACTTTACACCACTGATGGCAACACAAAGTGGTAGCATGTACACGCTCACACACATCACACATGCATGTACAGTACACAGTACATGCATGTACATGCATCCGTATACACAACATGGCGTTGTGCTTGCATGCATATCTCAAGCACTGGGATGGAGGCGACGCAGCGGCGACGAGATGAGCGTCTAATCTGAGCGCATGTGTTGGGGCCCGTCCGGGCGGCGGAGATATAAGCTGCGGCGTTTGACTTGTTAAAAGGGATGTTTTCACTAAGAGCCTTGTAGGCTCTGACATAACTGGGACATACATGTAGCTCCCCTTGTCACGACTGATAATCAATTCCCCCTATATGGGAATAATCTGACAGCACAACCAGCCCCCCCCCCATCACCCCCACCCACCCAGCGTGGTACTGGTGCCTCCTCCTCCCTGCAAGCTGTCATCACGTTCCCATACATTAATAAAACAACCATGAGACAGTCGCCCATACCAGCAGTAACCTTCATGAAGCCACCAGGCAGCGAACATTCAGTCACCCACGATCAATCCATTTTTACTGGGTCCTTTTTTGATGTCGACATGTGATCGTTATTGATTATGATTGCACATCATTGCCAATAAGTCCAAGATTCACATCATGGCCAATAAGTCCAAGAAGCTGATTTGGTTTTGCAAAGATTGGCTGAAGATCTAGGCGGTATTTTGTCCCCCGGGCTCTTTAATATGTGGCCAAATATAACCTGGAAAGTCTGGCGTGGCCGTCGAATGTTGATTGAACTGTGATGCTATACCTGGACACTGACCCTTTTTTTCTCACTGGCACACACGTGTGCATGTGCGCGTGTGCGTGTGGCAATGTGCGCGCTTGTATGTATGGGACAGTGGATGCAGGTGTCCCCCAGGGGTTGGTGAGATGAGTTGGGGCTGCGGTATCGTTCCTCATCTGGACGGAACATTAATAACGGAGGGCTTGGTGGGAGGACCTGGGGAGAGAGCTCCATCTGGGCCAGCTCTATACTAGCACAGTGCTGAGGGGACAGGCCACTGACTCCTCAAGTCCATAATCCCTCACACGGTGCAACATGCAGCACGCCACAGGCCCAGACCACAAACACACACATTTGGGAAGGCAGTGGCTCAGGAAGTATACGATGACTGTCTGGGAACCAAAAGGTTTCCTGGCTCCTCCTGCGTGGCTGCGTGCCCTTGAGCAAAACACTGAACCGATGACTGCTCCCGATGAGCAGGTTGATTCCTTGCTTGGTTGCCTCCACTGTCGGTGTGTGAATGGGTGCATGTAAATGCACATTGTAAAGCGATTTGGAAACGGGCGCTATATAAATGTAGACCATTTACCATTTTCAGTGTGTTGGGCTCCCTGAAAATAGCGACACTTTAATTCCCTTCCTGCATGCAAATGTTATTTAAACTTTATAAACATGCATAGTCCTTCATTAGGTGGTGAGGTTGCAATGAGCAGGGCAAATGGGCTGTTGTGAATAATAAGCTAATTATGCAGTCTGCCCTTCAGCTCTTTGCCCAAAGTGGTTTTCAGTGCTTTTACAAACAGCAAACAGCCCCGTCGCCGTCTGGATGGATGCACTGGAGTGATCATGGCTGCGGAGAAGTGAGCGTGAGGGCCAATGCTGAAGTAGATCATATAAAAATCATCATTGGCTCAGGCCACCGCAACTCTTTCAAGAGACTCTCGGTGATGGAACACTGCTGCTCGCTGCCTTGTCATTTTCATTTTCAATCAGCGCCGCCTCTCTAAGCGCTTGTTAATCAATACAGTAACAGCTACGGGGATCTTTCCTCACCGCGGCAGCCCGAGGCAAAGACACGTGAAGCGTTAAGTTCTCCTAGCTCTCTCTCGTCCGCCTCCCCCGCATTCCCTCCCACCCATCTCTCCATTGCCGTCTGGCCACTTCCTGTTACTCCGAGTTCTATACGTATTGTAATCGAATGGATTTCATCCAGGCAGTATGGAAAATGGCAGAGCAGACATCATAACGTTAAATGCTATTCACATCTCAAGCCCCTAAAACACACTTCCCCCCTGAAGAATAGAAGCGGTATTGTTTGTAATGGATGCAGAAATTTCTCACTCCATCTGTTTGCCTAAGCCATGTTATTTTAACAAGCCAGAATTCTTCCAGGCGGCTATGAAATGAGCCCTAGGTCTATTGTCTGCCAAGTGTGGTTGAGGAGTGAGTGTTTTTCGCTGTCTTTCTCTCCATGCAAGGACAAAACAAAAGAGGGTATTATTGTACATAGCATTGTATCTCAAGGTCAGAACTCTCTATACATTTCAGTCTGCGTCCGCAACCATCGAGTGAGCATAACATCTGTGCTCTGACTTCAATGACTCTGGGAGAACTCTCGCACATAGCCATGGTTCAAATAAAGTTTGGAGCTTCCTGTGGTTTTCGGGTACATCTCACGTCTCCGGCGGGAATACGTTGTTCTTGTTTTGTGTTATCTGCCGCTCATGTCTAATTCATATTCAGGCTGTCAGCTGTGCCTAACCAACCCTGCGCAGCCCCCTGAGTGGGCCGCCCCGGCCTGGCCTTTCCTGTGATGCCCCTCGTGATGAAGACGCATCGCTGTCGCTCCTTTCGTGAGACAGCGCGAGTCACGCCGATGACTCCGCGGAGACGAGCGCGGCTCATGAATGCGATGAACGGGTTCTGATGGCGTGAAGGATCCCTCCTTGTTCTGTCTCGGTGGGCTCATGACTGCATGCCTCTTTGTTTCCGGGGGAGCTGCCTCTCTCTGTTGATTGTTTGCCACAGGTTTTTGCAATTCAGGTGCGCCAGCCCGGAGCGGGCCCTGACTTGTATTTATTAGTTATTCATTTCCATGAGCCTGAGGGCCCGGGGCAAAGTGATATGCAACGTGCTCACCGATCAGGTGTTCAGTGGCCCAACCAAGGCATGCTGCATCTCCCCTGATGCCTGGCAGTGCTGGCTCCTCTAATGGTCTGGTCTATTCTCATTATTGGTGACATCGCAGAGAAAAAGGAGAAGTAATAATAATGGCACTGAACTACTGGTAGGTCTTGTTTTTAGGTGTTAGAGCATTACCATAAACACGGCCCATATAGAGCGTCGCAGTCCCGCCCCCTACCAGGGCCCAGGAAATGATTCTCTGTTCATTTTCCTCATAGACATTTCAGAAAGTATTTATTTAAAGACGTTTACGCCGCGGACAAAGCCAACTATTGTCGTGACAAATCATGACAACAAACGACAGGTTACAACACTTTTTTTGTTGTTTTTCTTCTATGTAATTATTTGTTTGGTCCAAATATTGTGTGTGTTGTCATGATTTGTCACGACTCGAGTTGGCTTCGTACGACGCTTAAAAGGTCTTTAAATAAATACTTTTTGAAATGTCTATGGGAAAAATGCATTGTGATTCATTTCCTGGGCCTGGCGTCGTCATGAAAGGGGGCGGGGCTGCGACGCTCTATACAGGTAACCTTGTATGGTCAACTTTTTTTTATTTATTTTTTATATATTTTTTTACTTTTCAGGAAATCGGGAAAAAATAACCTGTGTAAACCCAGTCCAATTCAATCCAGTGTATTCATTATTTAGTCACAAGCTCTTGTTGATAGTTTTCATTGGTTAAATAATTCATAAAACCCACAGACCACTTTCAACCTGGCATCCCTATTTTGGGAATTAAGGGCACACATTTTCCAAAATGTTCAAAATGGCTCAATTCTATTCACAAATAACGAAAATACAATGCTGTCCGACAATGACAATATACAGTATGTCATACAGTATACCTTTCTATAAGTAAGTCAGAGAGGCTAACTGTTGTTGGTATCAGTAAGAGTGTGGGAGTCTATCCCTGTTTTGCAGTGCGCTAGAGTGGTTCCCAAACTTTTTCATGTCAAGGACCCCCAAATCGACACTAATTAGCCTGCGGACCCCTATTTGAAGAGATATGCCAGGGACCCCCATAAGAGAAGATTTTTACGGCTCTAGCAGGGACTCTCAACCATTTTGATTTCAAGGACCCCCAGTTTGACCTGAATTAGTCTACGGACCCCCATTTAATAGCATTTCTATCTCTGGGACCCCCAATTTATATTGTAAAATCAATGCTAATTTAACTCTGAGAGTGTACAAATGGAACCAAATGGACCCTAACGGGTCCATTTGGTTCCATTTGTACACTCTGAGTTACATACTGTTACGACCCTATGTGGCCTCATATTGTGTTAACCCTCTTGACTGATTCCTGTGATTTCTGTGCCCTACATGGTGTTTGGAGGGTGGAGTCGAGTGGAGATTGGAGGAGTGGCTTGGTGTTTGGAGACACACCTGGGCCTCATCTCCTCATCATCCCAGTCATTATAAAAACCTGTGATGAACACCACTTCAGCCCCACTTGCCATCCGTCACCTGTGCTGCTGAACTCTGTGTTTGTAGCTAGCATTTCAACCCTGTGTTCCAAGTCTGTAGGCTGTGTGCCAAACCTTATGCTGCTGAGTGCTTGATAAGGTAACTTTAATACTGAGTGTTTAAAGTAAAGACAAGGGAAGCTTGGTAGGGGTGTGCCGCCATTTTCTTTTAGGTACATTTTTGACTTTGTTTATATGTAGTCAGGGAGCATAGACTTGTAATTTTGGTTTGGTGTAGTTTTAGGATTTCCTTTTCAGGTAGGGTGGGGCTTTTGTTTGTTGTGTTGGCTTTGGCCACCCTGAAGATCATGCTCTCCCTATTCTAATGCTGTAAAGATCCATTATTTACAATAAATGTGAATTATTATTTGGTTACTCTGGTTTGGTTCCTTGCTAGCTATATGTGTTACTCCTTAGGCCTCTAGACTCCATATAAGGTCGTAACACATACTTATAAGGGTCCATTTGGTCCCAAACTATCATTTAGCTGGGTCCCCCCTGGAACTCCCTCAGGTACCCCTGGGGGTCCCCGGACCCCACTTTGGGAACCACTGCGCTAGACTAGACCCCTGGGAGATGGCTTGCTGAGGTGGAGCACAACACCTACCATCAGCTCCCAATACTTGTACCGCACGACCTGCCACACCCAAGATGTGCTACTCATTCACTGAGTTGGACAGGTTTTGATCTTTCTCATAACCTGGTCCTCCTGTCAACGCGTTTCTATAATTGCATGCCAGTGTCCGCTTCAACTTTGTCAATTTCCTATTTAAATTAGGACTAATTCAATTCAATAGGGTTGCATGAATACTGTTTCCGTTTACATATTTAAGGACACAAGCTTAAAAACAACACATACTGTGTGTGTTGAGTGATCTGTTAATAGCAGATCTTCAAAGTGCCCATCGTAGCAGGCACTCGAAGGCCAATACTGAATTCAGCTTGCAAATATGGTGAACATCTTGGCGGCAGTGTCTCAGGAGTTAGAGCGGCAGCTTGGGAAATGGTACAGTAGGGTGCCACCGATATTGTCCCTTATCATTTGACCCATTTAGGCCTGACCTCAAAATTTTAAAAAATCCTTCTAAATCCTCCAGTTTTCTGAAATAAATATTTTCACGATTTTTCAAAAATAGCAGACCTACAAAGCTCGTAGCGTGCCACTCGGTGGCGCGCTATGAGCTTGTAGATCTGCTATTTTTCAATAGCTAAATTATAATGTTTAAAACACAAAGGGGTTCCCGCCCAAAATGGGTTAACTGTCCTTTTGCGCAGATCACGCAAACCTCAGCAAAAAGAAAAGGACAATATCGATGGCCTCCAACTGTATGTTCCCAGTTCAATCCCGGGCTCCCCCAGAGTTGGTGTCAAAGTGTCCTTGAGCAAGACACTGAACTCCCAACCTGCTCCCGATGAGCAGGTTGGGAGGTGTGAGAAAAGCTCTATATAAAATGCAGTCTATTTACTAGTCCATATGTAATTCAGTTTGGATAACTGTGAACATTCAACTCTGTTTTGTAATTTTGCTGTGATGTAACACCTGAATAAAACAAATATGAACGCAATGCAATAACATCTAATTCAATACTAATTGTATGGCAACAATGAGCCACTATAATATAGTATAATACAGTATATAGTATGATTATAGAGATAGCACTAGCTCTTGAGAAGAGGGAAACTTGAGGTGCTAAATACCTAAAGCTGCACCTGCTGTCAGAAAAAGCTGGCCAATCAATAAACCTTTGTCTGGCAGGGGCTATCATTAAGAAAAGCAACCAATCATAGACTCTTACATTATGTTTGGATAACAATGTCCTTTGGGGCGGCGCCCGCTGGCCTAGCGGTCCAGATGCATACCACATAGGCCCTAATGCAGCCTGACAGCATGCCGTGGGTTCGAGTCCCAATCCTGATGACCTTTGCTGCGTGTCATTCCTGGTCTCTCTCTCTCTCTCTCTCCCTGTTTCCTGTCCATCTCCATTGTGAACTATCATTAAAGGCCCCTAAAACATATTAAAAACAATGTCCTTTGGAACTAATTTAAGAACTCCATACTGTATACAATTCACCAAATTCCCTGAACATAAAACATAAATGACATAACTTTAGATGTCTGCCCCGTTCAAAGAGATAAGAATCTTGCTAGTCCGAATTTACTGGCCAGAGGAGTTTCTACGATGGTGCTCGAGTGAGGAAACGGTGGTTTTACTATTTCTTAATACATTGGCTATTTTTTCCATCATGGTTAAGGTCGGACAAGAGAATGACAGCAGCCCTCGACCACATCAACGACCTAGTTAAGTGAGTGGGAGCAACTTGTCAGACACTATGACAAGAGCCACTGCACTATATAAATTAGACCAGGGGTGGGCAACTGGCGGCCCGGGGGCCACATGCGGCCCCCACCTTCACTTAATGTGGCCCTCAGGTTAATGTCAGAATACTGATATAATATTGGTTTCAGCTGTTACAATTCCACAACATGCAAACATGACCCGCTTTAATTACTTCAGTCTAAATTAGTAGCTCATTGCTCAACACAAGTATAATTAAAGGCATTTGAAATTATATAAAAATGTTAATTTTCAGGATTCCAATTCAAAAATAGCAAAAAAGCAAGAAAAAAGCAAGATTTCAATTTGAATATAACAAAAATCGGCTATTTTTGCTACGACAGTAATATATGGCCCAAGGGAGTGAGTGTGGAAATATAGTGGCCCTCTCCATCATCAAAGTTGCCCAGCCCTGAATTAGACGCTGAAGAAATGTAAGCCCTCTTCTAAAGGACTCCAGGGAACCAAGCATTCAGGAAGCCTGAAATTAAATCAGATCTCCATCTATTGATTTGGCATTTACACACACAGCAGGCATGCTGTCGAGGCTAAACAATAACAGTTGGGGAGTCATTGGAATTTTCACGCATCTTCAACAGATCACTTTCATTTCAGTACAGTAACATTTGCATTGCCTGATGTTTGTAAACAGCCAGAACTGGAAACGGGGCCTAGCTGCTACCTTCTGGGAAAGGGAACTATGGACCTTATTGGCTCACTTAATTAGTTTACACACAGCAGGCATGCTGTCGAGGCTAAACAATAACAGTTGGGGAGTCATTCGAATCTTCACGCATCTTCAACAGATCGCTTTAATTTCAGTACAGTAACATTTGCATTGCCTGATGTTTGTAAACGGCCAGAACTGGAAACGGGGCCTAGCTGCTGCTACCTTCTGGGAAAGGGAACTATGGACCTTATTGGCTCACTTAATTAGTTTGTGGGGAGTCATAATAAGCCCAACGTTGAACGCAATGTTGAACCCCCCCCCCCCTGCATGAACGCAACATAAAATTAACCCCAAATGTGAATTGCCATGTTGAGCGGCCTCTATGGAGCGCACCTCCAAAAGCACAAATGTGGGGGGGGGGGGGGGAAAGGAAAGAAAAGAAATACACATTTATGTTCCCTGACTGACACTGGAGAAGCCATCCATTGCCCTGTGCCTTTTTAATACACACACCTTTAAACCATAAAACATTGTCATCACATGTACCACACAGACACTACGATGGAGGGAGGCAAGGACTTGAGACCTCATTCATTGTGTGGGATTGCATTTGGAATTGCCAATTTCCATGTCTTTGACTATTTCATTGTGACGTGCATGTTATCCAGAGAAGCAAATCATTTGCTATCAGCTGAATGTTTGAATAAAAAAAACAAGCACGCAATCTGTAATACGCTGGAACCATCTCTCGGGTTGTGTATTGCTATTTTGTATTCAATTCTTATTTAAACTTGGTCTAGTGGTAAAAAAGGAACATCTCGTGTGCACTGCAGTGACTTGGCATAATGTTTGTTGTTTTTTTTCTCTCAAAACTGAATATTTTTCTCATGCTTAGCAAACTCAGCATAAGCAACTATGCGGAATGAGCTTGCTGGCTGGAACTGTCAGCTTATAGCCATTGAGCTAACGATGGGGCCAGGGGATTAGGGGAATTCTCCTTTAATTACAGCAGAAACTTAAAACATTATTCTCCGACTTTGTATGTCCCTTTTTGGAGTTTGGATTCAGAGGAGGAAGGAAAGAATCCTATACACTATATCCTGATCTCATGGTTTGGCTCACCATTAGTTCAGCTCTTCCTTTAAAGGGGAATTTCTTCCTAACCGTTTTTTTACAAAATCATGTTTACAACAACACTGCATGGACTAACCTGTCATATCATCTAGAACAGATGTAAAGAAAAACTAAAACAAATCGCGCGATTGAATAAGAGTTCTAGAGGCTGATCCACTCGGACGGTAAATCCGCTAATTTGGTATGGTATTTTATTTATTTTTTAACGACAAATGGATACGTGTCTTCATATACAGTAAGAAAACAGCTTGTGCGAAACTCTCTTTTAAGTAGAAGAGATTTGTTGAATTGTTTTCTCAAACGAGCCTAAACCTCGGATGAAGAGCACAATTCCATAAAGTGTTTTAGGCATGTCTTTACCGTCCACACAGGAGGGTTTGTTGCGTGTCGTCCCGGCCACTTTCCCTGGTAAACAGGAGCACTTGACGGTCTGCGAGCGCTCCTCAATGCGGTTCTTGTTACAACACCGGTGGGCAGCAATCACCTCACACGTTCCCCCCTCTGCAGACAGACAGACAGACAGACAGACAGACAGACAGGTGTGGTTAGTGGGTTAATTGGTAGCAAATATTGATTGACCAGACCAGCGGTTCAACCCTATAGGGGGTCCTCAGAGTTACTACAGGGGATCTGCCAAATCTGTGTGATGGGGAACATTATAGCTGTTAAATAAATAACCAATCTACAAGCTCACAATGCCTCGCGCTGTGATCTTTAGATTGGCAGTTGACAGAGTTGAGGGGGAAAAAAGCCAACGGTACACTTGATTAAATACATATTAGCATGAAGCCAACTGAATCTATGAAGTCTATGAAAAGGTTTATTCTGCCACACATATGTTTACTGTGTGTGTAAGGATAATGGAATGAGAATTATATCTCTGATCTGACAAAATAAGAAAATAAGTTACATATTATGTATGACAGGAAAGGGAGAGAAAGATGGGGAGTGACACGCGGCAAAGGCCGTCAGGCAGCCTAGGTGTCTGGACGGTTGAGCTAACCGTCTGGGCCAAAGTTACATATTTTTTCCCCTTCATTGTAATGTCTCTTCCTGTGGAAAATCGAGGCACCTCAAATACGACACATCCATACAATACATACAATACAAACAATAATTGGCCACTCCTGGCCACTTATAGCCTAGGTGACGGTGTAGCAAATTATCTCTGTGGGGATCTCAATTATTCCCTTTAATTGCCCCTCGTTCTGAAATGCTAAATGATGTCCCTCAGCCTGTGATGCAGATCACACCATATATGGGTTTACATCCCTGATATCCTGCCTGTGGTGAGATTCATGTCAGATGTCATCAACAGTGGTACAGCAATACAATACAAATTGCCTATATAAGGTGTAATCCTCATGGGCGCTACTCAACCTCTGTCAACCTGGGGAGGGCCCCGAACTGAGCTCATGCTTCCTTCAATAGTTGAGGAGTGAGCAGACCGCTTCTCATCAACTGACAGGGTGGACTTTCCCCGGTAGGATGTAGCGCGTGGAAGGAACACGTTATTCCAACCATTTCCTTTCCCCTCCATCAGGTGCCCCAGCTGACCAGTGGGAGGCAGTATAGAGACAGTATAGAGGATCACTGTGTGTTTATTGTGAGGGTACCTACACACACAGAAAGGCCAACCCCACCTACAGTAGGGTATGGGCGCTGATGACGCTGAGGAGAGAGCACGACTAAAACTAAACTAAATATATTGACAATTTCATCAACAAATAAAAACTAGACTAAAAAGTTCATGAGGGACAAGTGGAGAAGAGATCCAGCAGAACACTCCTTTGTGCTCTGAAAATCGCCGATCTGTAAGCACCGTGCACTGCGACACGTTGTGAGCTTGTAGATCGGCTATTTTCAGCATGCAACCAAAATGTAAAATCGGGCATTATGATGGCATCGAGGCCCGCCAAAATATAGTTTAGTCGACTAAAACTAAAACTCAGATTTCAGATGACTAAAATATGACACATTAGTGTCAACCACTTCTCCGGCGCCTCACCGCAGAAGGCCTTGTGTCAATTGTGGTAATTACTGATATCCTCAGACCAGCCTCATTACCCAACCAGATCACATGCAGTCTCACGCCATACACACAGGTCCATACACCCCTCATCTCTCAGTGGCTCGCGTGCATACAGCACATGACATCCGTCATATGTGAACGCTGCACAATAGGTCCCACTCTGACAAAGGAGGATGTCAGAATCCTTTTTTTGTCCTTTCTTTTTTTTGCTGAGGAGAAGAGGAGAGGGGGGAAAAACAAAAAAAACATTCCAGCGGCAGTACTGGGTCAAAATAACAATAGGGAGAGCTGCCCATGGGGAAGGAGAGGGTGCATATATAGCCGAGGGAGGAACCTCCTAAAACAGAGAGAGAGAGAGAGAGAGAGAGAGAGAGAGAGAGTGTGGAGGGGCAGGGCATGTCTGGCTGCCAGGGACCTGGTGGTGCCAGTGAGTAATGAGGGAGCCACTGGAAGTGCCCCCTTCACACAATTATAAAGCGTGGGGCTAATGCAGCCAGCAGAGCTGCAGGAGAGAGGCCCTCCATCACCACTCTCTCCTTTCCTCACGCCCCGGGAAAAACTCTTTATCTTCCCTTGACAGCCACGGCAACAGACACTGGCGTCCAACAATTAAACTGGAGCTCATCCCAGGACATGGAGAAGGAGAGGAGGGGAGAGGAGATTGGTGGTAGCCAGATGCTCTCCCACCTCCGAGGACGGAGAGTGGAGAAGTGTACGAGATAACGAAGCGCCACACACCGCCGTTATGTTTGCACTCTGATTCCTCGTGGCCGGACACCACTTCAAAGACGATATCCCGCCGCGGTGTGAAGTCCCATTTATTGCGGTCGAGGTGACAAAAGAGCAGTGTGAGTTTCTCTGGCTTGCTTTGTGTAAATGTTTGAAATGGCCCCGGGTCATGAATTACGGAGCCCGAGCTCGCAGCGGGCCCGGACGAGTTTGGCAACACTTTTCTTCTCCTATTCTCATCAACGTCGGCAGCCCGACCAAAGGCAAGCTGGGATTAAAAGGCAAACATTTTCAGTCCTGGTGGACTGCGCTGTCATGCAGTATTAATGTCACTTCTCCTGAAGCGTGTTGTTAGATATTTCTGGCCAGGAACGAGGCAGAACACCAGACCATACAAGTGTGGAGAGAAGTCTCTTGAGTGTGCTAAAACCCCCCAAAACACCCACAATGCTTTGGCCTTGTTGAATATTTTACTGACAGCTTCCCGGCCCGCAGACATGCTTTCAAGTCCACTGTGAGAGTACGTGGATCTCTCCATGGGTTCGCACCTTGATCTCGGGTCACGGGATAAAAGGATGCGATTCAACAGCTGTAATGGCCTCTTTGGAGAGCCATTCCATACAGTACATCTCATGTGGTTTAACTCAATTCAAATGTACTTGATCTAGTTTTTTCTTTGCTCTTATCTTTGCCCCCAGTAACCCATATCCTATAAATCATTCATTGATCCACCATGAATGTAGTTATCCAATGTGTATCACTATCACACAAGCAATATCCAAGCGGTTTTAAACACCAAATGTGTGTTAGTCGACTACCAATCTCTTAGTCGATGTAGGTTTTTTTTGCATGATTCAACTTAGAAATTGGCATGTTATACATGTTATACTAATGAACAAATATTTTTAAAAATAGGTTATATATCATGATTTATCGGGGGAAACCAAGCAAGCATTTGTTAAATCAGACATTAAACATTAATGATTCTCTGTGGCAGGGTTCCCCAGTTAGTTTTCCCCAAGAGCCAAATTATGTCTAGGGTGAAATGCTATGCTATGCTATGCTAAAATGTTATTTTATTAGTTAGAATACATGTAGAAGACCTATTTGACAGTTGCAGAAACATAATTGCCTTCCTTTACAAATTAACGAGCGTCAACGAGCTGGACACAGACACACCTCTCCTCTGCAGTAATCCTGTGTCGTACATGGTAGCTATATTAGCCCAATGTTGCTGTTAAATAGTCTTTAAAACCATAACCAACTCATTTCCCTTGAATAATGTTGATAAAACCGCATCGGAGCAAACTTGTGCGCGTGTGCGCGCCATGAGGTGATTTAGGGCAGGCTATTGTTTCTCTGCGTGCGTGCATGACCCTGAGGTGAGTTAGGCCAGTGGTTCTCAAAGTGGGGTCTGGGGAGTCCTTGAGGTGGTTCCAGGACGTCCCCAGCAAAATGTCCAAATCGACCCTTTTCGGCACACTGTCAGAGTTGTGGGGGTCTGTGGTCTTAATGTGTACCACATTTAAACCTTATGCCGGGGTCCTTGAAATTGAACTGTTTGAGAAGCACTGAACTAGGCGGTTGATCGTCCATCCATCAGCCAGGTGGACATTAGGCCTGATCACTAACGTACCATCTGCTCTCTGTAGGAGAGAGTGGAATAAACGGCATCTCTGTGACACTACTGAGCCCGACCAGAGCGCCACTTAGACGACGAATTGCCACTTGGACAAGACATAATGCCATCCAGGTAGATTGGTGCTCAGGACGTGGGTAAATGCTTGTCCGTTATCCGTGCCTCTGCATCTGAGTGTGCGGATCTCGGAGTGTGTGTGTGTGTGTGTGTGTGTGTGTGTGTGTGTGTGTGTGTGTGTGTGTGTGTGTGTGTGCGTGTGCGTGCGCGTGCGTGCGTGCGTGCGTGCGTGCGTGCGTGCGTGCGTGCGTGCACTTATTTATATTCATATCCTGTATTACTCCGCACCGTAGAGAGGTGAGAGCCACACCGTGTCGAGCTGGTAAAAGGTGTGTCTTCGTGTGTGCTCTGATAATAGTCTGTGACAATAAAGAGCAGCAATATGACTGCAGGCCTGATAGATGGAGCACTTGCCACCTGTCATCCAGCTAAAGGGGTTAAACCAACCCGTGAAGATGGAGTGGGTGGCTGTGCTCTCTAGCCGTTCGGTGAGAGGGGGTGAAGGGCATCGATGGTCCCGCCGACTGCTCATTTTTCTCCTCGCGGCCTACGGTGACAGCGGCCATTAGACGACTGGATGAGGTGATTATGTTTGAGGAAATCGATGCTTCATTGTTTCCAACTTAGCCCAACGGCCAATTATAAAAAGCCACTAATGAGGGAAGGGGTCGCCAGATTGGAGAGACAGATACGGCAAGTACAGGCAACTGGCAGCTTGTAGTTGAATGGGAAGCACTGGATGTTTGAGACGCGCAGATTTGTAGTCACAGGCTGTATCCAAAATCAGGCAACCACTCACTATGAAGTGATTACGCCATTTTGTAATTGTGTTCGCGATGTATATTGATAATTATTTTAACCTAAATAGTGTACTAATTTCATCCCACAACACATCGTGAAAAGTATTGTACAACCGATGGTCACTATGGCAAATCGTGCAGCAGTCATGCAAGAAAATGTTTATCTGGCATGTTTTAATTGTGCGACAGGCAGCAATGAGATCATGAACCGCCCATGAGTTCACTGTAATGTAGTGGAGTAGGGAGTGGTGGCGTGGCGGTGCATTCAGATTGCACAGCCATGCTTGAAAACCTGGGCAGACGTCCACTTATATAGCATCAGCAACCAACAAGCACACCATAACACTTAACCGCCACACACAAATCCAAGGTCACAGTGACAGTGACGTGACAGTGGTTCATTCTGCAGCATGAAGAAGACTCTTGGATCACAGCAGGGGAAGCAGACACTTTCCCCCCCTTTTTTTTGTTATGTTTCACATGAGTGACAAGGAACGGCACATTCTGGTTCCACTGCACGTGGGGGGAAAACAATGTCAAGACACAGAGTCAAATGCAGGGGCCTTGTGTGCCGAAGATAACAGACTGCTTCCCTAAACCTTGGCCCCGTTTTCCACATTAACGACCGTAATCTATGCAGAAGAAGCCATGATGGCTAATCATCGGCTCACCTTCTGCCAGGCAACGCTGTCACTCTCCGTGTCTCTCTCTCTACCTCTCCCCTCTCCCACTTCCATCTGTGAGTAAGTAAGACATAAGTGTGGTATGGCCAAGGAACGGGGCAAGAAGAGGAGAAACCTCTCAAGGACTTCCTCTTCATGGCATAACAACTTAATCAGTGTGCACTCAGGTGAAAATGAGCCAGTTCTGCTTGTATGCTAGAGTGCCTGTTTTGCTTTCGCCAGACAGGCGGATGCGGCAGAGGAACTGCAGGCTACCTTCATCTCTGCGTATACCCGTCCTCCTGCTGTGGGGTCTGTTTTTCAGAGTCTGTGTAACTGACAGCTATCCACTACAGTCAGGGTATACCGCCATACTTCTAATTGGCAATTTATGTCTCCGATGGGAATTCGGAAGTCAACTTATGTTGTCCATTGCCTGTGAATTAGAAGTACACAAACATGTACAGTGTACTAGAGAAAATGATGATGTCCTATCATCCACTGTTTACACTACAGATCAGATCCGTAAGTAATGGAATTTGAGCATTAACTCAAGCTTGTGAACAAAAACGTTAGCCAGATTTCAATAGCAAGAAATATGTGTAGAATATCTCAGATCAGCTCGATTAAAATAATGGCTCTTGTGAAGTGTGAACCACAACACTGCTGAAAAGAATATAATGCTACAGTATATATGTGATGTGTAGAAGAGAGTGGATTCAAACAGTAGAGAGGCTTATCTGCAAGTTAAACGATTCTCCAAATCTAAGCCTCCACTTATTCACATGCATTGATCCAACCAAGAACATCAAAGATGGAGTTGTACAATTGTACAGGTGTTGGTAGAGTATATCAGCATTCTTAAGTCCTGAACATCAAAGCAACTGCTTTTTCTGCCTTTTATTGGTAGTACCAGTGTTGGGGGGGGGGGGGGGGGGGGGGAGAGAGAGAGAGAGAGAGAGAGAGAAAAATTTGTTTGGATCGGGATTCGAACCTGTGACACGCTGCCAGGCTTTAGTGCCTATAGACGAATCCACGGAGCCTTGCTCTGTCAGGTGCAGGCAATCAATGCTGAGGTGTCAAGCTGTGCTTAAATAATGTGACACCTCAGCTATGGCTGTGCCCGGGGCGCTATGCCAGCAGGTGCACCGTCAAAGCCACTCTAAGTGAGTAGCCTATAGCCTGCATAAATTGTCAATATACGACACGTATAGTATACACGAGTGACCACCACAACAATGGAAAGACCACTAACATTACGTTTTGAGCTTTTTAGACATAAAGTGAGGAGTGAGTGTTGAGTTTCACACTATCTGTGTTTGAAAAGACAAAATGAGACAATCCTATGGGCTCCACATTGCTCTTTCAATACTAAATACAGTTACCTTGAGTTAAAGCCTGCAAAAGTTCTAAGCCCTAGATTGTCGATTGAGCTGGATTGTTTTTCAGCCAAACCTTTGTGCTGTGGACTCATGCATTATGGAAGATGTCTTCTCTTATGACTGTGGCGCACATCAGTATGCACGATTAAAATGTCATTTGACTGAAAAGCTGTCACATCAGTCAGAAATGAAAACAACTCTATTCCATTTGGCCCGGTTCGTCTTAGTGACAGTGGGCTCATTTTCACGGGTCTGCTAATCAGCCCGTACTGGAGATGAGATATATTGTTATAAATGATTTGTTTCGAGAGGCAAAGGCATCAAAGTGGGTTCGGGCCAGCTCTGTCCCGTAACATGTATGGCTAATGATGCTCATCAGCAGAATTTAGCTTGTAATTACTTAACTCATTAACTGCTAGAGTTTTTACATAGCCTATTGCAGCCCTTGCCAGTGATTTTTTGCATTTCAAGACCCACAGAATATTATACGCTATGACGATGTGGGGCTCCTCACTGGCAGGTGATTCAGTATAGGATACAACATCAGTGCCAAGTTATTATATTGGCATAACGACTAAATTGGGGAGAAAGAGGGGGTAAAATAATTGGCCAATCTAAATTAGAAAAATAAATAAATAAATCATACGTTTCCGAGTGTACTCTTCTTTGAAAGTCCTAGGATCACTCACAGGTTTGCGGAAGAGCGCCCTGTATCGTAAACACTGAAAAACCAAATGACGAATGTCGAATGTCATACATCAATGGCAGTGAATTGTGGAACATTACCCTTATTCCTTAGATGTTTAGACTGCATGTCACAAACGCAACGCATCCGCAACACATTGGTGAACTTCTGCTATTATCTGCACACGACACCATCGTGCGACACTGTCGGGCTTAAGGGTCTAATTAATCTAATTTCACACATACTCAGGATTTTGCAGTGTATGGGCTCCAAGTAAGGCCAAAAGGGAGACTTCAGAGCAGTGCCACAGAACCATTCCTCATGATGTCGTTGCCCTGTGCCATGGATACGGCCTCCATAATTTCATCAGAAATTATGCAGGCCCTGATTCGCTCCACAAATTCCCTCGGTCCCTCCCTTCCAGAATTGACTGTGTGATTACATGTTCTCCCAGGAAAAGTATTTTAATGTGAGCGGGCATATATATATGCGTGCGAAATGAAATGAGCATCGGCCCGCCCGCTGCTTTTTGATGACGTCGGCCTGATGATCAGGAACCCCAGAAGTCACTGGGTTCATTCTGCTTATTTCCTGGAGGAAAAATGCAGGCTGCCACAGCTGACAGGGCCTGCACGGCACTTTGCAGTGCTAATGCTCTGACTCACACCTCCCGCACTATAAAGGGGGAATGTGTGCAGCGCGAACGGCGTGAGAAAAAAAAAAGACGAGTGTGTGAAGGCATGCATAGTGTATAATTCGTTGTGTGTGGGTTGCCTTACAGCACACACAGCTAGTGTTTCACATTCAGGCAGCCGGCTGGGGTGTCTGTACATATGCACGTGTACTTGCAAGAAGGCGTTGGCACACGCGGGGAGGTGTGTACGCGACAGATCGTCATTTGCAGGTATAGGAAGGAACATAGAAAAACACTTAAGACTTCCTCTCTACATTTTTGCAGTTTAAATCACCCAAGCCGAGCCCTGACGGTGAATAATGCACCAGGGCTGCAGCCACAGCCAGTGGCCCCTCGCCTCGCCACCATGGGAGGGAGCTGGCGCCCGCCAGCGCTATATGAACAACGAAGGCAGCCATTCATCTCACGGGGCACGACGGATATTGTACATCATTCTTCGATATATTTTTAAAAAAACAGTCTCTGTTTGGCTTATATCATCTGTGTATCAGAATTTAAGGCTGTAGTTAGTGTTGGCGTGCTGTCACGTCGTTGCGATGTATTGCACCTCAGGGCCGCCACCACATTGTGGAACAGGCTTCAGGCTAACTTCCCAACGACCCTCCCTGGCCAGGATGGAGCTGTCCCACATGAGGCAGCTACATACAGCATACAGCAGCGCTTCCCAAATGGTGTGCCTTGGGATTGTGTGACAAGCACACATTGTAATGTACTGTATGAACAGATGATGATGACTGTATACAAAAGTATACCTGCAGTGGTATCTACCATGGGGGGGGGGGGGGGGGGGGGGTTGGGGGAGAGAGAGACAACTGGCTTTGTTTGTGCAGAAAAAATGAGCATGGTTGCTATGTTCACCCTGTTCACCCGGGTGTGATTTCATTACGTCAGACATGATTTCATTACGTCAGACAGGCCTTACACCATTTTTTATATACATTCTGGTACTTTTGGTAGTTTAAGTATATACACTTTTGTACTTTTACTCATGTCAATTTTTTATTCCGGATTCTACAGTTTTACATTTCAGTATTGATACTTAAAAAAATCACACCCGTGTGAACTGAGTGGTGTAAGGTTTTATATAGCATGATCAGCTGTGGTCTGACGTAATGTCTGACGTAATGAAATAAGGTAAGGTATTATGTACCCTGATCAGCTCTGATCTGACGTAATGAAATCACACCTGGATGTGATTTCACAACTGGCTTTTTTTGTGCAGAGAAAATGACCACGGTTGCTACGGTCATCCAGTTCACCCGGGTGTGATTTAATTACGTCAGAAATTATTTTGAACATAGCAACCATGGTCATTTTTTTATGCACACAAAAGCCAGTTGTAGGAGTGGTTTACACCACTCAAAAAAATAGCCAATCTACAAGCTCACATTGTTTCGCATCGCATTGTGACTATAGTTAGAAATTTACTAGTAACTAAAGTTTTCCTCTCAGATGGGTATGGGGTAAAAGTATTGAAAATTGTAAATACAGAGAGAAAAAAAAGATCCTCAAAATTGTGCTTAAGTAGAGTATTTGAGTGTGCATGCACTTAGTTACTTTTAGACCACTGAGAAGAGGTGGGGCGGAGATGGAGAGCACAGGGAGTGTGGAAGGAAGACTTTTAGACCACTGAGAAGAGGTGGGGCGGAGATGGAGAGCACAGGGAGTGTGGAAGGAAGACTTTTAGACCACTGAGAAGAGGTGGGGCGGAGATGGAGAGCACAGGGAGTGTGGAAGGAAGACTTTTAGACCACTGAGAAGAGGTGGGGCGGAGATGGAGAGCACAGGGAGTGTGGAAGGAAGACTTTTAGACCACTGAGAAGAGGTGGGGCGGAGATGGAGAGCACAGGGAGTGTGGAAGGAAGACTTTTAGACCACTGAGAAGAGGTGGGGCGGAGATGGAGAGCACAGGCAGTGTGGAAGGAAGACTTTTAGACCACTGAGAAGAGGTGGGGCGGAGATGGAGAGCACAGGGAGTGTGGAAGGAAGACTTAGACCACTGAGAAGAGGTGGGGCGGAGATGGAGAGCACAGGGAGTGTGGAAGGAAGACTTTCAGACCACTGAGAAGAGGTGGGGCGGAGATGGAGAGCACAGGGAGTGTGGAAGGAAGACTTCCCCAGAGCTCAGAGTGACTGGCAGGAACTACTGGCCCAGAGTCACATGAATCAACCATGCTCTCTCTCTGCTGGTATGGCTCTTTTGTAGAATACTGAGAACAGCTGCTCCTTCTACTATGAAGAAAGCAAGCACCGTATCACAGTTTGGCTTGGCACAAAAAAGAAATATGTGGGGAAAACTAGAGAACATTCTTCAAGCTTCTAACCACTTAAACCGTATACTTTGTTGTCCACTTTGTTGACTGGTGTTCCCCACTTGGCGTTGTCCTCTTTCCCAATATCTTTGCAGGAAATTGGTCTTTGCCGGAATTCGTCTTTGCCGGAAATATCCGATCGTTGTAAGCTTGTAGATCTGCTATTTGTCCCTGTATGTTCGCCTATTTTGCCACACACAAAAATCGGGCCGCGACCCACACTTGGGAAAGGTATACTATAAGGCTACAGGCTTCATGTCGTTAAAAGTGGGCATTGTCTGCCTCGGGAAATGCTGACACATGCTTCACGTGAACGCAGAGCAAAAGGAAAAGAAAATATTATGTACCAACTGCAATATTTGTGGCTATAGTCTTGACACCTTGAACGCTCTAATTCCATTAGCCAGAATGGGACGTGTATAGGGGGGTGTGGCCCTGTGGCCAGGCCAGGCCAGACCTTGGTCGATTCTTAATCACCTGTATGGGTTTCCTCCAACCTGTAGGCCTGCATGGCCGTGATGGCCACATCTTTATGGTTATTAAAGTTAACGATTTCTGCGTGCCTCATTTACCCAGGCCCCGTCAATACCAGTTCAGCACCATGAAATTACCCCGGTCCGGAGGGAGCATGCCGTGACAAACCCGATTAAGGCGGCCTCGGTAATACCCTGGTTTATAACACTCCTGTCATGGAGGCCCGCCACAGTATAGGGCTGCAGTCGGGGCTAAAGAGAGGGGCGCTATAGGTGCCTGAGCCTGTTGACAACCATTAGGGCTTAAATGTCAATTCTTACTTTTATTACCTGCATGGACCAGAGATGAAAACTAATCGCCGGGAGATTAAAGAAGGAGAAAGAAAAAAAAGAAATCCTCTGCAGAAAATGCATTAAAAAGTTCTCATAAAGTTAGTTTACAGATAGTCTCTCAAGACAGTCGACAATGACAAATGACAGCTTCCCTCTTCTCAAATTTGTACGGGCTAAATTACAGATGGTCTCTGGAGCATTCAAAGATTGAGGAAGAGAGGGGCTGCATGGCTTAGAGACTAGTTTTTCAGACAAATGGACAAAGTGAAATGAATATGGCAAATATATGCAGGATATGGCCTACTTGTACTTCTGTCAGGTACAAGCAAAACTTTGTTGAATATTCTTTTAAACGTGTGTGCGTGCGTGCGTGCGTTCGTTCGTTCGTTCCATTCAGTTTTATATCCTGTTTGTTCCATTTCCATAAAAGCAGGGTTATATAAAGCAAAGCAAATGCAGTATAAATTCCCTGGCACAAAACGTGTTCAAAACAAAACATGGGGGGTCTGCGGCCAAATTCATATAATTTTGAGGGGCCTCGGCACAAAAGATCTAACATGGAAGTGGATGGGAGTTTTAGCGATCACATGCTTGTTCTTGGCTTCACTGGGGCGTTATTATGGACCCCACCGCAGCTCTAGGCAAACCCCGCTGTGATTGGCCAGTAGTCGCTGTGATTAACGGTTCTCGTTTTTGCAACTATGCCCAATCCTAACCTCAGTAAAACTATGCCTAAACCAAACCCTAAACTTAACCTCAGTAAAACTATGCCTAAACCAAACCCTAAACTTAACCTCAGTAAAACTATGCCTAAACCAAACCCTAAACCTAACCTCAGTAAAACTATGCCTAAACCTAAACCTACAGTAACCTTAACCGTATAACCTCAGAAAAGCTATGCCTGCCCAGGATCCAATCAGACGGGTCTATCCTAGAGCTGTGGTGGGATTCATAATCACACTTCACTGCAAACACCCCCCCCCCCCCCCCCCCCCCCCCTGATTGGCAGTCAGGGTTAAGATGTCACCTGAGAAACTCAACTTATTTCCTCTCTCATTGTTTGAGCCTGTGCCTGGGCAGGCCAAAAAGACCAAAAAGTGTGCACATGTGGCTCCTTGAGCCTGACCTCGATCCAATGTCCATCTGACACAGGTCACTGCCCGCGGTGGTGATGAAGCAGGGAGCCTAAATTGCCCATTCAAAATCACCAATCGGCCGTTTTGAACACAGTCAGAGCAGCCTTCACAAAATTACATTCCTATAGGAAGAAAGACATTGGACGCCGTGATCCCTTGAAAGCGGCATGAACAGGGAAGCTCTCGCCGAAAGAAAGAAAAATGTTCGAATCCACCGTGGTGCTTTCGGCTTTGTCGGGCGTCTATGTGAACACAATTGGCTCGCGTTTCGATGGAGAGAAGCTAGGCAGCTAGGGGGGTGTGTGTGTGTGTGTGTGTGTGTGTGTGTGTGTGTGTGTGTGTGTGTGTGTGTGTGCATCAAGTTACATGTGTGCGAGTTGTCTGTATGGAGAATGGGCACTTTGCAATAATCTGCCCACTTTGTATAATGCCGGGCCATCAGCGAGTCACATGTGCTTGCATAACAGGGATGCATTTCCACTGGAAGTAAATACCCGGTGCATATACATTTCTGCCATGTTTTGCATGTTCCATTGATGTCTTTTTGACCTGAGATCAGATTCTAAAAATGTCTTCTACATCCTGACAGTTTTCTGAAAAAGCTATGTTTCTATGTCAGTCGTTCTTCGATTTTTCAAAAATAGCAGACCTACAAGCTCGTAGGTCTATGAGCTTGTAGATCTGCTATTTTTCAATAGCTAAAGTATAACATAATGCTAACACCAAAAGGTTCCCGCCCAAAATGGGTTAAAGTGGTAAATGGCAGATGCCCCCCACCCCACAAAGAAAGAAAATCTGTTAATGTACTGTAATTCTGTCATTATTTCAAACACATGCAAGCACAGCATGCACGTGCAGATTCATGGACTCCTCGACACGCTATGCACGCGTTCGCCTCGATACCCTTGAGAAATGGTTCTCTCTATGGAAAAGCATTTCTCTAGGCTAGGGTGTCGAGTGCAAAATGTGTCTGCAAAGCTGTGGAAAAAAAAGACCCTGCAAGGCAAGCACCAATGCGTTGTTATGAGACTGGCTGACACAGTCGCGCTGGTGGGCCATTAGAAACCAACCAGAGAGTCTCTGTCCATGACATGGCTGGCTCAGCATTCTCACAGCAGACTGTATTACAGAATAGCTGCAGAAACACGGAAACGTTTCTGGAAAAAGCATATTTATAAGTTCCATAATTTTCTCTGGGCTGGCTAACACAATTCAAAGATTAAGTTCACTTGAGGTTGAAGGCCATGCTGCTTGATATACAACTGTGCTAAACACCTCAGTGGACAGTCACTTTCAAGACCCGCGTTTGCATACGTATTTGTCAGCGGATAATTGTATGGCGGAGCATTGATCGCTTTTCCCAAAGAGCGACTCTCAAATGATGATCAATCCGAGCAACGGCAAAAAGAAAAGGGTGGAAAATCGATGGCGCTAAATGCTTGGCTCCTGCATGCTTGACAATGCAGAGCAACCGAATCAGACGTGGCATTTAGCGACCCAGCTTGCTCTTCGCTCCGCGGCAGGAGCGGGGGGGAACAGAGCACTGTGTATGAAGTTCATATAGTTCATATTATATAGTTCATATAGTTCATATATGTGTCATTGTCACAGAGCTGAACTTGCTTTGACTAAATATTTCTACCAGTATTTTTTTTTCACACTGCTTTTTCCACTTCTTTTGATGAGTCCTCTCAGCACGACACTCACAGACATTTGGCGAGGTTGCTGCTTGAGTCAGCTTCTCCCAATTTCAACATTCACCTCATTAATAACTTTTCAACGATAAATGAGTCTGAAGCAAGACTGTGAAAAATGGATTTCACTCTTTTTTCCTATAGTGTTAACATCTGTGCGTGCGTGCGTGCGTGCGTGCGTGCGTGCGTGCGTGCGTGCGTCTGTGCGTGCGGTGGGGGGCTTTCTATAAGCACTGCACCACACACGCACATACACACGCACACACACACACACACGCACACGCACATACGCACCAGCCATAATTGATATTCTTCCCTTTTCAAAGAAGTGCGCTGTGCGCGGTGCTCAAGAAAAGAGGCTTCAAAAAGAAACTGTGCCCATGTTTCAAAACATCCACAAGAGCGGTGATTAAATGTAATTGTGGGTGCAGATTGTGCACTGGGAAAAAGGAAAAGGGGTGTTCGGCGTTGGCTGGGTTATTTGTTCCCCCGTGCTGAATGGTGCCTCCTCAGCGTTGGAAGCTAATTATCCACCTGCGTGGTCCACAGCCGTACAGATAGCTTTCAGTTTGGTCCTGCATGCGACGGGACCCAATGGAGACAGTTGGAAATATAGCGCCGGTACACAATGCAACGCAGATTAACAATGGCGCCAAAGACACGCCAGACAATGCTAATCTATTTTGTGTCACTGAGCTCCAAAATGAGTTTTTCAACCTATTTCTCTACCTGTTTGAAAGAATAATAACCATGACAAATGGCTGTAAGCGAGAGAACAGGCGGGAGGGAGAGAGAGATGGAGGGGGATGGGGGGGGGGGGGGGGGGGAGGGGGGCAGTAGAAGGGAGGAGTGGAGTTATTTGCAGTGGAAAATCCGAGCGATATGAGAACTGGAACACAATTTGGTGTCAGATTACTCACAGAGATATCCATCAACACACTCACTCACTCACAGACAGACACGCACGCACGCATGCGCGCGCGCGCACACACACACACACACACACACACACACACACACACACACACACACACACACACACAACCCATTCACTCAATATCATTACTGTCGCCTTGATAAGCTTTTAAGCCCGAGATAGCATCTCGATGTGGTGGTAACAAAAGTCTCATCTGTTTCTGTTGTGGTGTCGCTGGCGCTAGATAATGGGCCCATTCTCCAGCCACGTTGCAGCGAGGAAGATGATTCGTTACAGACGTGATTGACGAGTTTATCATTAGCAAGCTACCTTTGCCCCTCGTCTCCCCGGAGACGATGACAACGCCTCGGCTTCTCTCTGCCGCCGCCGCAGTCGTCAATCAAAAGTCTTATTTCTGGATTGCTCAGGAAAAGTCTTTATTTTGTCCAGATGCGTTTGTTCTGTGTTTGCGGAGGTAATGTGGCAAGAGGGAACCATCTCCAACCCACGGCAGCTCCTTATTTAAATGTGTTGACTTAGGGGGGAGACACTTCCCTGAATGGGTGAATTGCTCTTCAGAGAGAGGAGAGAGAACTTTCACTCACTCCCCTCCTTTGCCAGGAGAGTAATTGCCTCAGCATACATCACATTCCATCCCGGGGAGGAATCAATCATGGATTGAAGTGTGTCACGATTTCAGTCGCAAAATTCTGAGATTAAATATCAGAGCTGCCTTGAATGACAAGAGCTCTTTTGTACTCATTAATTACAATTGTGTCAATTTTGAACTAAAGTCCCTGCGGATTCTCAAGGTCACGCTGAATTAATTGCAAAACAATTGGGGATAGATGAGACAAGAACTCAGTTTGACTGAAGACAAAAAGAAAATACAAAATACTGTACAAATCCAATGTACATCATATGATATTAGCACCCTACAAGCCTTGTAAGCATGTGATTATTTTAACACTCAGCATGTGTATGATAACGGAAGCAGTTGAGCCGGCAGAGTATCGTAAACACCTAAAGCTTGTTAACTGTAAAGACCCTCTGCTTGAGCACAGCTGAAATGAAAAGCTGAGATCTCCTCATTGGTCTTGCCTCCGCACACCTATACATTTGATCTCTGCCATCAGCGTGGACTGTGAAATCGTGTGGCTGCACATCAAAGTGTGACAGGATTCAGTGTGCATACTAATGCCAGAGTGATGCATGCCCCGAGCGCTCTATAGGCGAGAGAGAGAGACCGGTGGACAGGCAGAGGCAATGGGTGACTTTTAGAGGTAATTATAGAAGACACCTTCCTCGAGGAGGTATCTCTTAGAGAAGTCAAACTCTGTTGGTATTATGCTTGAACCCTGTTGAATCCCTGTTCTGGGGGCGAACATTCAGCAGAAATAGATCTACGAGCTCGTCGCGTTGCAGCTTGTAGATCTGCTATTTTTCAATAGCTAAATTATAACAATGCTTAAAACACCAAAAGGGGTTCCCGCCCAAAATGGTTTAAGGTTATTGTAGCAGTCAATTTATATTGGGGGTCGGGAGGGGGCGGGGCGGGGGTCCCGAGACATTGCCAAAGCATTTCCGGGGGTCCCCGGACAAAAACGTTGAGAACCCCTGGAATAGATCATCGATTTTCAGCTATAAGAGGGAAAATAGTGTGCTCAGTATACAGGTAGAACCCTGGTGGACGCCGGTCAATTAAGTGTATAAGGTTTAAAGCAGCTATAAGCAATACAATGTCAACATTTTAATGACCTTTTTTATTTATTTTTGGTATTCAGACAGCCAGCAATGGGTAAAACGCTCCCAAAACTAATTTAGTCTCTGTGACACATCTAGGGGCCACAATCTGCATTCAAAGATTTTCCTAGAAGAATCCGATTTTGGGCCACCTTGTTATGATGACAGCCTGATGAGGTTAGCTAGGCCTACATGAAGGTGGACCCAAGTGCAGAATCGGAAGAGATGATGAGATAGTAGCCCTCATGGAAGGTTGATAAGAATGGTTTTTCAGGGATTCATTCAATTGTAATTATCTGAATCACAAGGCAAGTCACACTATAATGACAACAAAGATAATTGTTGTCTCTAAGATAAATAATTATTAATTAACTGTAGAAAGTAGACAATCGGACAAAAGAGTAAAAATAGGAAGTGCAAGACTTAAAGATGGAGTGCCGTGATTTTTTTCCACCCTAAAACATGATCATCAGGTCTTATTGTTTCAAAAAAGTGTACAGTATTTGTTAAAATGTTTTTATGTGGGCACCCCCGAAACCCTAAATACAAAGTTAATACACCATTGCACATAAAAACGACTCCCGGGTGTCTAATGAAGTACTATCACCTCATAGACACATGAAAAACTGGAAAAATACAAAAATTGTGGCACTCCATCTTTAAATAAGCAGGGATCTCAAGTCTCAAAACTGCATCTTCACCCACAGTCTCCCAGTTACACTGATATGTATTAGACATGAAAAAAAGACAGACGTCCTACTTTGCAACACATGTGTCTACTTTGCAGCACATACTGCAAAGTAGACAGGCTGGTATGAGGCCAGACGCAGCCGTCACTGTCCCTATGTGCTTTATCCATCATATGCGCTACATCATTTTCCTGGTCATTGACTAAACTGGTGGCGTTCCAAGTCGTGACTGTGCAGGATCAGAGCTGGGAGAGATAAGTGATTGTCTCCTGGCAGACAAGATGAGCTAGAAGGAAAATGGGCTCTGTACCACTCCACTAGATGCATATCTCTCTCTCTCTCTCTCTCTCTCTCTCTCTCCCTAATATCTTTATCCAAAGCGCTTTTCATAGATTGTGCATTGCATTCACCCATTCATTCACACACCCATAATTCATACATACTGATGGGGGGGGGAAACCATGCAAGGCACCAACCTTCACATCGAGAGAAATTAGGGGTAAATTCAGCGTTTTGGGGAGCCTGGGATTGAACTGGGAACCTCACGGTTCTGTGCTCTCCCGGCCACTTTGGCCCTGAGCCACCCCCCCCCCCCCCCCAAAAAAAAGCCTTTGTATCTCTTTCTCAATTATCTTTGTCCATTCTCTCTGTCTCTCTCTCTCTCTCTCTCTCTCTCTCTCTCTCTCTCTCTCCCCCCTCCATCTATCCATCCAAGGTAGGTCAAAAGAAAGATTCTGTCTGGCAGCTCATTCCTCACTCTGATAAAGCTGCTTGTTAGTGGGATTCATCTACTCTCTCTCTCAATTCTGCTCTTTCTCTCATCCTCTCTCTCTCTCTCTCTCTCTCTCACGCACGCGTGCACACACGCAAAAACCACCGCAATGTCCATATTTCACTCAAATACTTTCCTGTACCTATAGCTCTCCCATGTTGTCTGTATTTCGTTGCCTTGTCTTTCCGCACGGCTTGCTTCCTCACTATTACCCCCCCACCATCCATTCCTGTCCTTCTCTCTCTCTCTCTCTCTCTCTCTCTCTCTCTCACACTCCATTGTCTACCGTTCACCTAGTACCTACCTTTCTCTGGCTTTCACTTTCTCTTGCTTCTCTCTCTCTCTCTCTCTCTCTCTCTCTCTCTCTCTCTCTCCCTGTTTCTCATTAGGCCTCTCTCTCCCACAGTGGAACACAGGCTGAAGCTACAGTAACTGCACCGTCTGTCTGAACTCTGCACTGTGTGTGTGTGTGTGTGTGTGTGTGTGTGTGTGTGCGCGTGTGCGTGTGCGTGTGCGTGTGCGTGTGCGTGTGTGTGTGTGTGTGTGTGTGTGTGTGTGCAGCCCCTCATTACCCCGGATCACTGCTCAGAGTTCACAAGCGGTCAGTGGGGAAGGTCAATCTTAGCACAGCCAACTGCATTAGCAGGCAAACGCAGAGCACCACGTAGCGAATGATGCGTCCACATGTGACGCATCACAAAGAAGAGGCAGCAGAGAAGAGCGTCAGGGACCAGGGTGTATCACTGGGAAAAGAACAGGCGGTGAAAGGTGCAGGCTCTTCTAGTTAGGCACTGCGATAGGTAATTATAGTCTAATAATAATAATGGCAAGGTGCCGTATGCGGTTCAGTTTCTACCTATAGAGCCGTGGGAAGTGTGTGATGACAGTGACATGTGATTGTACAGCGCCTGTATTAAAGGTCTTTCTTCAACTCTCTCATACACGTTCACTGATCACCTCTCTCTGTGTCTTTCTCTTAGCCACTTAGCCACCTGGTGTCAACCTGGTGTCTCTACAGTATTTTGACCAAAAAAGTATATAAAAAAGTATAAAATAGGCTGTATGTGGTTAAAACACCTTGATTGCTTTAAATTGATTGATCAAACGATAAGCCCTGCTTAATACGACATCCCCGCTATTTGTTTTATGTGTCTAAATCGCCGTATTTTAATAATTTAAAAAAAACTCTGTCTTTGCAGCGGAGCAGGGGGAGAGAACTTCATGTTATGATGTCGAAACCGGAAATCGACTCATTCGCTGGGCTGCTAGGGCTTCTGGGAAATTGAGTCCAATGCAAGTGAACGGGGGTTTTGTCTGACTACAACCGCCTCACACCACCCGCCATGTTGCGTAGCAAGATGGCGGGTGGTGCGATGGAAGGGGCAGTTGGAGGAAACACATCGACTCACTGCATGGCCTTGGAACGTCTCGGGATCCCCCAGGAGACAGTCACTAATGTTGCTCTGGAGACTTGGGAAGTCTGGAACACTCTGGTGGAGCTGTTGCCCCCGCGACCCGACTACGGATAAGCGGTTGAAGATGGATGGATGGACAAGCGCTATATAGCAACATAAAGAAGTAAAATAGCTGACTACAGTACATCAAAGCCATTTTATTTATATTGAACCAAGTTCATTCCAAGTTAGTGATTTTGTAGTGATCAATAAAACTGTCAGTCAAACAGATAGGCAGGCAAAGAATGTTCACTTCAATTAAGCAATGAGCTGTGCTCTCTGCTGCTCTCACTGCTCCAAAAACAATTCGGCCATAAATCAACTCCAAAATAAAAAAAAAGTGCTCCACATAATAACAAAAAACAGATGTCGAAAGTGGAAGTGTGAAATGTTCATCTGGAATCATCTGCGTGTGTGTTTGTATGGGTACATGCGTGCACGTGCAAACTGTGTTTGCATGGGTGTGCTCAATTTAGACTTGGGCATATTTGCAGAACAAGCTGAAAGGAACTCAATAACTCATCAGATGCTAGGCCTGATGTTTGCCTGCTATCCTATAGTTTATTTGAGACACTACATTGCTCTCTTTAATTACACTCTACTTGTGTGAGTGTTTACCCTGCTGCTTGTTGTATATACAGTATAGAGTTTACATACTATCTGCTTACTCTGCCTTGCACTTGTAAGTGTGAATCAATTGCAGGTAAATTGTCAAGTTTGTAAATGTACTGTTAACCCACTCTGGACGGGAACCCCTTTTGGTGTTTTAAGCCTTATGTTAGACTTTAGCTGTTGAAAAATAGCAGATCTACAAGCTCATAACGCGGCACCGAGTGCATCTGCTATTTTTGAAAAATCATAGAAAATGTGGAGCAAATCTTTGAATATACTTTCAGAGCGAACGTTTTTAACTAAAATCCTTGCTTCTGGGGGGGGTCCCTGGAACAACATATTTTCAGACGGGGGTCTGCAGCCAAATACAGATACGAACTAGAAAAAGTGCCCTTCTGGGCACAAGTCTCCACCAGGAGGATAGGACTGTGTGAGATGTTTGGCAAAATGTTTAGGAGTAATATAACATGTTTGCCTTTGATGGTAATTGGATGACTTGAGGCATTTTGTTCCAAAAATGTGTTTTGCAAAAATCAACCTGTTGGTGGCGCTATAACAGGTCACAGGTCACAATGTGAAAAGGGTGGGATATATTCATCAGCCTAGTAAGAAAATGTGTGAAAGATTTCACGTAAATTGCATGCTGCGTTCATGATTTGAGGCTTTTGTGCAAAACGGGGCAATCTTGCAAACTGCGAAAGCCAATTATAGCCAATTAGGATGGAATATGAAATATCGGACAGATCCGACTTGAGCACATGACCATAGAGATACTGTGTAACGATTTGTGAGATTTTTGGACAGAATCTGGAGGAGTAATATCAAAAAATGTGTTTTACAAAAGTCGGCCACCTGGTGGCGCTATAAAAGGCCGTTCTGGAAAATGCAGGGCAGAGGTTCATCGTTGGCATCCAGGGAGTGTGTGTGCAAAGTTTGGCATCGACCGGGTTAACGGTGCCGGAGATTAGCTGGTAACAGACGGACGGAAGGACGGACACACACACACACACACACGGACACACGGACGGAGTGCAAAACATACTCTCTCCCCATGCCTTCGGCCTGGTGGAGACAAAAAGGTTAAGAACCACTGACATAGAAACAGAGGTTTTTCAGAAAACTGTCATGATTTAGAAGGAATTTTGTTGAATCGTCCTCGGGTCTAAATGGGTTCTAACACAAGTGAAGTGCACCAGTACACTTGAATGTCTGTGATATCATGTCTATGATACTTAAAGCCGGGGAGCCACAGGCCCAAAACGCAACATTTTCCAAATTTCATCATACTTTAAGTAGCATGTGACATGTCAAACTAGGGGGTTTTCATGATTCTGAATCCATTCCAAGCATTAGTTTTGCACGAAAAACACTCCTTGGCCAAAATCCGGCCATAGCCACTTGCCCAATGTGCCGTCATCACATTTGTGATGACGGCTATGGTTGTTTTTAGGCCAAGGAGTGTTTTTCGTGCAAACCTAATGCTTGGAATGGATTCAGAATCAGGAGAAACCCCTAGTTTGACTTGTCACATGCTTAGAGTATAAATATAATAGAGAAGTCACCGAGAGGAAACCCTGAGGCGAAAAAGTCATAGTGGCTTCACAGAATGTAGAAGAATTGGCATTTCTGTGTTGATGGTACCACATCCATATGGCATTGAATTGTGGACAAAATCTTATCTAACGACAACAAAATATTCGAAGTATTGGGTTTAAGAGTCTAAATGTCATCAAATGGTGATCCGCGGGTCAAATGCTGAATAAATAATGGGCCTTGATATGAAAAGGGTTGAAACCCACTGGTATAGACGGACAGAAAGGTGGGCTCATTATCTCCTGGCGGAGATAATGAGCCCAATTGGCTCCTAATGAAAATGTCTTGGTTCTGTTTTCCTTGACACTCCCGCGAAGAAGTGTGTGCCTGATTAATTTGATCATGGTGTAATTTCTACATTAATTGGCACATTATTGCTCCGGTTTGTCAACACCTATGCAGACTAAATGGAAGAAAATGCAATAAACATATTTGCCAGCTGTTTCTGTTTCGCACAAATCAATTTAGTGGGGAGCTCTCAAGGCTGCAGAGACAGATGCCTGATCACAAAAAGAGGAGAGTAAATCCCCAAGCAGTTACTGTGGCAATCCCGTTTTTTTTATCTCCACGTACTCTTCTGGAAATGTGCCATTGTTCGCCCATCTCCACAGATGACGCCATTCCCCAAAACGGCAAAACAAACTCCAAAACACCCATACACTCATTCATTCAGTGGCGTACAATGGAAGCTCATTTAAATGAGAGAGTTGTCGCTGCATGGCAGATGCCTGCTGTTTTCAAAACAGAAATGTCCTCAGATCCGCCTGTTTGCTTTGAAATTTAATTAATCAACTTCACATTTGCGTGCGGCCTCTTCGGGGTTAGTCTTTTGTTGGGTGTCACAGCTGCAGCTCAAAACACACTCTCTGACATACACACGTACTGTGTGCATGTGAGCTTCAGCCCTCTGGTGAGAAAGAGGTGAATAGAGGAGGTATTGGCCTCTATTAGCCAGAAATACAGAGCCTGCAGTCTACTGGGGTCCAAGCCACTCGCATCACAATGTGGTATTCATTAGCGAAGCTACTACAGGGGAAATCCAGATGGCATCGTCCCCGCACCGATAAACTGGCAACCAACTGCATGGTGCAACCAAGACTTTTCTTTTTTTTGCATGTTTTTACATGCATCAACTGTTAGTTATGACACTACTTTCATGCTCTTAACCATTTGAACTCTAGCAGGGAGAATATTTGGCAAACATAGCAGCTCATTCCTTTCCGAGCTTGTAGAATGTAGATTGTCTCTTTTGGACAAAGAAAAAAGGAGCGGCCCAAGACATCGAGCCTGCTGGGGCCATCGGTTATGTACGGTATAAGGTTATGTACGGTATCAGGGGGTTAAATGAGTTTGACTTTGGCATTTGTTGGTTACTTTACAGGTTAGCACAGAATCCTGTCTCTGTTTTGTGAGATCATGCACATATACTGTTGAGGTGAAAGCTGTGATATGATTGGTCTATTGTTGAGGGACATACTGTGCATAATGTACAACAAAGGGGAAGGTAAAAAAAGATCACCTGGTGAAGGCCGTTCACGGCCAAAACGTTGTCTTCACTTATAATGGTGTTTTAACACAATAAACACTGTTGGAGCAAAGCCTGTGTGCTTCTTCACCGGAAGGTAAAAAAGAGGAACAGATGGAAAAATGGGGAGGCATATGGTACAAGCTGCTAACTACAGCTTTGTCTCATCCTAGAACGTTATTCATCTTCTCTTCTTCAACAGTGGAAGGCCTTTTGTCTTCGTACACAACTTTCCTTATACAGTACTTAAATGGTCTGTTGGCTGATAAACAGGGACAGCATCACAGGTTAGCCCCGTTGAAATACCTCAAGACTTTTTCAATCACAAAAACTATTGACGTGTGAGCTGTTTGCCCAGGAGGCCCCCTGCAAAATACCTTTTAATTAAAATGGCTGCCTCAGATCTAAACACGAGGCAACCACTATAGATGCTTGTCAGGAATATAATCAAATGGAGAGAGAAAAAGGGAGACGGTATGCACCGCCTTTAACTCCCCGACCTAAACCCCCTGCAATGCTAAAACAATACACAATCAAAGTAGTAGTGTGCCAGGAGAGAGTCGTGAAAAACACTTAAACGGCAATAAAGGAACTAGTCTGCCAAATGCCTGTTTAACACTGCCACACAAAATCTTCTCTTTTCAAATGCTACAACTTTGGAAATAACACAAAGTTTTGTCATTAAAGGGATCACATTAAATGACGGAACAGAGCAACTTCGCTCTATTGTGCATGGCTTCAGGCGGGCTATTGATTGGTGCACCCACTGTACTGCAAAAGGCAAACATAATGGTCAAATGTGTAGAGGCCAGGCCAGTTGCATCAGTCACGGCTACCAGAAGCAATCTCGTCTGGAGCGCGCACCTCACTGTGCAACATCTCAAGGCTCAGTGGCATTGTGTGTTGAGCGTGTGGGAGTAAAGCCCACTGTCCTTGTCATACAATAAGTCATCTTCATGGCATACCAACGCATACTCATTAGAATCACTGTGTTCTATGCCACGGGGCGCCATGCTCCTGGCTTGCGCCTCCATTGGCCAGTTAATCCATTCTGGGCGGGAACCCCTTTTGGTGTTTTAAGCATTATACTTCAGCTATTGAAAAATAGCAGATCTACAAGCTCATAGCGCGGCACTCGGTGCTGCTCTATGAGCTTGCAGATCTGTTATTTTTGAAAAAACGTGAAAATGTGGCGCACATCTTTTACTATATATTCTTTCAGAGCAAACATTTTTATCTTAAATCTTTGCTCCTGGGCGGTCCCTGGAACAACATATTTTCAGATGGGGGTCGGCGGCCAAATACTGATAATTCTGGGGGTCCTTGACATGAAAAAGGTTGAGCACCACTGACATAGAAACATAGGTTTTTCAGAAAACTGTCACAATTTAGAAGACATTTTGTAGAATCGTCCTCAGGTCTAAATGGGTTAATGAGCTGAGCTGTCGGCATCAGAGCCCCCGTACGTCGCTATAAGACGGAGGCCAAGGTTAGGCCTTTTTTCCGTCTGGAGCCATGTAGGTTGGACATGCACAGCAGCGCGCGGCGCGCAACACGGATGCTGGCCCCGGAGCAAAGCACTGCTCACTCAGTGTTAATGAATCAATCAATTTCTCCAAGATAAATCACAATGAACGCCTCGCAACGGTCGACTGTCACCATGATGAATTCCTTCATTTCATGTAATAAGCTGGCTGGGAAGTGATTTATCCCAGACACACAGGCCGTTATATACACCGGTGGACAGAGGCGAGAGATACAGGACGAAGTGTAATATGTCATTGAAATATTTCCCATACAGCCAGTGAATATAAGGCTAAGCTGTGGTTGGCAAAAGAATGTATTTGATCTCAAAGGATTTCACTCAATCTCCAGCCGCGGCAATGTTATGGGATGCTATATATTGTATAGCTTTTCTTGTGCACTGCAATAGGCTCCCTAAGCCATGCAGGCATTCCGTGATGCTGCCGGGTAGCTGACATTTGGGTTGAATTATGCACTGCACCTTTTCAGGACTTCTTACTCTCGCTCTAGTCCTAATATCACGGAGCAGGAGGGAGATAAGGCGTGAGTAAGTGTTACATTCCAGTGCTATTGATTGGCCGCGTGCTGCCACCCCACTTCAGGGCCAAGATTAAGAGCTGTTGTGATTTTTTTTTAATGTGGACCACCTCTCTGGCTAAGTAGGAGACATTTTGTGTTAATCGATTTAAACCACCGCCGAGCTCAAGGAAAACCTGCGTACGAATCCTCTCCCTCAGTTTGTGTTTAAAGGCATCGACTCAAGTGTTATATTTGTCTCCCAAGTTATCCGATGCCACTACCAGACGGAGGTCGATCTGTAATTCGATGCCAAAATATGTCACGGCTAATTATGTTAAAATGGCAGAACAAAAATGGCACATTCCAGTAATGATGGTCTATGTGAAACCTCTGCAGTGGTCGCTGTCTGGCTGTAATTCACAGTTTCAAGCTTGTAAGTCATGGAGTCACATTCTCAAGGTTCTCCAATTAACGTCTGATCTGTGTTACACAAGCAGCTCTTAATTTCAGTGGCAGTGCATGTGTATATTCACATTTTTATGTTATTAATGTAGATTCTCCGGACTTATTCGACGTGTTTTGAATTGTTTGTGCACGATTAAATAAATAATATTGCGGGATTATTCGGTTGATTTCACATTAGGATGGTCATTATTTCCCCCAAACACATTGCACATGATTATAATAGCCTAAGGATTGTAAAACAAAGAAAATCACTCCACAGAATTCTGCTGAATTTCCTCCCGAATCACCACAGAAGCCCCCAAAAATATATCTGTCTGGGTTTCGTATAATAAGTCATACAGCTAAAACCAATAACTGAGGCCATACGTACGCAGTTGAAAGAACTCAATGCTCAATTTTGTTTTTCTCAATTTACTTTACATGGGCTCATGAGGCACTTTGATTCATGACGACAGAATGAATGTTGAATGGTAATGAATGGTAAACGATAATACTTCATGGCTGACATTTCCTGCTGCACATTGGGGTAATTGGAACTGGAACATTAGGTGGCAAGTGGTCAGTAAATGGAAATAGTCGCAGCTTTTTAAAAAGGAGACCCTGACTAATCTGCATCAATTATGCTGCACGGGAGAAGAACGTGCGACTGCGTGGCTGTTAAATGGACGCTTCGGGGGAACATTTTGGGTTATGGGACTAATTGTTTATCCACATGTACCCCCAAAAAAATATATGCTGCGCTTTTAATTGGAATCGCCCGCTTCTCTCATTAGAGCACAGACTAATAACTTTCTTAACCCATTCTGGGCGGGAACCCCTTTTGGTGTTTTAAGCGTTATGTTATACTTTAGCTATTGAAAAATAACAGATCTACAAGCTCTGAGTGCCGCGCTACGAGCTTGTAGATGTGCTATTTTAGAAAAATCGTGAAAATGTGGAACAACATATTTTCAGATGGGGTCGGCGGCCAATTACATATATTTTTGGGGGTCCTTGACATGAAAATGTTTGAGAACGACTCGCATAGAAACATGAGTTTTTCATGAAACTGTCATGATTTAGAATCGAGCTCAGGTCCAAACGGGTTAATTATTCTCAACACAAAGCTCAAAGTTTACAAATGAGCATTTCAATTGGCCCCTGTAGCACTTTACACCCCATCCACCATCACCTTTATGGTGCTATCAGATAATTAATTAGAAATAAATGAGATATTCCTCCATGTTATGAGCTGTATAAATCTGAAGCTGATATGAGAGGCTGCGATACTTTAACGACTTGGGCAGGGTGATAATTAAGATGCTCTCACTTGTTTGTTACACTGTCACGCGTGTGTGTGTGTGTGTGTGTGTGTGTGTGTGTGTGTGTGTGTGTGTGTGTGTGTGCGTGTGCGTGTGCGTGCGTGCGTGCGTGGCGCCGCGTGCGCCTTCGCTCTCAGACCATTCTCTCAGTGCTCAGAATTAATATGCGTCTGAGGCCTTGTTTGAGTTCAAAGGTCGGCGTTTAATTATGCCAACCGCAAAATCTTAATTTTCAATTATGATGGCGCGGGGGAGCTGACCTTGAGGAAGGACGGGGCCCAGAGACCAGGAAGACGCTGCCGGGAGGCGTTTGTTTCTAACCTTTTCAGAATTATTATTTTGATGATTATTTTTTTCACGGCAGAGTGTATAGTCGGTGAAGGCGATTTGCATGGCGCCGTGGCATAATGAGGCTGCTGCGCTGGTGACCCTTGTTAGTTCTGACTCGGCCCGTGTGGCTGGGAGAGGTCACGACACCGTGGAACCTGTCTGTCTCCGCCGGGGCAATTAGACTGCACGCACGCACGCACACACGCACGCGCGAGCGCACACACACACACACACACACACACACACACACACACACACGCAGAATACAGTACATGTGTGGTTCTTTTTACAGTCAATAATACACATTTGTATATCTACACACAAACAATCTATATAAACATGCATACTGTCATGTGGGTGGGAATGCCTCACTCACTTGGAGACGACAGCTGTACGTTCATGTCCAAAAGGCTAACTAAGGCTCTCTCGCAACTCTGAGCCCAATATAGAACCAAGAAGTTAAGAAATGTATCTCGCGGAAATGGGGCAGAATTATGCAAATTGCTTATTTTTGTGTTGCAGCAAATCTTCTTCTGGATGGCAGCCAATAGACTGTGCCCAGCAGGGTCCTTTGGCGTCGCTCATCTCAAGCAACAGTCTCACAGATGAGGACTAATAAAATGGCTCCCGAACCAGCATAATTTCTTACAGCAGTGGTTCTCAAACGTTTCCATGCCAGGGACACCTACATTTGCCTAGGGACACCCATCTGAAAAGGTTTTGTAGAGAGCCCATAAGCCAAGATTTGCGTATACGGTATATATTTTTTAGGGTTATATAATAGGCTCTGTCTGATGCAGCCTGACATCGGTTTGATTCCTGAGCCTTTGCTGCATATCACTCCCCAAATCTCTCACTGTTTCCTAGCTGTCAATCATAGGCCTACATGTATTTTAAAAAATCACACCCGTGTGAAGTGAGGGGCGCGCTTATCATCGTACATCATCATGGATCATCTCATACTGGCCAATCAGAATGCCTGTTGCCACATTCGTCACAATCGTCATCGCCGACTTCTTACTGACAGTTGAGATTGGACACCTCCTATATACAACATATCAATGTTTGTGTTACGCAATGCTTGTGTTTACACTATGACGTGAAATTGTCCATTCATTGTCAATGGGAATTTAATGTTTGTGTAGGACAAAGTTTGTGCACACACACTAAAAGCTGGACATAGGAGGGGCTAGCGCCCCTCAAAAACCACACCTGTGTGAAGTGAGGGGCGCCCACTGTATTGATATTGGCCACATGACATCTTACATCGTCATTTATATTAGTATCCTTAACAAACATTAAAGTCCTAAGACTTGGCTGGCTCTAAAGTGCTCTAAACCAGCGGTCCCCAAACTTTTTTGGCCGTGCACCTCCTGACCTAGCTGACGCACCCCCACAACGCTAATTCTTGTTGTATTTGGCCGAAGATTATGCATTTTTAATATGATTATGACAAATAATCACAGAATGTCACTGCATTGAGAGACATGCAGCTGCTGTATACTCGCACAGCTGCTCTATACTATACATCTCCTTACAACAGTGGTTTACCGGATTTTGACGTCTAAATAACACCATAAAACCGCTATTACCATTTTCATGTCACGCACCACAGTTTGGAAACATTGTAATATCCTCAAAGTCCATAGATTTGGCTGACAAACGATTTACGTCATAATTGCTCTAAACAACCATTAAAAATCCCATAGACTTGGCTGTCATAGGACGTAATCTTCAAAAAATCACACCCGTGTGAGTGTAAGGTCAGTGAAATCATGTCTGACGTAATGAAATCACACCCGGGTGAACAGGGTGAACATAGCAACCATGCTCATTTGTTCTGCACTAAGAAAGCCAGTTGTAGGAGTGGTTTACACCACTCAAACAACAGGCATTGGAGGGGCTATAGCGCACCTAAAAAAAAATACCCCTCTTTGAGAACCACTGTAGTTTTATCTGTCTTTCTTGAAAAGTGAAATTCACCCCACAATGTTCTTTGCTTGCAGGCAGCATGAAGACTGCATGCTGATGGAAAGTCGACTTGTTCCACCACTCTTCTTCATTTCAGGGAGAAAACAATATACTGTTTCTTGCAGAGCTGCCGTTTTCTTCCTCTGAGCGCCGGTCTGTACGTGTTACACTGGCAATTTTCCACTTTTTGCCTAAAATAAAAAAAGGCATTTGCTCCCATCTGCCCGACCACAGCCCCAATCCTGTTCAACAGTTACTGTCAAAAAGACAGGAAGATAACGATAAAGGCTGGGGGGGGGGGCTAAGGCTATAGGGAAGCTATAGCTTTGCACTGCTCAATGCTATTTTCCTGTGCTCTGTTTGTTCAACTCAAACGCTACTCATTAATCAGACAAAACTAACTTCAGGGGATAAAGTACACAACTAAATCCCTTTGAGAGTGAGAGGGAGAGGGAGAGAGAGGGAGAGCAGGTCAATCTGACTGACTTTATTGAGTCAGTGAGGAGAGGAAGCAAAGCTTGCTGCATCGTCTACCTCACTCCTTCCTCTCTTTGTCTTACACTGACACAGACACACGTGCCTACGCGCAGGCATGGCGGAAAGTAACTGAACACACTCACTCAGGTATTGTACTGTACCTGCGTGTGGTTGTGAGATGCAGATGCTTTAACCTTTCTTGAGGACCGGTATGTCCATTTATTTAATACTTGTACTTTTTACTCCACACTACAGTACTGCAGGCAGGACTTTAACTCACAATGTATTTCTACATTGTGATATTGTGTTATACTTCTATACTTTAAGTAATACATCTGACTACTTCTTCCACCGCTGCGCACAGGAACTGTGTGTGTGACAGGCAGCAGCTTGAGCTGAAAGCACCTGCACCGATGTTCATTTTGACAGCATATTATATATTGATGTCGTTTTAGTCAGTCTTTTGAATGAAATTCCATTTCATTTTAGTCGCAGTTTTAGTCATCCGACTGAAATGTTTTAGTTTTCATTTTAGTTTGGCAGGCGTTGATGGCGTTGTCTTAAAACACGTTGGATGCCAACTACAGCGCTAGTCGCTTGAGTGCCAACCGGACGCACAGAGCTTTTATTTTGAAGCACTTTACCTTCCGTTCCCCAAAAATCAGGAAGTTAAATCGGTCATTATTAAATCCATCTAACAAACTTTATTCCTCTTCGGAAGCGTTAATAATAACATTGTAACCACGAGGCAGCGAAAAATCTGAAATGAGCCCAGAACGTCGTCCGCGTTCTATTCAAACACTGCGGATGCAGCCTAGAGTCAGAGACGAAAAGGGTTTACAGGAAGTGGACGACGGGGAAATCTGGAAAAGGCAGAGCAAGGCCGAAGCAAGTGTTGCCTAGCAACCCGGGCTACTGCTAGAAAATGGATATTAGCGAGACCATTCTGAATCAATGTAAACGCCTTAAGACTTTTCTGTAGACGGCTTAGGCACCCCGTTTTAGTCATCGTGGCTTCGGTGTTATTTGAATTTCGTCAGTGAAATTAGGCAGTCGAAGAAGATTTTTCGTCATAGTTTTAGTTGACGACATGCATACAGACAGACCTGCTACCTATATGTAGTTAAAGACATGAACACTGCCTTGCACAGACAGACCTGCTATACCTATATGTAGTTAAAGACATGAACACTGCCTTGCACAGACAGACCTGCTATACCTATATGTAGTTAAAGACATGAACACTGCCTTGCACAGACAGACCTGCTATACCTATATGTAGTTAAAGACATGAACACTGCCTTGCACAGACAGACCTGCTATACCTATATGTAGTTAAAGACATGAACACTGCCTTGCACAGACAGACCTGCTATACCTATATGTAGTTAAAGACATGAACACTGCCTTGCACAGACAGACCTGCTATACCTATATGTAGTTAAAGACATGAACACTGCCTTGCACAGACAGACCTGCTATACCTATATGTAGTTAAAGACATGAACACTGCCTTGCACAGACAGACCTACTACCTATATGTAGTTAAAGACATGAACACTGCCTTGCACAGACAGACCTGCTACCTATATGTAGTTAAAGCTTCATTTAAAGCAACTTGCACACACATTATGTAGCTAGAGCATCTTGACCAGACAGACCTACATTTGTCTGGTAAATTATGCCCAAATTGTAATTACACTGCAAAATAAATGCAACTGTAATTATGTAAAATTACAAAGAAGAAGCACGGGCAATTAAATTACAGTTGCGGTCAAAGTAATCAAATGCAATCAGTTCACGTTACTGAGATGAATAAATCATCATTTCTATTAGCCTACACATTTTGGTAGCTAATACTAGATTGCATTTCAAAAGTAACCTTGTTCTGTCTCAACTTCTGATTGTTGCAGTTGCAGAGTTTCGGAGCAGTTTACCGCACAGCTACTAATTTGTCCCAACCATACTTTGTTGCATCTTTGACTTCAGTTCGTTCATGCACATTGTAGGATGCTAAGAAATGCATGGAATACAGACCGAGCAAACTATTTATTTATTACTCTCTCATCTTTGTTTTTATCTGTTCCTATTGGTTATTGGCCGAGGAGGCCTTGAGGCTCTGGCTTCTCCTGGACCCCGACCGGCGAACATCACACGTACAGTACCAAACAGCACCTGGGCTGAATGCCAAGATACCTGGGAGCGGTCTAATACTGTAATTCACATCCACAAAGAGGGAGGGGGAAAGATGGAGAAACATGTCGTCGCTGTCGGGCAGAAACCTTTCCACTTTTCCATGTTTCTTTTTCTTTTTTCACACACAAATTAATGCACATATTACTACTATGTCATATGATGATGTCACACAAAAGTAGAAAAGATAGCTTATCTACAAGCTCATAACGCGAGCCTGAGGATCAGCTATTTGTGCTATTTTGGAAAGGATTGGGAACATTTTGAACGATTCTCGCCTATAAAGACATGCCCAAAATAGGGACAGCTGGTTGAAAGTGTGTCTGTGGAGTTCATTAATATTTAAACAATGAAAAGTATCAACAAGAGCTTGTGACTAAATAATAACTACAATTGGAGCGATTGGAACACAATGGTTCTTTTTTCCATTTGCTGAAAAGTATCAGTTTGCAGTGACATGCATAAGTACCTGCATTTCCTCCATTGAAAGTCCTTATCATACACATCCATACAACTCTGATATCTACTGTAAGATCACGAAGAAAATCTTTTTGATTATTCAATTCGTTTTTTAATAGTTACTGGTAATATAGCATAACAATCATTTTAACCACGTTTACAACCACCATTATTTTATACTTTGGCTATAGCATAGACAAGCTCATATTAGTGCATCACGCCAAATCCATATCATTTTGGGGGTCCTTGACACGAAAAAGTTTTAGAATCACTGATAGAGCAACAAATTAAGTCCTTCAGAAAACTGTTAGGATTTAGAATCGGCCTCTGGTCTATTAGCCTGGAACTCACCTATGCTTTTTATGGCATAGGCAGCTCCCGGCAGGATCCGCCGGGAGAAACTATGCGCAGCTGCACGACATGAGACTAATTGATTAGAGCGACAGAGAGAGAGAGGAGTGTGTGTGTGTATATGTGTGCGTGTGTGTGTCAATTTAACAAAGGTGCAGACGATCAGAAATCAGCAGAGAGTGAGTGATGTTTGCACTACTCTATGCCGAATTGATGTGGACTCGGACCCAGACTTTTTTTTCTCCCTGGAAATAAAAATATCTGGGTTTCCGAGGCTACTGGTCTATAGTCTCGATACATGTTTGGTTATAGTTGCCCAGCCCTAATATGCATCCATACAGCATCCCTGTGTGTGTCTCTTCCACACCCATACCAGGAAGCCTGTAGGGGTGTGAAATGGAAGGAAGCGGGGGGTCCTCCTGACTGAGGACTAATTGGACGTGCAAGTCAAAATGCAGTGTTTAAGTGTAATTACAGCTAATTGTCGGAGTCTGACTGCAGGGCTTTAGAAAGCCGGAGAAAGAGGAGGAGATGTTGGCGGGGGGAGGTGGTGGTACACCTCTGTATTCTACAGAGGGACATCCCTAAGTGGGCAGAGCATCCCAGGGTGCTTCCCTGATGGGAGTGTAATTACACATTCAGCGTCATGGGAGATTTCGTGTGTGTGTGTGTGTGTGTGTGTGTGTGTGTGTGTGTGTGTGTGTGTGTGTGTGTGTGTGTGTGTGTGTGTGTGTGTGTGTGTGATGTGTGATGTGTGATGTGTGTGGTGGAGTTGGTGGGAGAGACGAGGCTATGCTATACAGGCAACTGGAAGTCCTGGGAAGAAGGAAATCGTGGTTGCTTGCCAGTTGCGAGGCCGTGTTTGCACTGCATTAATCAGAGAGACGCCCCGACAAAGGACAGCCGGATTATTTACTCTGCGGACCAGTTATGTGATAGCAGCCGATGATGGTAATAATAACGATGATAACAACAGTTCGGGTCTCACGGGAGCTCCCTCCCTTTTCAGTGGGCATTTCTTCTCTAATTACATGATGCATACTAGTCTGTACCCACCCATAATTCAGCGCCAAAGCGTTTTAGATAAATGTTGTGGGCTGCGACAAAGGCTGGAGTCTGAAAATAAACCGGGCAGAGCGAGGGATGGGGCTCTAGTAGTCGTGTGAGCGTGTGTTAATGTATTTAAGAGATAAACCGTCCAAAATGTGCTATGATAATAATCCCACTAGGACATGGACGGTCCCTTGAACATGATGCTGTTACTCCCTGCAGCTAGTTGTCCCCTTGCCCTCCGCTCCATCCCTCCTAAGGCGAGTCCAAATCACCCTTCTGTTTTGTTTTTTTATATCTCACGCTTGGCTCTCTGCTGGCATGTGATTGATGCGGAACCACTCAAAAGCAGTGTCGCTCTTTTTCTTATTTTTTAGACCACATACCTAGGTTATGAATGTTTCTTTACAGGACACTAACGGAACAGTATAGAGCCACCCTCGGAGAAGTAGAGAGGAACAGAGGACAATGACTGAGGAATGACAGGGACGTTCTTATAGAGCAAGACAGACAAGAACAGTAATGGAACATTGCCATGTTTTTTTTAGCTTATTCTGTTCTTAAACCCTCTCACTTCCTGTCACCAGCTGGGCAAACACTGCATCAAGCTCACGACAAAAAAACAACAACACAGAAATCTGCATGAACATCTCTGACTAAAGATAGATAGACTTGAACTTTGACCAAATAGATCCATCTTTCTTGACATGGGGCATACGTGGGGAATTGTTTGTTAGTTTTTTCTAGTTGTTTTTTTGTTATTTTTCTCTCCTTTTTTTATATATATATTTTCCCCCTTCCCCCTTTCTGCTGCAGTGACACGCCGGCCTGTCGCATTTGACTCTGGCAGAGATTTATCAATACAGCATATGCTGCAGTGGTGGTGGATGACAACCCCAGCAGAGTGCCTCTGCCATGTCCCACATGTGCATGAGGACGACTGTGTACTGTATACTGTATCAAAACCTGCTTTCTCCATATTACATCTTTTTATGTTTTGTTTTGGTTTTTTTCTGTGCCAAGCCAAACACTTGGCCGAGACCAGTGGCGTAAAGACCCTAAGTACAATACATGTACTCACATACTGTACTTACATTTTGAGGTATTTTCATTTATTCAGTTTCAATACTTTTACTTCTACCCCATTACATCTCAGAGGAACATATTGTACTTTTACTCGACTACTATTATGAAAACTTTAGTTAATAGTTTGTAGATTTTGGTTATCATTACAAAACACACTAACCACTTCAGCTGTACATATATTTCGGCCATTTGAAAATCTACAAGCTTGTAGATCGGCTATTTTAAACAGATTTGATAAAACTTGTGAAATGGGACATTGTGCATAATGAGTGTTGGATTCTTGTGAAATTCTGCAGTAAGATGGTGATGGAGAGATGTGGCCTTGTGTCACAGAACCTGCCGTGATTATAGTTTCAAATGGTTACACTGTCATGTAGGACGTGATGGGTGACACACACAACTACATCATTTGTCTCTCTCTCTATCTCTCGCTCTCTCTCTCTCTCTCTCTCTCTCTCTCTAACAGGCTTGTTCAAAGCCAGAGCCGCACCGTCCAGCCCTGCAGGAGACCTCTAAAGGGTGCAGATTATGATTTGTGGTGAAGTGAGGCACACTAGCTGCTTAATGGAGTTGAACCGAATGAAGGAGTCCCCTTCTCCTCTGGCAGTTAGGAGAGAGGGGGGTGTGGGGGGGGGGGGGGAGAGAGAGAGAGAGAGAGAGAGAGAGAGAGAGAGAGAGAGAGAGAGAGAGAGAGAGAGAGAGAGAGAGAGAGAGAGAGAGAGAGAGAGAGAGAGAGAGAGAGAGAGAGAGAGAGAGAGAGAGAGAGAGAGAGAGAGAGAGAGAGAGAGAGAGAGAGAGAGAGAGAGAGAGAGAGAGAGAGACTTGAATGTGTCAAATACTGCATGCACCACTTAAACACTTCTTTCTCTAATTGGCCCTATTAGGACCCCTGTGGTGGGGGTCAAAAGCGTGCGTGCGTGCAGTTTATGTATTGCTATCCTTGTCTTTATCCTCCGGACTCCCCAGGAGGATAGCAGCAATACCAGGCAACATTAACCTTGGGGGGACATTTTTCAGGTCCTCATTGGAAAAGGCGATACTATTTTATGGTTATGGGGAAAAAGAGTTAGGATTACGATGTGTGACGTGGAACTGGAAAGATTCCGATTAGTATTAGGGTTCTAGGATTATGTATTTAGAGGTTAGTTTTATGGTTAGGTTGACCACTAACCAGTAACCACTTTATGAATCCGGCATAGCATCTATGAAAAAGGTAAGAAGTGGTGTCAATGAGAGAGGAGTGCCATGGGGTGGGGTGGAGTCTGAAGTGCCAAGTTTTCATACTGTTGCAGAAAATGGGGAGTGAGTTAGTAAGTTTGGTGTGCGTGCGTGCGTGCGTGCGTGCGTGCGCGCCTGTGTCATCTCCTGTGCCACATAGTCGCCACCACTACAAAGCCTACTAGTACTTAGATATAGATAATAGATCAATACTTTTTTTATTCTCCTGGTGGAAATTTATGTTTTCACCAAGCTGGACCCAAAAAGCTCAATACATAGACAACAACCCTCTTTCCCAGAGAAAGGGCTACTTGCATCCAAAAGGCCAGCACATGGTCAGATGTGAGCTAGCTTCCCTCCCTCCATGACACATGGTCAGATGTGAGCTAGCTTCCCTCCCTCCAGGACACATGGTCAGATGTGAGCTAGCTTCCCTCCCTCCAGGACACATGGTCAGATGTGAGCTAGCTTCCCTCCCTCCAGGACACATGGTCAGATGTGAGCTAGCTTCCCTCCCTCCAGGACACATGGTCAAATGTGAGCTAGCTTCCCTCCCTCCAGGACACATGGTCAGATGTGAGCTAGCGTCCCTCCCTCCAGGACACATGGTCAGATGTGAGCTAGCTTCCCTCCCTCCAGGACACATGGTCAGATGTGAGCTATAGCTTCCCTCCCTCCAGGACACATGGTCAGATGTGAGCTAGCTTCCCTCCCTCCAGGACACATGGTCAGATGTGAGCTATAGCTTCCCTCCCTCCAGGACACATGGTCAGATGTGAGCTAGCTTCCCTCCCTCCAGGACACATGTGGTCAGATGTGAGCTAGCTTCCCTCCCTCCAGGACACATGGTCAGATGTGAGCTAGCTTCCCTCCCTCCAGGACACATGGTCAGATGTGAGCTAGCTTCCCTCCCTCCAGGACACATGGTCAGATGTGAGCTAGATTCCCTTTCAGTCTGACATTCTCCCATTACATTTTCACTTTCACTCATCATACTGTACACATCGTTGCTGTCGGGCAGAAACCTCTTATTGCCATATTTTAACGTTTTCACGCCCTACTTGATCATACTACAGTGTCACACGAAATAATGAAAAGTAGCAGATCCACAAGCTCTAAATGCGGCGCGAAGCAATTTGAGATTGTTTATCTGCTACTTTTGTAATGTTTTAATTTAAATCCTGAAAAGTAACATTTTTGGACATATGAGGTTTCCACTCGACAGAGACGATATGAATGTACGGTGGATACAGTCCCATTCCCATACAATTTATATCTGCTGCTATTTGATACACTGTCTTTTAGTTGCCAAAGAGACTGCTGTAAGTAAGTAAGTAGCCTTGCCGAGCCATGAGGCCCATAGGGCAGGAGCCTATCTCCTGTTTCTGTAGCGTGAGGCAGCTTGATGTACAAGTACACCCCCTGGACATGACGCTAGTATGTCGCAGGGACTTACCCCCAATCCAACCCTTGATGCTGAGTGTCAAGCAGGGAGGCACTGGGTCCCATTTTTAGAGTCTTTGGTATGACCCGGCCGGGGATTGAACCCCAACCTCGCAGTCTCAGGGCGGACACTCTAACCACAAGGCCACTGAGCTGGTTTGCTGAACTATATCTTTATTATGCACTTTATGAATATTTGATATTTGTTTTGATATATATACTATTATTCATACCAGTAAGACGTCTGAGGTCGCGTGCACGCATCTGCCTCGTTGACGGCAGACTGCTGGGCAAGCGCTGGCGCTTTGGCAAGGGGGGGTCAGATCAACATATGGATTTAATTCTGTACTGGTCAAAGTGGCCATATATGGAGCGTGTCTTGAGTGTACAGGGTTTGATGTGGTGAGATCAACATTTGGAATGTCAGAACAGGTCAGTTCCATGTACATATGGAGATCTAAGGGTGGCAGCGGGGGTGCTCTATAAACCCTATATACTTAGTTGATTGATTGGGCCATAAAAGTGTCAAACTCGTGTGTGTGTGTGTGTGTGTGTGTGTGTGTGTGTGTGTGTGTGTGTGTGTGTGTGTGTGTGTGTGTGCGCGTGCGTGCGTGCGTGCGTGCGTGCGTGCGTGCGTGCGTGCGTGCGTGCGTGCGTGCGTGCGTGCGTGCGTGCGCAAAGACAGTATTTTACTATTTTTGTGTGTTTTCAGTACAGGATGTCAGCCACTCTTTCATACTTGGTGCATGGCCACTGTGCTGGGAATCATATTCGTCTTACCTATTCTTAAAGGATGTTCAAAATGAATACCCGTCTTTGACAGAGTATGAGTGTAACCACTTTATATTCATCTTCATGTACTTAACCTCTCCCACCAAGGACAACACGAGCACAGTAAACACACTCTGGCACATGTGTGCACACACAAACATGCATGTGTGCAAACACATGGATGCGTGCGACTGCGCGCACATACACACACACATAGAAAGTGCTCCCCTCCCCCCCCCCCCCCCCCCCCCAACAGAAGGTGAACCACAGTATTAACCCATTCTGCATGGGAACCCCTTTTGGTGTTTTAAGCATTATGTTATACTTTAGCTGTTGAAAAATAGCAGATGTACAAGCTCGTACCGCGGCACTCGGTGCCACGCTATGAGCTTGTAGAGCTGCTATTTTTGAAAAACCTTGACAAATCTTTGAAAATATATTATTTCACAGCTCAGGTTTTTAACTCAAATATTTGCATCTGGGTGGGAGGTTCCTGAAACAACATATTTTCAGACGGGGGTCGGCGACCAAATGCATATAATTCCTGGGGGTCCTTGACATGAAATAGGTTGAGCACCACTGTCACAAAAACATAGGTTTTTCAGAAAACTATCATGATTTAGAAGACATTTTTTTTATTTCGACGTCAGGCCTAAATGGGTGGCCTGACTAGTACGATACTGTGGTTCACCCAACAGAAGGTGAACCACAGTATTAATGCAGCAGGTTGAACAGTTGCAACTAATGGCTTTCAGTGACTTACATCACTATTACATAATTTCTTTGTACCAGACGCTCATTAAGTATGCATGGCTTCTCCAATCACTTCATTGTTTAAGTGGCCGTAATATGCATGCATGTGCATGCGACAATGGGAAGCTACAGTATGGAGCGCAGTGCAGGGAAAAACGCACACTTTGTATCTCACCATACATAAACAAGCTCATTCATACTTTATGGAATAATGGACTTGCGCACAATGACAGCATCAATTATGCATTCTAATTCCATAATATCATTAGGCATGCACGCATTCTTCATTAGCAAAACATCAGCATGAATATGATAACAGGTGCCGTATTCAATGTTTTAACGGCATCGGCATACTGGGAAAGGCAGTGATAATGCACATTATAGAGACAGACTGGATCAGTAATGAGCTACATGATATATTCTGCACATTTTCACTTCTCTGTTTTAATGCAATGGCCCTGTCTGGCTGCCGTCATGGTTACCAAGATTAGGACCTTTGCATTCATCATTAAGTCTCATTATGAAAACACTGCAGACGGTATTCTTGTATTTGTTCAATGTGGATTATCTAATCGTGTGGACCTTTGGATCCAATTGGGAACAGCGTCGCTCCAATACGTGGATCTCGGCCAGACGTCAGTCATATAATAAATTGGATAATGGGTCATTATGACTCATAATAACCATAATAGAGTTCAGTGTACTGAATTCTATGCTTATGTCTGAGTCATTTATGATGACACACTCTCACATAACCTAGTTCACATGACTAGATCAGACGTCACATAACCATACATTGTAGTTTCCATGATGTGTGCCATGCTACCTGCGACAGCATGATATCCTATTCAAGACCCAAATAAACTCATGTCCTCATGACGTCAAACATCATATAAGTCGGATCAGCGGTGCAACGTAGATGTGGGGGCCAGACTCTAGGTGTGAGGACTGTATTGTCGTACTAGACTTCAACTTGTACACTGTAGTTAAAGCGCAAATAACATGCATTTTAAAACTGCTTTTAATATTTAATATCATATTGTCTATGTCCCTCAAAGTTATTTCTAATGGTTTGAGCCTCAATCACCACTCTGATATAACCAGTCCTTGTCGTTTCTTTCTGGACTTTGAAAGCAGTTTTAGCTGCAGTACCACAATGTCCTGAGGTGGTGGGGGTGCTGATATGCAGATTATTTAATATTTGAGTCATTATAATACTGATGCTAGATAAAACCAGGCTTGTTTCCATTCCATGCCAGCATGGAAAATCAACAATAGTGGACATTGTAAACAAAGTGGAAATGCAAATTTGGAACTGAAGACTGAAGAAGAGGAGGAATTATACAAAGTAGGGTGACATTGATGACATCACGATGAGGACAAAATCAGTTGAGCTGTTCCTGAGAGCAATTTCCATTAAAGCACCATAAAGCACCTATATGATATGAAAATTGTTCAAAATTGGTTATTTGTGGGGATAGAAAACACATATGGGAGCTAGGGTTGGGATTCGTTAGGATTTTAACGGTTCCGGATCCTTCCCGGATCCCTCTTAACGGTTCCGGTTCCTAACGGTTCCCTTAACGGATCCTAATATTATTTTTTCCCCTTTTTTTCTGACATAGATTATGCTTATATTATAACTAACCTAACCAAGTACATAATAAACACACATTCATTAATTCAATTATTGAAAATACACTTTACAATTATGAGGTGGTAGTGTGGCACTATTATTTAAACTTCACCACCACCACCACCAGCTAGAAACCACAACAATATCATTGTTGCAATTTGTACTGTATATTGCAATTTGTACTGTATTAAATATAGCCTACAGTACACATTGCAATAATGATATTGTTGTGGTGACAAATGTTGTCTTTAATGTTCAGATTAATTTAATATGAAGGACCCCTTACCCTAATGGAAACAAGCCATAGTGCTTTCTTGGATTATAAAATCGTTTTAGCAGACCTTGTATTGAACTGTAGGCTACGTTCCTGTGCTTTTTTTCTGCAAACTGTTCATAAAGTAATCAATCTATGGAGGTATGCACCTAAACGCTGGGCTCTCAACAGCCACGCGATTAATTTAGAACCAAATCAAAAGCAGTTGAGTTGCTTATAAGTGCAGACAAATTGATTTGGCTCTATACTATAGTTAACGTGATTCATAAAATATCAGACAGAAAGACGTCGAGTCATTGGCGTTCTAAATTAACACCATTAATAACAGTTGTACAATACGCCGCGGCCTAATGAAAAGCTCTGTAGACGACAGTAGTTTTTATTTTCTATTACGTTACTAGCCTGGGGAAAGTGAACGAGCCTTGCATCATCCTCGTCCCCCGCCGGCTAGCTGTGGTGGAGTTGCGGGGAGAGCGGGCACGGCTTTCCGCATGGCTCACAAACACGATGTGCCTATAGATTATTCTCGTGAGTTGTGGACTCGTGTAGGCATATTGATTTTGAGATGTTTCCTCAATGTGGACGTGGTGCAAAACTGCAACTGGTACAAGTTGCAACAACCTTTGCAGCCAGGGAACTATAGCATCGCATTTATTGCACTTGCGTGCTCAGCCTCAGAGTAATTTCCCTCTCTGTTAACCACACTTTGGAGATCTCTTCAACATACTGTCCCAGTCGCTCCGCGGCGGTCGCTGAATGCACAGAATAGTGGGCGTATCCTCCCCGACCCCACTAACTCACTCTTGTAGGTTGGGTGACGTCACCCCAGTAACTTGGCTCTGCTTGCATGCATGCACAGACACAGCGGAGCTAAATGACGACTGATGAGATCCGTTTGGGGAACCGTTAATAAAAAAACGATGGAACCGGCTCCGGATCCGCAATGTCGGAACCGGGTCTGAAATGGACCCGGTTCCGAATCCCAATTAATGGGAGCCCCAAAAACACAAACGAAATCGAAAAAGTTGAATTTTATGTTATAGGTCCTAGTACGACAAATTTGAGCAAGGAAAGTCTGAGCCCAATCTGAGCCTCCGATCTTTTCCCCTTCATCTTTATTTTAAATTATGTAAATAAAACAAACAATTTGCAAATCCAGATTTAGAAAACAAGTTAACTGAATATAAGTGACTGTAACTGAACGGTACAGCGGTTTGGGAGATCATAGCTCCAGACAAACCCCCAACCGCTAGACTATATATAGTGCAAAACCACACTGGGAAAATGTCCACCCAAAGTATGTGTGCCTCCGCATTCCGGCCTGCCGTGCGCGGCCCCTGTGATCAGACTCAGTTTATGGTGTTAATTTGGTGACGCCGACGTAATGTGCAGGTGTTCAGCGGAGGGGAATCGCCTCTATTTGTAGCGGCGTAGAGCGTGATCGACTCTGGCACCTCTCCTTCTGCCTGCCAGGCATTCAACAGCTATGGTGGACCGTGGGAAGCCTCTACAGGTGTTCGGCTGCTTAAATGGTGGACATCATGTCACACTATAAAAGGGGCCTCGGGTGCTCTAGTCTGCACCGCCCTGTGTGAGCGCTGCCTGGTTTGGAACAGATGGACTTTAACACAACTACAGCACACACACACACACACACACACACACACACACACACACACTGAGGCTTCTGATACTACAGTACTTAAACTGTTCGTACAGTCATTCATGAGCCACTGTTGCTGCTTTTCTGCTTTGAACAATAATATGAATCAATTCAGAATATCAGCAACACTGGCTCATAAACAGCCAGCCTCTCATATTATGAGAGGCCGAGAACAGTGCACAGTGTATGGTTGGTAATGTAAAGTTTAAATGAACAGATGGGCTATTTTTGATATATGTCATACTGTATTCAGTTCGGATCAGATTTCAGTTCACTTTGTTTTTAGTTTTTCAATTAAAAGTTTTTACCTCAAAGAACAAAGAAATACAGAGATCAAAAGAAAACTGCTCCAGTCCACGTGGATGCACATGACGTCAAATTATCAAAAAACAGAGAAGCCCTTAGGCTCGATCGCTTCAAGCACACTCAAGGTGAGCCAAGGATTTCTTAAAAGCCTTTAATGTCTGAGCATAATATTACAATTAAACAGGTTAAAAAGTCACAAGGACGCAGACCGGTTTCTAACCACATGACTCTTCCTCAGAGGAAAGGCCTGGGCCGTGGCTCAGCGGTCCAGGCACCTTGGCTGGTAATCCAGTCTGGCAGTGTGCCCCGGGTTCGACTCCCGATCCCGACAGCCTTCATTGCGTCTCACCCCCCCCCCCCCCCCCCCATCTCTCTCCCCACTTCCTGTCAACCTACTATCTGTCCCTCCATAAAAAAAGTACGTGTGACAAAACATGTCCTCTCTTTTTAGATATCTGGTATCAATCTCAGGTGTGTTCATTAATTCGCTAGGTGATCTTTTATTAAAGGGAATACAATATCTTTCAGAAGATAAAACACATGAAGTAGTAGCCTACGATTGTCTTTGGTGTTAAGACACCAGCAAAAACTGAAAGGAATTCATTGATCTGTTAAAAGATTCATGTGCTTAATGCTAATTAATGCAGCTTCAGACTAATTTGGCCAGATATAGGCTTATTGTCTCCACCAGGCCGAAGGCATGGGGAGAGAGTATGTTTTGCACTCTGCCCGTGTGTCCATCCGTCCGACTTTTGTAAAACACATGTTTTGATATGAAAGTATGATATTACATGTGACCAGATTTGACTGAGAGCCTGCCATCGCGCACATTCCAGCTTTTCACCAGAGGAGAAAAACCTTTTTTATTTTTTATTTTTTCAAAATGAGTTAATAGCACAGGCAGACTCTTCACATGCTAGAGCATGTCTGAAATAAGTGTCAGAGCAGACATGTAAATATGAAATAAATGCTTAAACATGTAGCTAAGTGTAATGTTAGAGTCCACAGAAGTGACTTTCAAGCCTCTTTTCTCAACTTGCTGTTTTCTGCAAGACATTACTCTATAAGCCATATCTCCAAAACTGGTGGGTCAAACAACCAACAACCAATATATGAATTTGAACCTATGATTCCCTGCTTTCATATGACATGAAAAAACAAGAATTCAAAAAAATCCAATGGTAGTCTCTCAGTCAAATGTGGTCACATATGTGCTCAAGACGGATCTGTCCGATATTTCATATTCCATCCTAATTGGCTATAATTGGCTTTCAAAGTTTGCAGGATTGGCCTGTTTTGAACAAAAAGCCTCATGAACGCAGCGTGCAATTTACATGAAATCTTTCACCCACTTTCTTACTAGGCTGAGGAATATATCCCACCTTTTCACATTGGCCTGTTATAGTGCCACTAACAGGTGGATTTTTGTAAAACACTTTGGAACAAAATGCCTCAAATCATCCAATTTCCAGGCGTATGAAGAAATGGAATCCTTTTCACATTGGCCTATTATAGCGCCACCAGGAGGCCACAACCTGACCTACCCTGGTGGAGACCTGTGCCCCTAGGGGCACTTTATCTAATTAAGGAATGTTTCTGTCAGGAAAACGAATAGTGTCTAAAGGACAACTTTAAACAAGAATTGATCAATTATCAATAAATTACTAGCTGCTGCCTTATATCTCCAGAATTGTGCTATGAAATGTAAATATCTGTGTATCTATATGTGTGTGTGTGTGTGTAAACAACAACAGGATCTGTCCAGGTGACCCTGTAACTGTGAGAGTGTATAGCCTTAGCCTACTACAAATGGAACCAAAGGACCCTTTTATAACAATAAACTCTGAGACTGTACAAATTGACTTGTATGGGTCCATTTGGTCCATAAAAGGCTGGTTTGGTTGTATTTGTACCCTCAGGTAGGCCATTCTCCAAACCATTATATATCGCACCTCACATACAGCTGTCGGTTGTAGTGTTGACATTGGCTTGGCAGGTATTAAAGAACATCTCATATGTGTCAGAATCGTGGGGGTCCGCGGGTACAGCGGGGGTCCCCGCGGAGGTCGGCGCGGGGGTCCACAGTATTCTGCTTGAGGGTCCGGTACAGTCACTCGACTGAGACTCAAATGTGTTACTGTTACCCATTAAAGCATCATGGCGGCGGGTTCACGTGACCGTTTAGACGATGGCATTAAAAGTGTCTGGTTGCATAGAGACGAGGCAGCCAATCAGGACGCCAGGTCCTAAGTACGGCATCCAATTAGATATTGGTCGCGGAAGCCTCTCTCTCTCTCTCTCTCCAGGTGAGTGGAAGTACCTGTAGCAGCACTCCAAAAGACTATAAAAGTGAATGGCATTTAGCCCATGTTGACATTTTGTGTTGTGCAGCCTGAAGCAAACCCGACATAAAAGTATTGCATTTTAAACTAATTTGGAGTGCCGTGCTGTGCCGCTGTTGCCATTCATCTGCTGTTTGCTTTTTGTCCATAAGGTATTTGAAGCTGCTGCACAGTAAACTCATTGGTGTTCCTCTGAATGTGCAAATGGAACCCATTTGAACACCCTTACAGTTACTGTGTGTGGTCTGTCTGAAGTCCCAAAGACCTGGATACAGAATCCTCCAGAGGCCCGCGGTTGTGCATAAAGCACCCCCAAACCAATGCTCAGGAAGAGAACTTTTTGCAGCCAGACTCAAACATGCATTGAAGACTAATTCTCAAACTGTTTTATTTAGTGAACAATGCCATGCTCTATACCACAGTTTTCCTCAAACGTTTTCATGGCGAGGACTCCCAAATTGATGTGTATTTCCCTACGGAACACCTTGTCTGAAAAGGTTGTTTTGTTTACCAGGGGCAAAGTTTCTGTTAAAATTGTTCAGATATTGGGAAGTGAGATAGTATAGTAGGTCACGTTATAGGGTCCCGAAGGGTGTCAAAATGACCTCTGTATAAAATATGTGCAGGGGCACTCCTCCTGGCTGTGTGTATAAGTGTCCTTGAGCAAGACACTGAAGCCCGAACAGCTCCCGGTGGGCAGGCTGGGGCCTTGCATGGCTGCCTCCGTGTGCCATAAGTGTGTGAATGTGTACCCCCCCCCCCCCGTCCCAGGATTTTGACTTCCTGCATCCATTATAAGTGATTGTGCTGGAAATAATATCCACATGAGGGCAGAAAAACATCCTTAATCATATTGACTGTACTTAGGGAGAATTTAATAAAAAATGCATGTGCATAATAATTTGAAATGCTGTTAATACATACGTTAGTATTGTGACCCACATTGTAGGCAATACTGAAGACATGCAATTTCAAGCGCATTATAGTGAGCACTTACTGTAGTCTATGTAAGTATAGGCCATGAGGTACAGTACAGTCTACTGATTGATGTTTGCTTTGTTGTTCTTTGTTGCAGCCAGGCATGCAGGATATGAGAACAGCACAATATTATCTCAAAAGGCAATTATGGCCATAATAGCCGACAGACAACAACATGGCCTAGATAGAATAGAGCTTACCTTTCTCTGGAATAATATTAAAAAGACAAATATACCAAAAACATTGTGGATCATGACATGGGATTTGTTGCCATTTCAAGGCAACCAGACACACTGGAGATATAATTGGCAAAATAGCTTGTCATTGTAAAATGGCAGAATGAATAAACCAATGCTTCATTTTTTTAGTAGGCTACAATGAGGCAATGTTGTCTTTTTTTCCACTTCATCTGTATAGCAGGGTAGCCTTTCAATTGCTCTCTCTCTCTCTCTCTCTCTCTCTCTCTCTCTCTCTCTCTCTCTCTCTCTCTCTCTCTCTCTCTCTCTGCTAACAGAGGCTTTCGATGCTGAAGTTGAAGGCTTTTAGCATCTAAAGAAAAGTAGAAGGGAATGTCGTGCTGTGCCAACCGCAGCAGATGCTGCAGACCTCACATGTAATACACTATACATGCACCATGCATCCATTGTGTTATCAGTAGAGAGGGTGCAGTCATGCAGACTTAAGGTCTTAAGTCACTGCATTATCGGGTGCACTATGGCCAGAGGCGGTTGCATGGCAACCACCACTGTTCACCGCCGACAAAGTTAGAAAATGTATCGTTTGGATATACAGTAGCTAACAAAATGTGGTTGAAACATAATTTTTTGCCCTGTATTTTAACACATAAAACGCCATTGTGTTGCTAGCTGGTGTTGTCAATTAGTCCTTGGGCCGGGTGAGATATCGGTACCACTAAAAGGGACAAGACATAATGTGGTATCATTTTGTTCGTCTGACATCCAGGAGTGATACAATGTGTGATAGCAGTTTCAGAAGAGTAGCAGAATATCGTTTTCGAAGTATAATCTGATTATGCAAAACCACATAATTCATTGTTGTCTAAAGTCCAACATTATTCACTTTTCTGCACATTTCTGATGTGTGTACCATGGATGGACATGACCAACATCATAATATAACGACAGACAGGCTGAATTATACTTCTGGTAGCCATACCGGGAAAATCCAAGATGGCTGCCGATCTGAAACAGGGTACATCACTTAAACTTCAGAATTAAACATGATAGAACCATGAGTGATACCTTTTTTATGGGTTTATGAGGATGTAGAAACCAATTAGACATTAGTTTGAAGAGTCTGGAACTCTGAAATTAAATGTTGTACCCCACCTGAACGCACGCACGCACGCACGCACGCACGCACGCACGCAGAGATACTGATGTTATGTTCTCTGTTTAGCCTTCAAAAAACACCTCCCTTGTCCTATCTATCAGAAGTGTGGTACACAAAACAGCACACGGTTTGTGGACATAGACAAGCTATAGGACTTGCTTTGGGAGAAAACTTCTGTGAGAGTCTGGTTGCGCTACGCATTTACAGGATGTGACAATGTGCCTTTGCTGGTCGTGGAAAACTGAATGCACTGAGGTTATTAAAAAAAATAAAAACCTGATTTCAGGAGACATTCAAACAACTTGGGATGTTTCAACAGAGCTCTTTGACCAACTGTAGAACTTCACTTGTAGCTGGTACCTGTCTGGGACCACCTTCAGTGATGTGAACAAGATCCGCTATACCAGCTTTTCTGTGCCAGGAGAGGGGAGGCTGATTCCAGTCAACTCCCACCATGTTGAGAATGTCTATTTCTCCATGCCCTCTGTGTAAATTATCAGACTCGTATATGGAGACGCTCTCTGCAGACTCACCCATCTGCACCAGAGCCCCTACAGAGTGGATGGACATCTGTTGAGGATGGACAGTTAGCAATTCACTGGGTGTGCACAGCCCCTGCACCAGATGTAGTCCTTGAGTTTTTGGCTTGTAAATATGCACGTCTATGCAAGCTTCCTAACTGCATGCAGTTGTCTCAGAAATGGGTTGAGATGTACAGACCTCTGCAAAGTCCAGAACTGTGCAAATCTTTCCTTAAAATGGACATGACAGAAACGGCCTAGACAAGGGGAGAACAGATGGTGGAATACATTTGGCAGTAAATGAGACTGATGTAATACCGTGATAATAAAAAGATAAACTATTGAGCTAATTAGTTGTTTAGCTCAAAATGTAATTATTTGCTACGTATTATTGAGGGCAAGGTCAACATAAAAGTCAACTCGACACCCCAGAAAACCTATATTTTGATAGCAAAATCATCCAAAGTTGCCGAGTTATGCCATTCACTGTACCAATTTCTTATATCGCGACATGTTTATCGCCGTGCGCATACACACCAATTCTGTCTGTTTCTTTAAATCGCCTGTATCGTGTGTGTGTGTGTGTGCGTGCGTGCGTGCGTGTGTGCGTGCGTGCGTGCGTGTGCGACTGCGCGTGCATGATGTATCGCGTACAAGCACGCTGCCAGCAGCCATGTCATTTTGATGACAAAGGCAGATGAGTGGGATGAGGCTGTGAGGAAAGTAGTCAATCTGTTGTTGTTGTGCATGATGAAAAACAGCTCATGCCACCTATCACTCTAACGTCCTTGGCCAGTGTAGTATACAATCAGTTCCAGGTGAGGACCCGTCGCCAACAGAGGGCGAGTCGCTGATATGGATGATAGTCTGTCTATCTATCTCGTATGAACTTGAGCCCGGCCGATGCCAGGCCTGTGGGACCGCAGCGATCCCCATTTTGGAGAGTTCTATAGACGACCAATTGCAGATGTGTTTTGACCAATATTTTGTCAAAAGGTGCAACAAAAGTCTAAGGATTTGTTATGTTTGTTTAGGGCACTAAATGACGACGTGACATGTCATGTGGCCAATATAAATACATCTTGTGACTGGTTTAGTTTTATACAATAATACCACACTGCATTCATGTCTCGTAACGTGGCAGTGAATCTGCAATGAATGAATGAATTCCCACCGTGACGTGACATGTGGCAGCCACAGTGGGCACCCCTCACTTCCCACAAGTGTGATTTTTTTTAGGGACACTAGCCCCTCCTATATATACAGCTTTTGTCCACACACGTCTCATATTTGCCATTGACAGAGTACCACAGACGAAAAACAGTCTAAGTCCAAATTTCAGACTGACCCCTCCACGAAAAGGCCTCGTTGTCCTGAACCCTTATCTATCATTTATACATTATGGATCAATAGTGTGGACTTAGACTGTTATTCGTCTGTGGTACTCATTAATGTCTGCCAAATATATACATTTGTGGCAACACAAACATTAAATGCCATTGACAATGAAGGGAAAATTTACATCATATGTAGACGAGCAAATCGGCTAACCAATCACATAAATTCAGTTGTTCATGAGATGATGTTTAATGATAAGAGCGCCCCTCACTTCAAACGGGTGTGATTTAAAATAAAAACATTTAACAAAATCTTCTCATTATGTCACAAATGGATGGCAGGTGGAAAGTGGTTAAAATGGAGACACATCGGCTGCAGAATTGCAGATAGCGACGTCGTCAGAAAAGTAAGATAATGGCCGATGTCTTTAGGCCATACCGGAATACCAGTATCTTATCTATACGCATGCACAAACCTTTAGGAAGTGTTTCCATTGCTCAGCTGTATGTTTCCTCACCTCCACAAGCCCATGGCCAAAACGGCCCAGGGGAATCAATTTACCGAGTAAGGGCCTGTCTCCGGGGGCTGCTTGAGCGCACAGATAACAAACTGATTGACAGGCAGCACCTCTATACCTATACACAGGATCGAAGTGTAGCTCGCATTGGCTGTAGCCACAACGCTATGCAGGTGCGTGCACGCGCGCCGTGCCACGCACGCACACACACACACACACACACACACGCACACACGCACACACACACATATATTACCCTCGCACAGGAAGAGAAGACAGCAAGAGCGACTGTAAGGAGTTAGGATGGATGGTATAAGGGGAGAGAAAAATCCTTTTTCTCTGATGAACTCTGGGAACAGTGGGTATTAACGCTCCAACCCAGAGACTCTCCCCCCGCCCTGCATCTCAGGAGGCTGCTGGAAATAAACCTGGTGGACACAGGGGTTTACCCACACCACTCTGTCTCAGCACAATCTGCCAGGCCCTCAACCCCAGGAGGGACTCGCCTTTATCAGAGGAACACAACCTAAGCCCTGAGGGTATTCGTCTCCTCTTTACCTATCTGTTTTAAAGTCACCTGAACACAAAAAACTACAGATGACACTAGCTGGTGACGCACGCACGCACGCGCGCACGCACGCACGCACGCGCGCACGCACGCACGCGCACACACAGCTAGGACAAATTGGTGTGCTGTTCCTGTTCTGCAGCCAACCCATCCACACAACAACAACAAAACAAATCAACTCCTGTTGGTCTCTTAACTTTGCTAACTCCACTCCGGTTCCCTCTAGCCATAAAAAGTGGAGATGATCAAAGTGCAGTCATTAAAGGAATAACATGCAGCGAACATCAATAAATGCCCACAAGGCTCCCCGTTCAGGTCAATCATTGTAGCCGGTTAACGGTCTCCAAACAACGGGGCAAATTCATCATCGGGCCTAATCACATTGGGCCAGTCCACACTTCGCCTCAGAACAATATCTGCTAACGACATTAGCGAGGGGACTAGTAATATGATGTGATTTCCTTGCCGTCAGACAGAGGTGCTGATCGATGGCAGAGACGAGTGGAGCATAATTTGAGGAAACCCAATGTTCCGGTATACGAACACTCCCACCTACACAGCCACGGTTATTCCATTAAGACCTGAGGTCAAAATTCAAAAAATGTCTTCCAATTCTTGACAGTTTTCTGAAAAACCTATGTTTCCGTATCAGTGGTGCTCAAAAATTTTATGTGAAGGAACCCCACACTTGTATGTAATTTGCCCGCGAACCCCAATCTGAAAATATGTTGTTCCAGGGACCCAGGGAACCCCCCCCCCCCTCCGCAAGAAGCAAAGATTTGAGTTATAATATATATAATAATATATATTCAAAGATTTGCACAACATTTTCACGATTTTTCAAAAATAGCGGATCTACTAGCTCGTAGCGCTTGTAGATGCGCTATTTTTCAATAGCTAAAGTATAACATAATGCTTAAGACACCAAAAAGGGGTGACCCGTCCTGAATGGGTTATAGTTGCGGGCGTGTGTGAGCTCACGAGTGCACCAAGCACCGTGCGATGGTGAGGAGGGACGTGCTTGAGAGAGCAACACTGAGTCCCTATAGCTGCTCCTCCTGGCAGAGGAGATTTTTAATGTTTTCTTGTGCCTTATTATTTTGTGTCCTCAGTTTGCTTTGCGGGAAGCGAGACGGAAATATTTTGCGAATGGAGGGAGAGAAAAAAAAGCTATTCTAGGGTCAACAGACTCAATTAACCCTAGTGAGAAGAGAAGAAAGGAATCATACAAAAATAGATGGAAACCGTGTACACACACACACACACACACACACACACACACACACACACACAGATCCATTGTTGCACCAACAGACAGCTTTGGGGTAACACAACATACTGTAAATACCCCATTATGTACGTAATGATACGACTTTCATTTCAGTAACAAAGCATAATATTGCATTACTTATACGAATTGAAGCAATGCTATTACGGTTTCTACGTCAACTAATGCATTGCCAGCTACTACCCAAATGTTTTATGCTTCTCTGACCAATCCATGCACACCAGGAGGATTTTCCTCACAGGGAAGCGATTGTAATTCATTTCCAATGAGAGGCGAGCAGGCATAGGTATAGGGAGGTGCGGGCAATCTACCGTAACAGGCGGAGTGTCTGGCGACAAGCAGACGCAGTCCCGTGAAACTGACACATCTCATGTACACACTGTCCATCGGCTGCCCGTCATCCATGAGTTGAAATGTGTCCTATGCAACACTAACGCTGCGTTCAGACCTGAATATATATAAATATATATTAAATGGTAAATGGTGCATTTATATAGCGCCTTTATCCAAGATTGTGCATCAAATCACCCATTCACACACACATTCATACACCGATGGCAGGCGGAAACCATGCAAGGCACCAACCAGCACATCAGGTGCAATTTGGGGTTCAGTGTCTTGCTCAAGGACACTTCGAAACTAACTCTGGGGGAGCCCAGGGTTTGAACTGGCAACCTTGCGGTTACCATCCAGCCACTCTACCCCTGAGCCACCGCCGCCCTATTCGCCTCGGCTCGTCCCGTTTGTGCAGCACCAGGTTGCGCCACTCACATTTAGAAATGTGTCGAGTGCAGTGCGATCGGTAATAATAATAATAATTGTGTCACCTTTAGTTTTTGTTGGGGTATTTGTACGGGATACAGGATAGGGGGGCACTATAGGGTCATCGGTGAACCTCAATGTAAAATTGTCTATTTTAATGTGAAGCACACAGTCACACACGATATGAACATGCACGGTACCTATCATTATCAGACATCAGACTTAATTTTATCCTTCAGCTTCTTGTTTATTCCCCAAAATTACTGGATATACAGGTTTTAAGCATGTTATAATCATGTATACCTGGTGCTATCACTTGGCTGCCAGCGAGATCCACAGAGCTTTTACTCTGAATCACTTAAGTTTTTTTCGTTAGCTATAAAGCAGGAACCAAAATTGCTAACGCTAAGTTCCACTAACGATAGCTATCTTTTTCCAGAAATGTTAATATTGTAATCGCGATGCAAGTGTAAAATCTGAAATGAGCCCTGAACCTCGCCGATCTGTTCGTCGCCACGGATAGCACCCTAGATTCCGAGAAAAGAGCGTTTAAAGATGGCCGTTAAAACAGAAGTGAATGCTGCACGGAACAGGCCGGGCGGGGATAAGGAAGGCGTTGCCTAGCAACCGGACAGGGGCTAAAACAAATAATTTTAACGAGACCTTTTTATAACGATATAAAGCGATAAAAAACGTATATACTTTAATATACACGACTATGGCACACAAGCATGGGATTTGATAGGACGTAAATAATCATTTATGGCACGGAATTTTCTAACATGTTGTCCAACAAAATGCCAATTTAACACAGAGGTGCCCTGCACTCTTCCTTTGTGCCCACCTATCCTGTTACCTTTTACACATTTTGGGCGGGAACCCCTTTTGGTGTTAGCATTATGTTATGCTTTAGCTATTGAAAAATAGCAGATCTACAAGCTCATAGCGCTCCACCGAGTGGCGCGCTATGAGCTTGTAGGTCTGCTATTTTTTAAAAATCGAAGAACAACTGACATAGAAACATAGCTTTTTCAGAAAACTGTCAGGATGTAGAAGACATTTTTAGAATCTGATCTCAGGTCAAAATGGGTTAACATATACTCATCCTAACTACTAGCGCCCGGGGAAACAGTTAGGCGTCCACAGGCGTTGTGTGGCTTCTCACGTATAAATCCCTTCATTACGATGCACATGCACTATTGCACTCTGTCTATTAGTGGTGCTGCTCGGAGTTGTTTGTGTTTCAACATGACATTAACGTTTAGCTGCTAAAATGTCATTTTGACACTAATAATATTATTGTGGCATCTTAATTCAATTTAGGCTATCCTAGGCTCTTCCTTTTGGTATTATGATTAAATATGTTTGCGCTTCATTGGTGTTTTGCCAAAGTAATTCAGTATAACCAATTACTTGCCATTATGTCATTATGTCAAAATGACTACCCTCTTATTCCTTTTGGTATGATGATTAAATATTTTTGTGCTTCATTTGAGGGTGTTTTGCTCAATTAATTCAGTATACCCATTACCCAATTTGCTTGTCATTATGTCAAAATTAAAGTGTGTTCAACAAAGAATAGGAACAAAATATTTTATAGTCATAAAACAAGATAGCCTCACAAACCAGGGGTTCTCAACCCGTGGGTCGCGACCCTTCTGGGGGTCCCCAAATTATTTAAAAAGAATATATATATATTTTTTTCTTTTTTGCTGCAACTGAATGGCTGGAAAATGGAAATGAAGAGTTTACATATAGTACACATACCGGTATACACCTTCCCTAATGATTATCTGGTTTCAGTATTTATTTATGGTGTATTGTCTCTATTATTAAGGTTATTGTATCAGTCAATTTATATTGGGGGCCGGGAGGGGGCGGGGCGGGGGTCCCGAGACACTGCCAAAGCATCTCCGGGGGTCCCCGGCCAAAAACGTTGAGAACCCCTGTCACAAACAAATATGTCATACAATACGACAAAGTACAATATAAGCACGTATGTGGTTAATGGAAAGTAATAGGCTATATTACATTTTGAAAACAACTTACTTCCCTGAAAATGTCAACAATTTAAATGTCGCAGGCCCCAGGATAGATCACTTGTGATCATCGCCGCCTGGTTTTCAGTTGGATTGTAGCGCAGATTAACTTCAGAACACACATAAACCCTCAGCGTGTTCAACATGGAGTGTGTCTGTATATCCAGAGCCGTATGGTCGTAAGGCAGGAACCGTAATTAGTGTTTGAATATTAATACCATGTCTTGACGCATGAACGAGGGATTCGTTCCCATCGCAACGGCATCCAAGGCTATGTGATGAACATTCTATGCTTTGCAATTCAATTGGAATAATTGCACAATGAGTTGCATTTATGGTTGCATAAGACATTGTAAAACCCATTTTGACCTGAGATCAGATTCTAAAAATGTCTTCTACATCCTGACAGTTTTCTGAAAAAGCTATGTTTCATGTCAGGCGTTCTTTGATTTTTTTCAAAAATAGCAGACCTACAAGCTCGTAGCTCGCCACTCGGTGGCGCGCTATGAGCTTGTAGATATGCTATTTTTCAATAGCTAAAGCATAACGTAATGCTAACGCCAAAAGGGGTTCCCGCCCAAAATGAGTTAAACCCACAGGTCAATCTGAGGTTGTAAATCGTCCAAGCGAGCACTGAAATCCAAGAAAATGTTGCCTTTAAGTATCTACTCCCTGCAAGAAATGTGACATTCACTGTGGATGTAAGCGGATTACTGCACCATTTGCATATGATTTGAAAGTGTGATGAACATCACCATTGATTTGCACTTTGCATCTGATCTCACAGAGCCTATATGTAAAAGCATCGCCTAGGCGTCTAATACAATTTAAAGATATTCTAGTACATGATTTGAGGTTGGGGGTATAAGCAGTGAGCAGTCTGTGGTGAATAGTTAATCAAGCGTAGCATGTTCAGAGGATATGGCGGTTTCGGGTTTCCGGGCCCGTCCGTTTATTTTACCTTTTTTCTTCTATTTTTAAGTGGGTTTGCAAACTGCACTTTATTTATTACATTTTCTGCCTTACTTCTAGTCGTGTGTCAGTCTGCCAAGCCTCCGGGCCAACTTCTGCGGTTCGCGTCTCAGATGAGTAGGCCCTGTGCTGTATAGTCACTCAGCAGTAACGTCTTTCTATGTTCCAAGCTCTACTGTCTGCTCTGCCATCCCCCCTGTCAGCCAAGCAGTGGTCCCCCCTGGATCCAGGCACCCCCTCTCTCCCAGGTCCCTCCCCTCCTTCTATCGACCCCCCCCCAAGCCTCTCCACAGCAGCACTTCTATCCATATTCACAGCCTGGCTTCTCTGTGTCATCTCTGCCTTACTGAGCCATGTCTGCTGCATGTCCGGGCTCATTGTCACTTGGCTGGGGATTGGGTGAGCAGGCAAGCTGAGCGGGGAAGGCCAGGGCTCGGATATAGAGGCTGCTCTATCCCCTACCAAGAGAGACCAGTGGGGCGTTTAGGGGCAATCTGCACTGTGCTGAAGAACAGAGAGCCTACGCACCTGCGCATGCGAGCGCATGCACACGCACGCACGCATGCACACGCACGCACGCACGCACGCACGCACGCACGCACGCACACACACACACACACACACACACACACACACACACACACACACTCACACTCACACTCACACTCACATAACAAACGTGCAAACGGAACAGGTAGAAAGAGGAATTGGTGCCAAAAGAAAGCAGCATCATCTGACAATGAAAAAACAAAGAAACAGTGTTTTTCTGTCTCAACACACTATTATCTGTGGCTCTGTGCAATTACCACGTCACATATTTATTTACTAAAATAGAACAGAAACACTGGCCTCTGAAAATGCTGACAGGCCCTCGAAACCTCCTCCCCCGTGAAACAGTGTGTGGTGTTCCTTCAATCTTCCAGCCTTTGTCGGAGGCCCCGATTTCGTCGAGCGACGCGACACTGGAACTTGCCCCGTGGCTTTGTTGTCCGAACAAGGCGGCCCTCGGATGGCAGCGCCACGCTGGTCGGTGAGCGTCACCGGCCTGGCGTCCAACTGATGTCACTTTGACAGCCTCTGATCAATCACGCAATCTCATTACCCAACGCACCTCTCTGCTCTGTCGCGCGGCAGGGTGCAGGTTGCCACCTCAGAGTCACCTTGGGGAGGAGCCTCTACAAACCAAGCCAACCTTTTATATGCAGATTTTACAGGCCAGACCTGCTGCTTTGGTTGTTAAGGTGGTTGGTGGGAGACTGCAAAATAAAACACATGAGGTGAACTACAGTGATGACATCAACCTCAAGCTATTTACTATTGCGTGGGAGCTTGGTGGTGGGGTTGATATTACTCAGTGGTTGAGCTGCTGAGTAATTGTCCTGGCTGGAAGGTTAGTAGCCAACGACTGTTGGCATCTCTCGCCTAATCCAGTGTTGTTTCCGGGCCAGCAACCTGTCAGTTTTACCCTATTGCTGGCTGGTGGGCTGGCAGCTAGCAGTAGTGTGGCTGAGCGCGGGGCCAGGCTGCTTCACCTGGGCACATCCGTCTTAGCCACTGAGCTGTGGGGCCGAGGTGTGTGACTGAGAACCTGTCACAGCACCGGAGAGAGGGCAGGTTGATGGAGGGTGCCCCGCAGCATACTGTACGCTACTGGAGGATGGGCAAGGTTAATGTGCTTCGCTTTGCCTCAGGCTAACAGAAACCCAAAGAGAAACCCAGAAAAGGGCCGCTTTTGATCTAGTTTCTTTTTCTAACTGGGTTTGTCTGTGTTTATAGTTATACTATAAAGTATGCCCCCTCAAAATATAGACCCAATTGACTCACTGCTATTCGGTACATGCATGATGTCGTAAAACATAAAGCTATACGGTTTAAGAGAAACGGCGCCATCAAAATGCAATCTATTATTATTAAGAGAGAGTGAATGTTGGGTTGTAGTTGAAAGTCTTTAAAATTATTCTTTTGTTTCACCAACATTATTCTCATGAAGCACTTTCGTTGTTAGGATTAAAGGGATATTCTACCTGCGCCTCAAACCAAAATCAGGCTGATCCGGTGTGTCTCGAGCGGACACATATAAAGGGGCTGGAGCAACCGGATGATTTGAGCCTTTTCTATTTTGATCACAGAGTGCAAGCAAAGCACAGGGGAAAAAACGTCTTTTTTTGTTTGTATTGTCTGTGCTTTGTTGTACCCTATAATCAAAAATAAAGGTTTAAATCATCCAAGTTGCTCCAGGGCCTTCTTAATTCACTTTTGTTGTTATTAGTGGAGTTATTTAAGGTAACTATTTCCATTTGGCTAAAGGAGACAGACCGTCAGTCAACACAGCCACAAGCTACCAGTTTTGTCATTAATAAAGTGATGTATGAGGGAAGTATCAGCATATTATTTTTCACAATACTTTATTATTTTCTAGCCCCTCGTATCGATATGCATCCAAGGCCTTAATGTTCTCTGGCACTACGCCAAATACATTTTCATGCGTTGCACATGTACGCGAGGCTACACCCCATAGGGATGCCTTTCCAGAGTCAATGGCAAACACACATAATCCATGTAGCGTTTAAAACAAACAGTCCCTAGAATCCATATGTCTTGTTTTAACGTAAGCCACTTGTGAAAACAATGACGAGAACAAAGAGGATGTGCAGTAAGCCAAATCACCCTAACCACACACACCCCGCATGGTTGACCGGAGTCTCTCAGGGCTCTATGATAGGGTGTTTTTCTGTTATTGTGGGGAAAATAGTCGATCGACAAAGCTCGGCGATGTGCTATTTTCTACGAAAGCTTTGCCCACAATACGGATTCTGGCGTTCAAGTGGTCAAGTCTCCATTGGTACCTTGAGATCCCACACTGTCAATAATTGGTTTGATAATAAACAGCATGTGAATACATCTGCATGCTTAGCTCTCCTACACCGCTGCCGTTGCAGTCCGTAACACAGCTGTTAGAACAGAATCCCTTCCCCCATGCCGCTCACGATTCTAAAATACATCTTATCTCTGAGCTGGACTTCAAAGTGATACGATAGAAGAAAACAACAAAATGAACAACAGTATGAAATTACAATTATGTTGCTCCTGCATTCACACGGACGGACGCAGACACACACAGAATGACTTCAGGCATTCATGACATGTGGGCTCATCTTTCTGTCAGGCTACCCTATTTTGGCAGTGCAAATCTCCAAATGTGTGTTATTGATCTTGTTGCTGAAGCTTGTTGGTTGTGTTGGGTTTGGGATGAGCCCCTGTCACCCTTCCTAACCCACACCCCCCAACTTCTCTGGGTCCCTGCAATAACTTATTCAACTTATTCTTTCAAACACATTTTCTGTCATTGTATCGTCTGCTCAGGCTTTTGTCAACACCCCAGACAGTTTTTAAGTTGCTGATGTGTAATTTCAAACCCCATTTTAACCATGATAGATTGATCGAAAACATCCGTCCTCGGTTCTGGTGACTCATAATGCTCTCCCAATACGTGAGGTTGGCAGTTTTTTTCCCATTCATTTTATGATGCATTTTTGTTATATAAAAGTTATATTAAAGATAAATGGAAAAAGAAATTGAAAAAACCAAGGCCCCTCATGCATTAGGAGGGCAGTATATGAGTCACCACAACCAAGGATGTGTTTTTGATGAATAGTTTTTGAAGTTACCATGGGTTTGCAAGGAAGGGGTGGTGTCTGATGAAATGAATATCAAATATTGAAATATCATACTGAATCAAGCAACTTTAAAACTGCCGGGGGTGCTCCCAAAGGCACTCTGGTAAACGATAAAATGACCCAACATTTTTTGCTTAAAGTGAAATATCCCATTTTCATATTTAAGCACTTTTAACCTGGTCTCCCTATTTTGGGCATGTCATTATACTGTAGGTCCAGACATCAGTCTTATCAAAACTTGTTTATTGTAACTCTCTCCTTACTGGCCTACCGGCATGCACTTAAGCCATTTTGAGTGGGAACCCCTTTTGGTGGTTACATACATTGTTATAATTTAGCTATTGGAAAATAGCAGATCTACAAGCTCATAGCGCGCCACCGAGTGGCGCGCTATGAACTTGTAGGTCTGCTATTTTTGAAAAATCGATAAAATGTGCCTCAAATCTTTCAAAAAATTGTCATGATTTAGAAAACATTTTTTTTTAATTTCGACGTCAGGCCTGAATGGGTCTCTAATTGATCCAGAATGCCGCAGCTCCCGGTCGCTGCCCGCACAGAGTACAACACTCTGATGCTGGCCTTCAAAGCAACCAAAGGTATGACACCCCCTTATTCTCAAAGTCTAATCGGAGCCTACAAACCGCCTTGTGCGCTCGTAGCACATAGCACTCTATAATGTACAGTATATTCATAGCCTCACTCTATAGATAATCTACTGTGAGACACTTAGGTTCTTAGCTTGCTTATGATTCTTGATAACGATTTCTATGTATTGATGTAGGCCTATTACCTTGAGTTCTTGCTTACTGTAATACGCTCTGGATTAAGAGCACCTGCTAAATGCCTAAATTGTAGGTTAGAATTTGCAAAAAATCCCCCAAAGGTTTCTTCTAAAACATTCAAAATGTGACACATTGGCTTGTTTTTTGTACTTGAGCGGTTAACGGGGAGTTTGGTATACAGGTTAGAGGAAAAACAGCGAGTTGAAACGTTGCATTCCCAGAACACTCCCCACTGCGGACGTGCCTTCAGGCCAGGTGTTGACAGTGTTAGCATTATGCACTGGCATGGTCCACTCTGCACCAGCACAGCAGCCACGGCAAGGCCACAGATTTGCAGGGAATAGGGCGAACGTTTTAGGACTATATAATATATGTGTGTGCGTGTGCGTGTGCGTGTGTGTGTGTGTGTTTGTGCGTGCGCGCGCGTGCTCATCTTCAGAGGGACACCTGCTACCCAGAGTAATCTAGTAAGAGAGTGGCGACACGCTTTGATCTCGCCGCAAGGTGGGGAGCTATGGGCTATAGTTCCAAACATTGGAACTATCCCATTGAGATAGAATGAGCACTTCCGCATTCCATTGTTACAATGGGAGTCAACGCTAGTGTCGCTCTTACTAGATTACTCTGCTGCTACCTACGCTACCAGTACGCGAGAAGACTGGGTTGTCTGAAAGACACACACACACACACACACACACACACACACACACACACACACACACACACACACACACACACAGCCCCACTGCTGGGATAGAATGGTAAATATTGCAGTGGCAATTCACCACCATGCTTGTCACAGTGGGACCTCTGTGTGTTCATGACCGCATGCAGCCTGAAGGTAAAACACACACACAGACACGCAAGCACACACACACACACACACACACACGCACACACAGTCACACACACACACACACACACACACACACACACACACACACACACACACCTCTCCTCATCTCCCTCCTGCTTCTCTCCCTCTTTTGCCTGTCTCTCTCTCTCTCTCTCTTGGTCTCTGGGCAGCCATGGTCTGTCTGTATCAGCCTTTCTCGATGTTCACTGAGAATGTACATTGTTCTTTGTCACTTTATCAGTCTCAGCGTACTTAAATATTCCACCCCATTCAAATGCTATCATGCGCTGAATGGGACATTATTACATTTAGTCAGACTATATTGATTTAGTTAGTCTATATTGTTTCATCGCTGTCAGTATGTTTTTAGATATTTTTTCTTTACTCTGCGGGTTTATTGTTATTTCATACAATTTGTTTTTAGTGAAGAGGAGACTTCCGCACACCCGGTTCCTTTCCAAACAGTTGCGTTTGTGATGAGGCAGTATAGGATAATAGACCTGCACACTACAGCCACTTGCTGGTTCAATAGCATTATTCATTAGGAGAGCAACGTTTCGGTCAAGGCACCTTCCTCAGCCTGAGGAAGTTCTCACAACCAAAACAGTCTCTCTCTCTCTCTCTCTCTCTCTCTCTTCCCGCCCCCCCCCCCCCCCCCCCCCCCCCCCCCCCCACACCCTCCCTCACCCCACATAACGTCCAGCTTGCTCTACATAGGGCAAAGCACTGTGTCAGTGAAATGCAGTTGGACAGCTACACGTTTCTACCCCCCCCCTCCTTTGCCTGAATCAAATTCTCAGATCATTTATAAATGAGCTGGTGGGTAAATGACCACACCATGATCGCACGCACGCACGCACGCACGCACGCACGCACGCACGCACGCACGCATACACGCACGCACGCACGCACCAGTCTCTACCAGTCATGTAGATTCTCACACGTTTTCAGTGTGAGATGAAACGACAGCATAATAAATAATGAGAGCGGAAAATGCACAGTGGGCACAAGTGCAGAGGCACGCATGCATACGCACGCGCATGCACGCACACACAAAACATGAACATACACGGCTCAGTCCTAAGTTGCCCTGACAGTCACTGGGCAAAGACGGGCAAAAACCCAGTATGGCTGCCAGATAATGTCTGTCTGTATGGCTCAGTGGAGTCATGGGGATTAAGGCACTATCAGGTATACTGTGTGTGTGTGTGTGTGTGTGTGTGTGTGTGTGTGTGTGTGTGTGTGTGTGTGTGTGTGTGTGTGTGTGTGTGTGTGTGTGTGTGTGTGTGTGTGTGTGTGTGTGTGTGTGTGTGTGTGTGTGTGTGTGTGTGTGTGTGTGTGTGTGCGCGCGCACGCTCACGTGCGTGCGTATATGACAGGGGTTTAATCTTGGTGGTGCATGTGTCTCTGACTTTGGATGGAAAGCGCTGTGTATGTGAATGAATGGAGCGTGTGAGAGTCGAGCCAAACTGAAAACAGATCATGGCTAAAAGCAAAGACTTCATTACAGCTGCCCCTAGGCAGTAAGTGTGGGAGGTGCGGGAGCACAGTCTATAGGGGTCAGGGGCCAGGTTACGTCTATGTATCAAGTAGCGTATCAGTATAGTGTGTGTGAGGGTGCAGTAAGTCACTCCGGGGTGGAGGTCTTGCGGGCCGAGGGGGTTTCGCCGAAGATATACAGGAGCAGGGGTCGAAACCCCCTCCCCCGTCTCCGGCGATCTCCGGCCGTGACATCTGTAACATCTGCTCCCCGTGCCCCAAACCAAGGTCAGCGGTGCTTGTTGCGGTTGCTATACGGACTGGCCGAAGCCCCTCCTCCTCCTCCGTGGCCGCCGGGAGAACGCGGGAAAATGTGTCGAGCCGGCAGTGAAGAGAATCTGCTGCTCATCAGTGATTCACCGAGCAGGAGGAGGAGCGTGTGCATCTGGACACGCTGCTGTTCGCCGGAGGGAAGGAGCCAAGCTGGAGGCGGAGGAGGTGGTCGATATGAAGGGCACGTGGTTCATGGTGGAGGTCGCAAGGCCTCCCTCCAGCCCCCCTCCCCTCCTCTAGCCCCGGCTGCGTACAGACATTACTGAAATGTGGAGGTGGAGTGCAGTGCTCGGTTTTTTCGAGAAAAGCTTGGGAGAGACGGCGGCGTGCAGAAGGCCCGCCCAGTGCCTTGTTTGTCGATTGCACATGTCATCTCCGGCCGTTGTGCTGCCGTCGTTAAGATATACATTTTTATATTTTCAGGTTCTATTTTCAGGTGAATAAAGGGTGAACATTCTTCTTTGATTTTATTGTTGGAATAAAGGCTTTTGTTCTGCGACTTATAAACTATAACAAGACTAGAGGAACACTTTTCTCCCTTTTCATGGCCCTCAAAGCCATTCTGTAACCTTTATAGTTTGTCACAAAGCCAATAATTTGATTACTAAGACTTGGGGGGTGTATAATTGATACTGGGTGAACTCCTTTTAAGATAATGTTCCCACCACTAAATAATAGTTAATTGCAGTATTAAGAGGGACACCGAAATGGTTGCATAGCAATTGATCAGCCCGCTCATTATAAGTGAGCCAGTACAGCATCGCTATCAATTTGGCTGCAGGCTTGATGCTGTGTTATGTGTTATGCCTGGGCCTGGGGCTTGCTTCTCGCTGGATCTGACAGGGGCCCTTGGGCTGCTCAGGGCCACACTCTATTATCTCTTTCATCTCCATTATGTATAGATTTTTACAGCAAAAGAACCGTCCCTCATGTGGCTGCCCCCCTCCCCCCATTACACCGTCCCTCATGTGGCTGCCCCCCTCCCCCCATTACACAGAGACCCTTATTTGCACAGACATCACTGCATAAGTCCTGTCTGCCACTGTAGAACAATGTCTCCCATGTGTGTTATAGGAAAACAGAGAAGAGGGCCTGATGATTTAAATGGCTGGCTGTGTGCTGGAATTGAGTTTGTCAAGCCGTGAGCACCCACCCTATGCTTTGTGTTCCTGTGAGCACCCACCCTATGCTTTGTGTTCCTGTGAGCACCCACCCTATGCTTTGTGTTCCTGTGAGCACCCACCCTATGCTTTGTGTTCCTGTGAGCACCCACCCTATGCTTTGTGTTCCTGTGAGCACCCACCCTATGCTTTGTGTTCTTATGAGCACCCACCCTATGCTTTGTGTTCTTATGAGCACCCACCCTATGCTTTGTGTTCTTATGAGCACCCACCCTATGCTTTGTGTTCTTATGAGCACCCACCCTATGCTTTGTGTTCTCCAGCTGTGAGCACCCACCCTATGCTTTGGGTTCTCCAGCTGTGAGCACCCACCCTATGCTTTGGGTTCTCCAGCTGTGAGCACCCACCCTATGCTTTGGGTTCTCCAACTGTGAGCACCCACCCTATGCTTTGTGTTCTCCAGCTGTGAGCACCCACCCTATGCTTTGGGTTCTCCAACTGTGAGCACCCACCCTATGCTTTGTGTTCTCCAGCTGTGAGCACCCACCCTATGCTTTGGGTTCTCCAGCTGTGAGCACCCACCCTATGCTTTGGGTTCTCCAACTGTGAGCACCCACCCTATGCTTTGTGTTCTCCAGCTGTGAGCACCCACCCTATGCTTTGGGTTCTCCAGCTGTGAGCACCCACCCTATGCTTTGTGTTCTCCAGCTGTGAGCACCCACCCTATGCTTTGTGTTCTTATGAGCACCCACCCTATGCTTTGTGTTCTTATGAGCACCCACCCTATGCTTTGGGTTCTCCAGCTGTGAGCACCCACCCTATGCTTTGTGTTCTCCAGCTGTGAGCACCCACCCTATGCTTTGTGTTCTTATGAGCACCCACCCTATGCTTTGTGTTCTTATGAGCACCCACCCTATGCTTTGTGTTCTCCAGCTGTGAGCACCCACCCTATGCTTTGTGTTCTTATGAGCACCCACCCTATGCTTTGTGCTCTTGCAATATTTCTCAACCGGGTGTCATCATCTTGCAATGTCTCTGGCCTTTTCAAAAATACTAGCCCATCAGCCCTGAGGCACTGAGACACACACACACACACACAAAATCATAAATAAATAAAACATGAAACTTGTCTCACACAGTTTCATTTCATCTTCCGTCTCTCAAGACATCATGCACTCGATGTAATTAGAACCAGCATGGTCAAATATGATGCTTTGAATTTTGAGACACAAAGGAGGCATTTCGTGTTGCTCCTCTCGTTCTCTCTTTTAATTCACTTAGCTGTGGTTTCCAAGCAAGTGGCTACAGAAGTGATCATATGACGGGAGGATGAAACACTGCTGATTTAACGAGGGAGCCAGCTGACAGTGAGAAGATAGATGAACTCTGATGAGAGGACGGTCGATTCAGCTCAATGGATGGAACTCGCTGGATTTATCTAGACTTCTTCCAAGACTAGCTTCCACCATGCAAAGGAAAATCTTACGGGGGGGGATAAAATACTTTTGTAATTTCTATTTTCTTTGAATTGTTCTTTCGTAGTTCTCTCTTTCTTAATTCTTATAGTCCGGCTGAACTAGATAGTTATTGTCTATGTCATGGCAGTTCATACAGTTTAAAAAACTGAAAAATTTCAATTTAATAACATAATGTCAGTGGTGCTCCAACCTTTCCATGTCAAATACCCTCAAAATTATATGTACGTATTTGGCCACCGACCACCATTTCAAAATATTTTGTTCCAGGGACCCCCAAAAGCAAAGATTTGAGTAAAAATTCTGCACACATTTTCACAATAAAAAAAATATATACATAAAACAACAGAAAAACAAATAGCATATATACGAGCTTGTAGATCTGATATTTTTGAAAAATCGTAAAAATATAGCTTCCTTTCATCCACTGTCTGCCTGTATTTTCTCAATGTGATATCAAGATCAAATATAATATTCACACTTGTATTTACATTATATTATAGAATGTTCGGAAGCTATTATTTGTCTCCATCTATTATTTGTCTCCATCTATTCGTGTGTTATCTGACTGAACTTACTTTCATCCACTGTCTGCCTGTACGTATTTTCTCAATGTGATATCAGCCCAACCTGTCATACAGAATCTTTTATTAGAGCTCCCACATCTGTCGTGGGCGGCCATAGCTGAATAGGTAGAAGCAGAATGGTCTTAGGTTCGATTCCCCGCCCTGGCAAGATTAACCCATTTAGGCCTGAGGACGATTCTACGAATGCTTCTAAATCCTGACAGTTTTCTGAAAAACCTATGTTTCTATCTGTCAGTGGTGCTCAATCTTTTTCATGTCAAGGACCCCCAGAATTATTTGTAGCCTATTTGGCGGCGGACCCCCATCTGAAAATATGTAGTTCCAGGGATCCCCCCCCCCCCCCCCCCCCCAGGAGCAAGGATTTGAGTTAAAAACGATATATATATATATAAGAATATTCAAAGATTTGTGCCACATTCTCCCGATTTTTCAAAAATAGCAGATCTACAAGCTCGTAGCGCAGCACTCGGTGCCGTCCTATGAGCTTGTAGATCTGCTATTTTTCAATAGCTAAAGTATAACATAATGTTTAAGTACTGTACCCTATGGAGTAGGAGTTTGTAGATCGTCTATTTTCGTTATTCAGTCAACATGTCTGAAAAATTGCTACATGCATGGATGTACAGTACACGTGAGCGTGTGTGTGGGGGACGGGGGACCACTGGCTTATGTGTTCCAGCACGTGTGGCCCTGACGGCTGGCGTAATGCTAATTCCTAAGCTTTTCTTATAACAACATAAAAATATATATAATCCCTAGAAAGTAGACACTCCAGTTAATTGGTAGACAGTCCCTCAGCACTGAGTGGGCTTCAAGCTCGCTCTTAGAATCCTCCGGGAGCCACGCCCCCTCCCCCTTCACACACACACCTGCTGCAAGCAAACAGACAGACGAGCTCCTTATGTTTGGTAGTGAGTTTGGAAGTTAATTCATCTTCATAAAAAACTGCTTGGTAGGCCCAGGCAGCTAGTGTAGTGGTCCAGGCAGCTAGTGTAGAGGTCCAGGCAGCTAGTGTAGTGGTCCAGGCAGCTAGTGTAGTGGTCCAGGCAGCTAGTGTAGTGGTCCAGGCAGCTAGTGTAGTGGTCCAGGCACCTAGGCTGCTAAGCCAGCTAGTGTAGTGGTCCAGGCAGCTAGTGTAGTGGTCCAGGCAGCTAGTGTAGTGGTCCAGGCACCTAGGCTGCTAAGCCAGCTAGTGTAGTGGTCCAGGCAGCTAGTGTAGTGGTCCAGGCAGCTAGTGTAGTGGTCCAGGCAGCCAGGCAGCTAGTGTAGTGGTCCAGGCACCTAGGCTGCTAAGCCAGCTAGTGTAGTGGTCCAGGCAGCTAGTGTAGTGGTCCAGGCAGCCAGGCAGCTAGTGTAGTGGTCCAGGCACCTAGGCTGCTAAGCCAGCTAGTGTAGTGGTCCAGGCAGCTAGTGTAGTGGTCCAGGCAGCCAGGCAGCTAGTGTAGTGGTCCAGGCACCTAGGCTGCTAAGCCAGCTAGTGTAGTGGTCCAGGCACCTAGGCTGCTAAGCCAGCTAGTGTAGTGGTCCAGGCACCTAGGCTGCTAAGCCAGCTAGTGTAGTGGTCCAGGCACCTAGGCTGCTAAGCCAGCTAGTGTAGTGGTCCAGGCACCTAGGCTGCTAAGCCAGCCTGGCGGCTTGTCATGGGTTCCCGACGACCTATGCCGCATGTCACCCCCCCATCTCTCTCACCATTTCTTGTCACCATACTGTACACTATCCAATAAAGGCAGAAAAAGCCCTTGGTTTTTATTCTGCACGTGAGTTAGCTATACCTATGCTAAGCATTAACGTACGTGCGTGCGTGCGAGAGAGAGAGAGAGAGAGAGAGAGAGAGAGAGAGAGAGAGAGAGAGAGAGAGAGAGAGAGAGAGAGAGAGAGAGAGAGAGAGAGAGAGAGAGAGAGAGAGAGAGAGAGAGAGAGAGAGAGAGAGAGAGGTGCTGTGTGCATGGGTCCTATATACATTTATAGAATCAATATACAGGCTCAATGTTTAGTTTGGAGTGTCACAGCACCAAAACCTTCTTCAAAAACTTCATTCTTAACTGTTGTATACCAATGATGGTTTAATTGAAAAGTGATATTGAAGTGTTACAACCTGAATTGCACATCTAGATTTCTATCTCTCAATTTATTTCAAGGCATAACCCTAGTCCAGGCATGTCCAAAGTCCCCACAGCTTCCTTCCTAAAATGTATTCTTTATCAGATATAAAACTAACATTATGTAGGCTATGTACTCCTACATATCCTACTAGGTTGTGTATGGTGTGACATGATATAGTAGGCTATACATTATGTACTGTATACACCTAGGCTGCATATTGTTGTAACCGGAAGAATGCAGTATACAGGCTGTGTATGTTTGTCTGCTGTTGCTAGTGAGTTGTGACAGCCAGGGTAGTGTACAGCAGGGGTTCTCAACGTTTTTGGCCGGGGACCCCCGGAAATGCTTTGGCAATGTCTCGGGACCCCCGCCCCGCCCCCTCCCGACCCCCAATATAAATTGACTGCTACAATAACCTTTTGGTGTTTTAAGCATTATGTTATAATTTAGCTATTGAAAAATAGCAGAAAAAAAAAATAGCAGAAAAATAGCAGATCCCCAAATTATTTTTTTTCACGATTTTTCAAAAATAGCAGACCTACAAGCTCGTAGCGCGCCACTCGGTGGCGCGCTATGAGCTTGTAGGTCTGCTATTTTTGAAAAATCGTGAAAAAAAATAATTTGGGGACCCCCTAAAATAATTTGGCGACCCCCCGAGGGGTCGCGACCCACGGGTTGAGAACCCCTGGTGTACAGTATGTGGCTCTTGGTCAGCTCACTTTCTTTCTTTCTACCACACTTACTTATACTCAAAGCTTATGGTGTCTCTCTCAACCCGCTCCACAGGTACACGAGCCAGGGTGATGACCCCAGACCCCTAAGCTCAGCTTCTTCTCAGCCCTATGAGTCCATTCTCTTGTGACATGCTGTGAATGCTGGATCCTAGAGCCTGCCCTAAATTGCAGCCCATTCTCCTGTGTGACATGCTGTGAATGCTGGATCCTAGAGCCTGCCCTAAATTGCAGCCCATTCTCCTGTGTGACATGCTGTGAATGCTGCACCCTAGAGCCTGCCCTAAATCCCGGACCACTGCAATACACCAGAATGCTATGTGCAATACTAAACATCCGATGCTGAGTGAGAAAGATGGCAGCCAGGAGAATTTGGCTGGTCGGTGCCACTGATACCGGGAGAAAAGTGCTGGCCAGCTAGCCTGGTGCAGCTGGAGGGCTCATATTATGAACGAGAGAGAGAGCCGGAGGCTCTATCTTTCTATCCATGGAATACAAAGTTTGACCCTGTCATCACTTTCATATCTGAAGTCAAGTAGGAAGTAGGAAGTACTCAAGTATAGGAAATTCGTTTTTTTGCTTCTTTTTTGCTTCGAATCCCCGGGCACGTTAAAACTACCACCGCTGAAGTGCCCTTGAGCAAGGCATTGAACCCCTACCATGAAATGTTCTATGAGCAGGGTCTGGCTGTAAACAAGCATCTCGAGCTTAGTCCATTCACCCTGGGTAAACAAAGAACTTTGCTTTGCTTTTGCTGCTGCTGCTGCTGCTGCTTGTGTTGTAAGCTGTGTGTATACTAGTGTGATTCAAGCTGGTGTATTATTTCTGTTCTTTTTGGACCCAATGACTGGGTGCAGTGGGTGGCAATGAAACATGTTCAGTAACTGTTTGTGGCTCTGGAATTGAGCCACAGTTTGTATGTTGTGTTGTATCTGAAGGTATAGTGAATTGTAACAGGGAACAGTATGTGGCTCTTGATCACTTCAATAATCCTATGAGACTGATAAACAGTTAGGTTATGTGTTCTATTCTTTCTTTCTTTCTTTCTTTGGGTGTCCTGTTTGGTCCAGGGAAAAATACTTAGTTAATAGTTGATGCATTCAAATATCTCTGTATCCAACCAAAATGCTTTGCCTTTGAAAACTATAGATGTTTTTTGTCCAGCTCATAAATGTAGCCTGTGATTGAAATAGAATGAAATTGATAGTTAATAATTGAATGAAAAATATATAATCTTAACCCATGGAATGGTGAGGAAAATGGAGAACAGGGGGCATCTATCTATGAAACAATTCAAAGCCAACATGTATGTTGGGACAGGATTATATAGGCTGATTCAGGGTTTTGTTTAACCCCCACCACTATTGTGCCTGTGTAGGTCTGTGACACCAGTTCTCTGGTGTAGGAAATGGGCGTACAATTGAGCCTCTCCAGACCGTAATCCGCTTGCAGGCAATTTTTTTTTGCCAACGGCTGATTCCGTCTGGCTTATTAGCCAGGCTAGGTCTGTGATGGACCCACCCGACACAATACTGGGACAATTATTATTACATGTTCAATTATCCACTCACTTGCTTCCATTGAGATGACTGGCAAAGATGACTGGCAAAGTCAGAAACATCTCAGAGTATCCTGAGGAGATCAAACTCATCAATGTCACAACCTCGTCCTTGCATGTCTTCCTACGTGGCATTTACCATCGTATTGGTTTCCCCTCTCTCATCTCGTCTTCTCTCCTGCTCCTCTCTCTCTCTCTCTCTCTCTCTCTCTCTCTCTCTCTCTCTCTCTCTCCACTTAATCCCTTCGGATCAGGTTTAGTTGTTCATGGGCTCCCACCAAGCGTTGATGCTCAACAAATTAAGGCTCAAAGACAGAGGGAGTAGGACTGGAGGAAGAGCGAGAGGGACAGAGAGAGAGAGAGAGAGCAGTTGGATACATACAGTAGCCTGGGGGATATGGCACCTGTTTGTTTTTGTGGATGGCGGGGGGGTTTAGAAGTGCAAACTGTAAGGGCAAAAAGAGGTGAGAATTAAATGCAGAGATGGAAGGCGGCCCAGAGACTCACAGAGCTACTGTAGGGAGGACGAGGCTGCACGGCTGAATCCAAAAGGCACATATATAAGAATATATTTGGTTAAATAATTGCCTCTGTCACCCGAAGGCAGCCAGGATATCAAAGAGGAACATGTTGGCCTTTTGTTTGTCTTTTTTCTAATGTGGAGGGCAACAAACATGCTTTTGTAGGACGGGATGGGGCTGAGACACAGCTGCCCCCCCTCGGGGGGACTAGTCCGAGCAGCCAGCCCACCAACTATCTGGACCACAATCTACTACATATTTTACGAGAGGTCTTTACTGCTTTGGCAATTCAACATGGATCCGCCCACTGTCCAGGCCTGATGCTGGGGCAATTATAATTCTAATCATCTTATGGAAAGTGTGTGTGCAGGCTATACATTATGTGCCATATTAATTTGTGTGTGTGTGTGTGTGTGTGTGTGTGTGTGTGTGTGTGTGTGTGTGTGTGTGTGTGTGTGTGTGTGTGTGTGTGTGTGTGTGTGTGTGTGTGTGTGTGTGTGTGTGTGTGTGTGTGTGAGTGAGTGCGTGTGCGCACGTGTCCTTATGTGTGAGTGTATGTGTCGAGGCACCATATGTTAAGCCATGTATAAAAGTAATTACATCACAGGAACGGACCGGTCGCGTAAAAACTCGAGGACGCAATTATGATCCCATTGAATAACTCATCCTCCCTGGCAACGGCTAATTGCATTAAAATGGACTGTGTATAGTCGTCCAACATGCGGCATTAAGATTAACGCTCGGAGAGTTAATAGTGTGTCATCTCCCAAGTCTCTCTCCATCTCTAATATAAGATTAGAAGCAGAAGGAGAGAGAGAAAAACGTGTGTGTGTGTGTGTGTGTGTGTGTGTGTGTGTGTGTGTGTGTGTGTGTGTGTGTGTGTGTGTGTGTGTGTGTGTGTGTGTGTGTGTGTGTGTGTGTGTGTGTGTGTGTGTGTGTGTGTGTGTGTGTGTGTGTGTGTGTGTGTGTGTGTGTGTGTGTGCGCGCGAAACAGAGATGGGGGAAAAAATAGGCACGTTCTGTATTTCCTCTCAGCATCTGCTTTCCCAGCTGGGACTATAGACCTGGGCTATTCATCAGGCTCCATGGCTGTCTGGATGTATTCAGCTCACTCAAAGGTCACACCACTAAAACACCAATCTGCAATCCTCCAGCCTGCTTTTAATGCCTCCTTTTCTCCAAACACACACAACCTTTTAGGCCAAGCTTATTTACATACAGTACGACAACGGCCAGACCTGAGGAGACGTCTGTGCTTTTGCATCATTTATCAAACTATGTTTTTTTTTGTATGGTTATTTCGCTTGCCAGGAGCCCCTCGTGACGAACATATCTTCTTCTCTCGCTAATTAAAATCTCACACTCCTTTATGATAATTAATTTGCACGACATTATTTCACGAGACGCTTCATATTCATACTTGGGAGTCTTTGAAGGTGCCCTTGGTCGCATGCTTTGGCTGATAAATAATGTTCTATTAGTCTATGCCCACGAACAGACCTAACCTTCTCCGACTAATTCCTGACTAACTGTTGTTTCTATAAGAGCAAGTATATGAAGGAGCCTAATTTATGCTTTGGCGGAAAAGTGTCGCTTGAAAGAAAGTGCAGAGTTGCGTCGACACTTTTTTTTTTCCTCCAATTGAATATACATCATTTTTGTCGAGCGGCAATGTCCCACGGCACTTTTCTGCCGAAGCATAAATTACGGCTTGAGAGTATGTGCTGGGTGGTCGCTCACACGCGGCGCAGAAACTGCGAGGGTATGCGTTGAGTTGTAGCACTCTCAGCTGGCTCAGCATGAGCCATTCTCCTCTGTGCCATAGTTCCCTGTCAGGTCCTCAGCGCTCCACCAGGCAGCTAATGCCTCGAAGAAATGGGCTCCCCGGCTCAACATTAATCCCCCACCATCTATGTCCTCACTTTGCTCCTTCCCTTCCTGTCACACCAAATCTAATGTGACACATATTCACATCAACACCACTCCTGGTAATTGTTCGAGCCCTGGTGGATCCCTATAGTCACGATAATGGGGAGTTTAGCGGTTAAGCGTGGCAATACCGAAAACTCTCCAAGCAAGCCGGGGTAGTGTGTCGTTCCTCACTAATGGCTTGCAAGATATGTTGTAAAAGAAACACAATTTCTCAGTTAAACGATGTGTAAAATGGTCCCTGCAGAGTGTTCTCTTTTAGTTTTTAGTTTTTTTTTCTCCTGAAAGAAGGCTCTCCTTTGTAGCAGAATCAAGGCCCATAATATATAGGTTGCAAACTTACTATAAAGTTTTCAAACTCTTGGAGGGTTATGGAATTGTATTAAAAGTTGACTCTAACCAGAAAAAGAAATCATGGAACATGACAAACATTTTTTTTTAATCAACTTTTAGCTTTATAATGTAATTAATATGAATAGGGTCTTCTGGACAGATTATTTTCTAAATTGCTCAGTCAGTAACGAGGCTTAGCTGGAGATGGCTTTGTGAGGAGGGTGTGATGTACAAAGAGATGTGTAATTGAAAAGCCAGACAACTTAACCCGTTTTGGGCGGGAACCCCTTTTGGTGTTTTAAACATTGTTATAATTTAGCTATTGAAAAATAGCAGATCTACAAGCTCATAGCGCGCCACCGAGTGGCGCGCTACGAGCTTGTAGGTCTGCTATTTTTGAAAAATCGTGAAAATATTTATTTCAGAAAACTGCAGGATTTAGAAGATTTGTTTTAAATTTTGATGTCGGGTCTAAATGGGTTAACCCGCATGCAGAAGACAAGACAGAAAAGCAATCAAAGCTTTCTCCAGAGACGGCAGCCGCACATCCAGCCTGCCATTACATCTATGCTTTATGAATACGCTGATGATATAGCGATATAGCCTATATATGGTTCTGTATTATTCACTTATTCTGTACCCACATTACAATACAGTTGGCTGGATTTGACTGTCTGAACATAGAGAACGCTCCAGGCTAAGATTGACTCCTGACTGATACAGCTCTCCGGTTGAGGAAAAAGCCATGAGGCTCTGTAGTGCTGGGAATGTGCACAGCATTTTGACTGGGATCTATAGGGGAACCTTCGCATACTTCATTAGAGTCGCAGCGTTTGCTTATTGAAGCCGACAGTGCACGTCTTTGAAGTCTGACGGTGTGTATGTGCATGTGGGACTCTGTGAGATTGTGTGCTTCGTGAGGGGTGGATATAAGAATGAGAGAGAGAGAGAGAGAGAGAACATTTCCAACAGCGTAACATGAGACTTAAAAGCTGTGAGATAATGTAAATGTATATGTATAACTATTCAATTATTTTTTTCATCAGAATACAACATGACAACCCGAGGTAGAAGTTTAAATATTTATTATTTTATGTTGCTTGATGCGGTATTTGACCATAAAGTGTTACCCCAAACATGTTTGAGTGTGAAATATAGAAAGAGAATAAAAATCTGCACATGTTCACTTCGAATCTGCGCCCAGAGCACACGTCTGAACCTTTAAAAGACTGTCTGAGTTGAGCGAGCCTTTCCCCTTGAAGTGAGTGTGAAATATCCCTTTAAACTTATATCGCAAGAAAAAACTTAAATAAAAAATGTTTGCTATCTTCAATTGGATTTTTAGAAGAACATGTAATGGTTGATGAAACCTATTTCCTGCAATCCAATGATATCACCATGGTGGACCTCCCCAGGGATATCATGCAGATTGTATACTAAAAGATCAGAACAACATGTCAGTCTTACATTGGTACTATCACTTTATGTATACTTTATGTATATCTATTCTATAGGACCTTTGTGTTTACTACACACATTATAAACTGTATTTGATTTGGCCCGGGCGGCTGGCGTAGCCGTCTGGGCACCTTGGCTGGTAATCCAGTCTGGCGGTGTGCCGCGGGTTCGACTCCCGATCCCGACGGTCTTTACTGCGTGTCACCCCCCCATCTCTATCTCCCCATTTCCTGTCAGCCTACTGTATACCTATCCCTCTATGAAAAAGAAAATAAAGGTGAAAGCCAAAAAAAAAAAGAAAACATTTTTTATTTGATTTGATTTTACTCTTATTGCAATTCATGCGTAGCTTGCGGGTTAAAAAACCCAAATATTACTATTACAGCCACTCTCGTACACCTGTAAACTTTAATGTAACAATAAATGGAAGTTGAAGTTGAGTTGAACCGACTGCGGCTGCCAGTGTGCCTCTTACTTTGCATTTGAGTCAAAAGTCAAACTCCATCCTGGAGATTTAAAGTAACAAACATTCTGCTATATCCGTTCCCCTCAGTCTTTAGATAGAAATGTCGAGTGCGGTTCTCAAAAGGCCTTTAAATGAGTTTGAGATGACTGCATCCAAACCAGACACACATCACCGGTTCAGTGAATTGGAATGAACCGCCAGTTCCTAGGAAAAGGAACAAAAGGAAGCGGGTTGCCTTTTTTTCGACATCTTGACTAGAATGACCTGACAGCCCAAACAGACAGCGGGAGACAGCTTGCAGTTCTGGGTGAGCATAGCGAGTGCTGCCGGGCTTTGTCTGTTCTGTGTTGCACTGTGGAGGCACGGGGAAATGAAGTCCAGGACGAGAGCAAGGCATTTGTGATTAACCGCTTAAACCGGTGGTTTTCAACCAGTGGTCTTTGAGGGGGTTCCACGTGGTCTAAAGGCGGCTAAATGATGGAGAGTTGGTAACCAAATGGACCCTTATTGGATCTTTAAAGGAGCATTCAGTGATTTGAGTGATTTGGAAAACCACCCAGTCCGCCCCGGTAACAAAATGTGCACATGCACGCTCTACAGTGGGGGGAAGTGCAACAGGCCAACAGCATGTGCACCCACCCGCCCCCACTCGATCATGATTGGAGGAAGGCCCCTCTCATCCTGATTGGATGAAGGCTTTGCCACCCGCCACCAAAACTGAAACTAGGGTTTTTTGACCCCAGGGGCTCACTGGGGACAGGGAGGAACTCCTTATATGGTCAGCACACTCTATAGTAGGGAGGATTATCCAGAAAAAAAGAAAAAATAAGTGATATTTAGATTAAGTCAAATCACTGAATATACCTTTAACTCTTGAGAGCGTAAAATTAAACCAAATGGACCCGTACGGGTCCATTTGGTTTCATTTTATACTCTCAAGAGTTAAAATGACTGTAAAGCATCTCCATTACTTAATTTACCAAGAAGTCTACACAATTAGATAATGTAAAATAATTGTCATTTTGATCAACATTTCAAATCAATAGGCCTCAACGATAACACAATGTTTTTTCGTTTTGGGTCTGCGAAAAATAACCAAAATAATGGTGGTCCGTGGCTCAAATGCCAAATACATAATGGGCCTTGATATGAAAAGGGTTGAAATCCACTGGCTTAAACCCTGGCCTATAGTATATGCTTTGTTGACCGAAGACCCCTGTGTCTCTTTCCCCCCCTCTACACCAGTGGTTCTCAACCTTTTGTGGTTCAGCGCCCGCTTGAAAATCTCAAGTTTGCGGCCCACCCATCGGACCAGTTAACATGACAGTCGGGTACTAAGTAAGTTCACAACACAATGCGTTGTGAACTTGTAGATCTGCTATTTTCCCTGAATTCAAGCTTTGGTGACTCTGGATAAACTCGCCCGCCCTCCGCGGCGGCGACGTGTCATTCGCGTGTCTGCCCTATCAACTTTCGATGGGACGCTACGTGCTTACCATGGTGACCACGGGTAACGGGGAATCAGGGTTCGATTCCGGAGAGGGGGCCTGAGAAACGGCTAGTTCGCCCACATAATATATGGACACATAGGGTTTCATGTGGTAAATGGTAAAATAAATGGTAAATGGTGCATTTATATAACGCCTTTATCCAAGGCGCTTTACATAGATTGTGCATTACATTCACCCATTCACACACACATTCATACACCGATTGCGGCGGAAGCCATGCAAGGTACCAACCAGCACATCGGGAGCAATTTGGGGTTCAGTGTCTTGCCCAAGGACACTTCGACATGTAGACAGGAGGAGCCGGGATTCGAACCGCCGACCCATGGATCATTGGACGACCTGCTCTACCTCCTGAGCCACAGCCGCCCCATGTGGTTAGCCAGGTCTTAGAGCCGGTACGGGGCTGAACACTTATGTCCATATCTTCCCCTTATCCCTAAACTTATTAGCCATATTTTACTCTTTTTTTAAATGCATAACCACTAGAGCCAATCTACATTGAGGCGTGCACACTGTGAGCTTGTGTAACGTGGCTATTTGAACTGTTTTAGAATGTTTTGGCCCGTATAGTGTGTTGCACCCGTGCTCCCGCTGTGCTTGTTTATTGGCCTCCGTCGCTTCCCTTCCATGCTGAGGTGAACCTGTGGCGTTTTAACTACATGTCGCCTGATGGACAGAGCCTGCTGAATCCAGCCGTTCATAAATCCCACAGGGCCAAAAGCATGCTGAGACAAGTCGTGATGCCTGTGTGTGTATCCAGTGTTTAAGGATGAACAACTTGGTGTTTGTGGGCGGCGCAGCCCATCGTTGTGCAGGTGTGTTTGCGTGCGTGCGTGCGTGCGTGCGTGCGTGCGTGTGACCCGTGCGTGCGCGTGCGTGCCACTAAGTGACAGTGCATGCTCACTGGAGCCATGTACCCCTGCCATGCTCGGTCAGAGGCAGTGACCATATTGATTGATAACAGCAGGTACTGTCCGTTCATCTGCCACTGTAAAGTATGTCACCACCAGGCTTAGAGGTGTGTGTGTGTGTGTGTGTGTGTGTGTGTGTGTGTGTGTGTGTGTGTGTGTGTGTGTGTGTGTGTGTGTGTGTGTGTGTGTGTGTGTGTGTGTGTGTGTGTGTGTGTGTGTGTGTGTGTGTGTGTGTGTGTGTGTGTGTGTGTGTGCGTGTGTGTGTGCGTGTGTGCGTGCGTGCGTGCGTGCGTGCGGCTTATCGATTGATAACAGCACGGAGCGAGGCAAATTTGACCTGCCCCAGGAAGTGTGGATTAATCGAAGAAGCCAGACGGTTTCCTCTGGAGACACAGACAACGGCAGTTGGACAGCTCTCGATTTTTCTGCCATGAATGGCTCCTTTTCAATAAGGATCTGTCTGTGTTTGTGTGTGTGCTTATACGCACACACAAACAAACATGCAAACGCACACGCACGCACGTGCGCACACACACACGCACACACACATGCACACGTACACACACACACAATTCCGAACACATCCGGACACAGATGAGATGTAATCTGATGGTGTCAGACCTTATCTACAAAACAGGCCCATACACTGGCTTTCTGAATAAGTAATGGAGTCAAAAATATGCCCATTAGCGGGGAGCAAGTTCATGATTCAAAGGGAATCACAAAGCACCAGGCTCATTTTAGAATACTGCCTTTTTGAACACACTGATCCCAAACCCCATATCTCTCTCTCTCTCTCTCTCTCTCTCTCTCTCTCTCTCTCTCTCTCTCACTGTCAAATTTCTTTCTCTCAATCTCTCTCTGTCTTTCGCTGTTTCTCACTCTCTCTTTCTCTGCATGTCTCTCTCAATCTCTTTCTCTCTTTGAAGCTCTCTCTCTCTCTCTCTCTCTCTCTCTCTCTCTCTGCCTTTTAGAGTAGGAATCCATTAGGCCCATGCAGGACAAATGGCAGCTTGGATAGGAAAGGCTCAATAATTCAGCACTCATTGTTTCCTTGTGATGTGCACCCTGCGCTGTGTTGTTGACCTGTTGTTCTCCGGCACTGATGGAGCTCTTTTATCTGCACAAAACCCTAATAGACACGCGTAGATGCACACACGCACGCACACACGCGTGCCAGCAAGCAAAAAGTACCTATATATAAACACACACCGTACATGTACAGAACAAACACAATCACACAAGGAAAATTGTGTGTACAGCACGCACACACACACACACACACACACACACACACACACACACACACATGCACACACACACACACACACACACACACACACACACACACACACACACACACACACACACACAAGCGCACACACACACACACACACACACACACACACACACACACACACACACACACACACACACACACACACACACACACACAAGCACACACTCCCTGACTGACTCCATAAATCAACTCCTATCTGTTTACCAACAATAGGTGAGCTTCTACCCTACGGCCCAGTCCATCACTCAATGATGAATTAATTACTGGAGTCTTTCTGCTAGCCTGCGGCTTAGTTCTACTGCATGGGAAGCTTGGATGCATGCATGTGCGAGTGCACACAAGCATGCCCGCACACGCACGCACACACACGCACGCACGCACACAATTTAAAATTTTCAATTTAGGCATTTAGCAGACGCTCTTAATCCAGAGTGATTTACAGTAAGCAAGAACAACACATGGTAATACATCAAATAGCCTACTGTATACTGTAGAAATAGTCAACAAGGATCATAAGTAAGCTACAGTAAGAACTTAACATCTGTCTAACAGTAAAATATCTGTACAATGAAACTACGGTAGGTATACACTATATTACATAATTAAAGGCTAATATTACATAATATATTAGCCTTTGCATACGCCTGCAAGGTCGTCGAGGCTAGGGAAAGTGCTACATATGTGCTAAGGTGGAACCTGAAGATGCGAGTTTTCAGACTACGGCGGAAAATTGGGAGTGAGTCTGCAGTTCTGATTGCAATGGGAAGTTCATTCCATAGTTTTGGAGCCAGAAGGGAGAAGAGTCTGGGACGTGCAAGTTCAAGTTCAAGTTTATTGGTCATTTAAAATAAACACACCTTATACAATGTATTCAGGGTATATATTTTTTTTTTGTTGACCAAAAGGGATTGTTTGGCAGAAGCCTCAGCTTATAATGCCAGCCCTTTTAATATTCAACATAACTATAACTGATGAAAAAATACCAACAAAACACAAAACAAGACAAAAACAAAACATACAAACAAAAAAACGGACAAAGAGAAAATAAATAATAATAATAATAGTAAAAAATAATGATAATAATAATAATAATAATAATTATAATAATAATTATAACTATAATTATAATTATAATTATAACTATAATAATAATAATAATAATAATAATAAACGCAAAGGAGGGAGGAATGAGTATTTGTTATTCTTTTATATCAATCCACTTTATAATTGTCTATCATATTGTTTTTAAGATTTTTTTTAAATAAATATAATGAGCTGCTTAATTTTACCTCTTTATTTAGGCTGTTCCATGATGTTACTCCTGCAAATGTTAAGGATCTTTGTTTGCCATTTGTTCTGGTTTTTGTTTTTGAATAAACGCATGTACCCCTAAGATTATATCTTGTTTGTCTTAAATGGAACATCCTCTGGATACAGTCTGGGAGCATGTGATTATTTATTTTGTACATGAATTGAGCGATTTTGAAGTCCACTAATTCTCTGAATTTAAGACTGTTTGATTTTATAAATAATGTATTGGTTGGCTCATAGTACTCAGCATTGTGGACAATTCTTATTGCTTTTTTTTGAAGTATGTATATTTGGTTGCTTAATGTTTTATAAGTGTTTCCCCAGACTTCAATACAGTATGTAATGTGTGGTAATATTAAAGATTGATACCGAATATATAGTGAATCCATGGAAAGAATGGTTTTTGTTTTATGCAGTATTGCGATGGCCCTTGATATTTTTGTTTTTAATTGATTTATATGGGAATTCCAGCTTAGCTTATGGTCAATAACCACGCCAAGAAATTTATTTTCATAGACTCTCTCTATTTTTACTGTGTCTATCATAATTTGTATATTTTGTTCAATTTGACGATTTCCAAATATAATAAACTTAGTTTTATTTAGATTTAATGATAGTTTATTTGCATCAAACCACCTTTTTATTGTTTTTAATTCCCTTTCCACTATATCCAGAAGATGCTTCAGATCTGTGCCAGAGCAAAACAAGTTTGTGTCATCAGCAAACAAGACACAATCCAGCCTCTCGGAGACATTGCATATGTCGTTAATGTATAATATAAAAAGCTTTGGTCCCAGGACGGATCCCTGTGGGACCCCACAAGTGACTGTTGATGATTCAGATCTATCATTATTAATTTGTATGTATTGAGTTCTATTTTCTAGATAGTTTTTAATCCATGCATTTGCAACCCCTCTAATACCATATCTATTTAATTTATCCAGTAGTAATCTATGATTTATAGTATCAAATGCCTTTTTTAAATCTATAAATATTCCCACAGTGTATTCATTATTTTCGGTGTTGGTAGATATTTTATCTATAAGTTCCATGACTGCCATGGTTGTGGATCGGTTAGATCTAAATCCATATTGTTGGTCACTTAATAGATTTTTTGTTTCTATGAAATGTTCCAGTCTGTGTGCAAAAAGCTTTTCTAATATTTTTGAAAATTGCGGGAGAAGAGAAATTGCATGGAGCCAGCCTCCCTGTGTTAGCTGATCTGAGCGACCGAGGGCACACACATGCATGCACGCAACTTTTATTTTTAAATCTTCATGGTGATGTCACATCATGCAATCTTTCATTAAAAATGCAATTTTAACGCTATTCTGCCTAGCTAAAACTAATTCTAACCCATAAACTGCACTCACGAATGCATATATTACACACACACGCACGCACGCACGCACACACACACACACACACACACACACACACACACACACACACACACACACACACACACACACACACACACACACACACACACACACACACACACACACACACACACACACACACTTACTTATTTACATGCAAACCACCAGAAGCCCAAATGGATCAAATCAAATAACTTGTCTTCCACTGTTTTTTATTTATTATACTGCTACATTGGTTAGTGTCGTCTTTGTTCAAATGAATTAACAGCAACAACCAAGCCAAGCACACAGAAATGTATTGGTGTGTTGAGTGCGTGCGTGCGTGCGCGTGCGTGCGTGCGTGCGTGCATGTGCGTGCGTGAGTGAGTAAACACTCCTTTGAGGTTGCCATTAACAACCATGTCAGTATAACAGGCCTGCTGAGAGGGCATTAAGAGCTTAACCAGGTTGTAATGATGTGGCATAATAATCTTTACTTCATTATCCACGCATTCTGATGCATGGCTGACAATAGACTGCCTCATAATCAGTTGAACCCAGTTAAGAGTTCCTAATTAACGATCCGTGATTGAAGTGAATTGACCTTAATCCATGCCCAGGAGCCGGCATCCACGCAGGCAGAGCGGCACGAGGTGGGCAAAAAGACTGAGAGAGGGAACATGTTGAGCATGTTACAGTATATGTACAGTATATATGCATTCACACTCCATGGGATGATCGTTACACCATGAATTTAGCATTCCCCGTGGGGAGCATGGATTACGATGAGGATGACATGTGTAATGTGCCTTTGATCAGACATTTGAAGTTGTTTTAGGTTTTAGCTCGGCATGGATAGACTCGCGGGCGAAAACTTATAGTAGGCTGTCATGTTTGAGGAATAAACATAACGTTGGGGGGGTCGGGCGTATAAAATGTGCTGATGATCAGAGAAGACCGCCGTTTTCTATTTGCCCTTCACGTTGCATGTAGTGCAGCGCAGCACTTTAGCAACGAAATGTTATCTCTTAGCAGAGGCTTGTGTGATTTAGCGAGGGGTTGCTGTAATTATTGCTTTGAGTAATTATTTTTGTCTGCGGCAAGAAAATCCTAATCCATCATATTGATGGTCCACACAGATCCCTAGAGGCGAATGGCACGCAGTTTGAATATTCATATATATTCCACATGGAGGTACCAGTTCTTAGCGACTCATGCGTGCACTTTCAAATCCTCAGTGTTCATTTGACTTCGAGAGTTTATACATTAAAACAAATTAACCCGTAAGGGTGCATTTAGTTCCATTTGGTATCGGCTACTCCTCCGAGTAACTGTGAATCAACATGGATGGTTTGTGTTAGTAACTGCAGTGACGAATGTGTTTTTTTTTAGGGTGCAAGAAGAAACTCTGCGACATGGGCTGACTCAAATAAATTGAAAATAATATTTCCTCTCTCGGTTCACTGAGGGTTTTCCCCACTGTGAACCGAGTTCAATACAAAATCTGCACTCTGCAATTAAATGTTGTACATTCTTAACTTCCCACCCATTTTTGGGGGGCATGGGACATCGCTAGGGAATGGGACTAAGGATTATCCAAGGCCCTAAACCAACAGTAACAGTGAGCTAGATGAAAGCAATTATCGCATTCTCACCAAGTAATTCAAGTTGAAACGTTCAAGCTGAGCACTGGTGCAAGATAGTGCGGCACGGGAGCATTGCTGCCACTGTCTAGCCGTGGCCAATTGGATTAGTTGAAGCGATGATAAACTAGGAAGCAGAAAGTCTTTCTCTTTGTAGCACCAGCTACGGAATGTGTCGGGCAGATTAAAAGCCGCTTCCCCAGATAGAAATGCAAGAAAAGGGTAGAGGGGAAGGGGAGAAGAGTGGAGAGAGGAGAAAAACATTTTTCTTTTTCCTTTGGCTGTTCCTTTGGAGGCAATAAGCTTGCATGAGTCCACCGGCATCACAATCCATAATGCAACGGTAGCGAACTGTGAAAGCCATGAGAAGCAAGGCATGCCATGCGGGATGTGTATGCACATCACTCACGCAAGATGAGCACTCTGTGGAGAGGCGGCAGGCTGCTATACCTTAAGCGCGCGGTAGACCACCTATAATGCACATAATTGGTTAATGATGTTTTGTCCTGCTCCCGCAGCTATAGCTACCTATATACCAACAAATCCCTTTTGTGTCTGTATTAGCCCAGCGCTTTAATCTGCACATGAATGGAGGCTATTAGTTTTGACCCCGGATGAGAAAGAATAGAGAACGAAGCACAATGTAAGGCCCGAATTTTCATAAACTCATTGCATTCACACACTGTGAATGCAGGGTGATTCCACAGGCGTACACTACAGTATCTCCTCTCTCTGATACACAATGGAAGACAGTGTGTATGAATACCGCACATTGTTACTCTTATCAGAGCCCCTGATTAACTTGGGGCAAAACCCCATTGGCTGCTCCTTTCTCCTCGCTGCCTTATTATTATAAGGCCTTTGTGCGACTGTGCACAATGGAGAGAAAATGACGGCTCGCGACAACTGAGCAATTAACTAGCGTGAAGAAGACAAACACTGATATATTTTTCCTTCGTTCATTTGTACATGGCAGCCGATGCGAAACACAACGATGTTGTCTGTTACTCACAAACATAGATAAACTCAGTATCCATTACACGTTTTGTTCAACTCATCCGCTGCCTTGTTTTGCGGAGACGTCAGAGAAGCTAACACAGGCGCGCGTGGGTGCTGTTCAGTTTGCGCTACAATGCGTCACACTCAGGGGCGGCCTTAAGGATCGGGAAGTCCCGTTCATGACGTCATCATTTTAATAATTATTATTATTATAATTTTTTTGGTGTGTCAGTGTGTATTATCGGACTTCAAAGCCAAGTAGAAAAATACCCAAAAGCAGCTTGATTAAACAATTTTGCTTTGTCTTGAAATTGCTGTAAGGTATAACTGGGAGGCAGCATAATACAATGATGCAATCGCAACTAGTGCAGTGAGTGCACACACTGGGAAGAGGGAACAATTACAAACAAACAACACATGTACAGGTCAAGGTGACAACGTGACAGTGATTATTAGCTGCTATCAGTTATTATGGATTCCACCAACGTTATGGGATAGACCCGCCTTACCTGTGTCTGATTGGCTCCCTGGCAGGCATGGTTTTACTGAGATTAGGGTTAGGGTTAAAGGCATATTCAATGATTTCACTCAATTCAAATATCACTTCTTGTTTTGTTTTGTTGTGATAATCCTCCCTACTATAGAGTGTGCTGACCATATATGGAGTTCTTCCATGTCCCCAGTTAACCCCTGGGGGTCAAAAAACCTTAGGTTTAGTTTTTGGCTAGGTGGCCCAGCCTTCATCCAATCAGGATAGAGAGGGGCCTTCCGCCAATCATGATCGAGCGGGGGCGGGCCTTTGTGTGTGTGCTGTTGCCCTGTTGCGTGTCCCCCCACTGTAGGCTCTATAGGGGCTTGGCCCAAAGTCTGTTAAAAAAGTATTCAATCAATCAATAAATAAATAGCATATAATCTTTTCCAAGTGTCTGTTTTCATGAATGACTACTGAATGAGGTGAGTACACACATTAAATCTAGAATACATTTTTAATTTTACCTTTTTTTTGTGGGTGAAAACCGATTATACAATCTGTATTATTTTGAGACCGCTCCGATACCGATATGGCATTTTTATGGCCGATATGGCCGATTCCGATTATGCTATATTAATCGTGCATCCCTACTATGGAGTTATCATTACTCTAATGGACCCCCAGGTGTGGTTATATTATTCAAATATGACTGCCTTGTGTATTTTTGGTTTCTTCTTGAAGGCTGAAAGCCATTGAGTCAAAAGGCCTAATTAAAATACACCACTTGACGTCACAAAATCATTCCCTCCCCTAACCCCTCCCCCTTATACAACAAAGCTGTGGGTGCGGCTTCAGTTCAGGTAGGTCACCACCCACCTGAAAACCAGGTATACTGAATTAACTGGTGGGTGTGGCCAAATAAAAACATAATTGTAACAACTTTCTGTACATGATACCTGATGATCATGTTTTAATGGTACTCCATCTTTAAGGTTATAGGATTAAGCATAGTTACAAAAACGAGAACTGTCCACCACAGCGACTACTGGCTAATCACAGCGGGTCCCCATAGAAACGCGGTGGTATCCATAAGCACGCGGGACGCTGGGATCCATTGCGAGCTTGTAGATCACCTACAGTATATTCAGTGGGCGACATCAGTGTCCCAAGTAAAGTATAAATCAGGCATAAAGGCTTCACATTATATTGCACGGCAGCTGTTATCACAATCATTGTCTCTGCGCATCGCCCTCCGGTGTCATCCCATGGTCCTCCCGGAGAGCTGCTGTCTCTTGCAGGCACGTTAATCTTTAATGCTGATGAAAGCTGACCAACATCATGAGAAATTAATGTTGCACATCAGCCAGAGTGCTTCTACTACTCTAGCGTGGGGGGGAAAAAAACCTTAGATCTCTTACATTTTGGTGGGCTTGGTTGTGTGTGGGCGGGGTGCCGGTGACATGGAGATGCGGGAGTGTCACTAGAAATCTGCCTTGAGGGGGGGCATGTCTGAGAACGGTCATATCGTGTGTGTCTGAGTGATGTAGGGCAATAGCAAAATAGCAAAAACTACAGTATTGTTTTCCCGATCTACAAGCTCACGACGCCTCGCAGTGCGCAGCAAAATTACTCCCTGTGGAACTCCTCACCGTTAGGAGGATGAGAAGGAGCTGGCGACCCCCTGCCTGTCGGACCAAGCACAAGGCTGTCTACAATGACTACAAATTGGAGAGACCTTTTAAAATAATAAACACCAAAATACTTTTCCCTGAGTATTTAGGTCATAACGACAAGCGTTTTCCCACCAACACGTCCACGTAGCAAATATAGCTCCTCCATGTAGCAAAGTCTGTTGGATATATTAGCTGCAGCCATAAGAGTCTCAACAGATTAATTAGTACTGTAGCCTCTGCCACCTCCAGAGCTAACAGCAAACTTTGTTCTTGATGTGTGCCAATTCTTTAATTAGCCAAACATGTCTTTGTTCCCTGCTATTTGTGCTGCGAGACATGGCTATTAAAATCCCTGTCGTTCGATGTTAGCCTGCACAGAGGTTAAACTAACACGAGAACAATGTTGTTTTTAACTCACCTCGCCAAAGAAATACTGTCTGAGTGAGACCTTTGACTATTGTTTGCTGTTGTGTACACATGTAGTGCACATTATTTTTGTAATGGGGGTTCTAATTGTGTATTTATAATGGCTAAGGATAGCCTATTGTTGTAGTGTAATGTTATAGTAGAATCATTATTAGTTCATGAAGTTTTCATATATATTGTGTTAAATGAGCATTCAGTGATTTGGAAATCCCCCCGGTCCGCCCCGGTAACAAGATGTGCACATACACTACAGTGGAGGGGGAAACGCGACAGGCCAACAGCACACACACCAAGGCCCACCCCCGCTCGATCATGATTGGTGGAAGGCCCCTCTCTATCCTGGTGGCCACCTAGCCAATAATGACAGGAAGGAACTCCTTATATGGTCAGCACACTCTATAGTAGGGAGGATTATCACAACAAAACAAAAAAATAAGTGATATTTGAATTGAGTGAAATCACTGAATATACCTTTAATGTTATATGTATTTATATATTTGTATTACATTATTTGTTATTGTTAATATACCCCTTGACATGGTGGAGTCCAAACGAATTGCCTCCAGCTGAGTAAGGCTGCCAGTAACAACATGTAATTCATAGGCACGTGTCACCTGTGATGGAGCTCCTATTTTTGACTTTTGTGTTTTTGTATTTTGTTGGTGAATATATTTGGTAGCACCATATCAAGGCCTCTGTACTAATTCCAGCCGCTAAATGGTTCATGCGGACTATAAAGCAAGACAAAAATGCACAAGTTGCAGTACTATACTGGATGACTTTGAAGCTGGTGTTAATTACTGCCCTAGTCAAACTGCCCATTGTCAGCAGTTTGCAGAAGAGATCCAGAAAGTCTACGTCTTTGTTGCCCGGACTAATTAGCATGACTATATTGTACAACGGCGGAACAAAACGAGCGCTCTAAAGGCCGGGATTATCTAAACTTAAGTATGGCGTCTTTGAATGAGCGTTTACCTTCACACTTCGCTCGCCTCTAAGTGTCTCATCTGAGCCAATACTTTTGAGCACATCACAACAACCAGAGCAGATTAATCACGTCTGTTATTATTATGCACGTTTCAGTTCCCGTCGCCTCTCTTTCCTCTCCTCAGCTCACCCGCCGTCGGTCGGTCCATGATCGCCCTAGAATCACATTGTAAAGAAGAACCTTGTAGCACTATAGTCTTTTTCACCTTATTAATTCATGCCCTTCTTTCCTGTGTTGCTGCTGCTGCTGCTTGTGAGGAGGAGACTAGGGCGGGGACTCCTCTATCTCTCTGGCTCATTGTGTAGCTGTCCGTGTATTACTTTGTAATCTGCTGTTTTTGTGTGTTATCTGCAGCGGGGTGTAGGGGGTGGGGGGGGTGGTTGGGGGGTTGAATGCCGTAGAACAATTTATCATTCTGTTTCTCTCTTGTCAAGTCAAACCCCAAGACCTCACTTCTCGTAGCCGAAGAGTGTCGATAACAATAGGCAAAGTAGTCCAGCCATATAGCTAACATCTGTATTTCCCACGCAATCCCCCACAGCCTGGGTTTTGAACAATCCCCCTTCAGCCCCCAAGACAGCAAGCTGCCTCTCTCTTCACATGAGTGGTTGCTGCTCACACACACACACACACACACACACACACACACGCACACGCACACGCACACGCACACACACACACCGTCAGAGATGCAGATAATCACATGAATAGATAAGGAGCCAAGGAGATGAAATGTAGAAACAATTTGATTTGACAATACCACCCCCACACCAACGCGTAGACACACACGCACACGCACTCCCCCTCTCTCACTCTGCGTTGAAAGAGGCACGCTGAGCCTCTGTTGTTGTCTGTGTCAAGCTGTGACATTGTGAACAGGATTCTGTAAGAAATGTGATGAGCGATCACAAGTGATTAGGAATGAGGACGCGGAGAAGAGAGGGCCGCTCGCCCCGGCGGGATCTAAAAATACCCCACAATGCTTTGCGGCCGCCAACCGCAAAGAGCCTTGTTGGTGTTGTCTTGGCAGGTGAGTGGGAACGGAGGTGTTCAAAGGCAGGCCGATGTCGCAGCGGATTAAAGCGCATCGAGCACAGCTATCAGATGCTACATATACATCTGTAGAGCTACAGTACAACACCACCTGACGCTGTGCATGTGTAACGCTACTGTACTCACAATACAAAAGCAGTTTGGGATGGTGGAATTGAGAATGATTTCTGCTCTATACTGTTGTGTTTTTAGTATAGCCAATTATTTTTGCCCCCTTTTTTTCGCCCCAATTTAGTCGTTTTGCCAATTGATTCCTCCCCACACACATTTCTGTTGACATTGACAGTATATCTGCCACCGAGGAGGCCCCACAGGGAGGACGTAGGGCCTTCATCCTAGCCTAGTCTCCAGATATCTAGACAACTATTCCACAATCTCTGAATGCTATATAGAGTCTGGAACTACACCTAAATCCGAGTAAATCCGAGTTCACGAAAATATATTTTAAAATATCTTTAGAGCTTATTTTTTTATTTCCTTTTTTGCTAAGCAACAAGCCATATATGCTTGGATGATTTCTATTTATATTAGGATAAATGTGCGTGACTGTAAAGACGAAATGGAAGTGGGGAGGAAGCTCCACTTGTATGATGGAAGCATTTGGAAATTTATGAGAGGCAACAGTCTGGCAACGCGAGAGTACCTCCCGCCCAACACTCCCTGCGGACAGGCCCATACTCTCGCCTAGCTTCCTTCCAGCCTCCAATATAGAGCGTTGCAGTCCCGCCCCCTTTCATGACGACGCCAGGCCCAGGAAATAGTTCCCAATGCATTTTTCCTCAGACATTTCAAAACTTATTTATTTAAAGACCTTATAAGCGTCGTACGTCATGACAACGTCATGACAACAAACACAATATTTTGGACCAAACAAATAATTACAAAGAAGAAAAACAACAAAACAACAAAAGTGTTGTAACCTGCTGTTTTCTTCTTCTTTCTAATTATTTGTTCAGCCCGATAAATTGTGTTTGTTGTCATGATTTGTCACGACACGAGTTGGCTTTGTTGTTTTGTTGCTTAAAAGGTCTTTAAATAAATACTTTTTGAAATGTCTATGAGGAAAATGAACGGAGAATCATTTCCTGGGCCCTGGTAGGGGGCGGGACTGGGACGCCTATTGTATTGTATTGTATCTATTGTATTCACATAGACGCAGAGACTTTACCACTTTTTTATTATTATTCACCAGCAGGAGATTTTTTTTGTTCCCCTCTATTGAAAACTTCACACACACATACAGACCCCGTCTGTCTGTCTGTCTGTCTGTCTGTCTGTCTGTCTGTCTGTCTGTCTGTCTGTCTGTCTGTCTGTCTGTCTGTCTGTCTGTCTGTCTGTCTGTCTGTCTGTCTGTCTGTCTGTCTGTAACCCAGACAAGACTGAGCTTCTCTTCCCAGCTAAGTCCTGCCCTATGCGGGAGCTAACTATTTCCGTAGACAACGCCCTGGTAACGTCTGTCCCAACAGCCAGGAACCTTGGTGTTGTCCTGGACAGCTCTCGTTCAAAACTCACATCACAGCTGTCACTCGATCCTGCAGGTTCACACTCTATAACATACGACGAATTAGACCGTTCCTCACCCAGGAATCAGCCCAGCTCCTAATCCAGACAACAGTCTTGTCAAAACTCGACTATTGTAACGCCCTCCTTACTGGCCTACCGGCATGTGCACTTAAGCCTCTCCAACTGATCCAAAATGCCGCAGCTCGCTTGGTCTTCAACCAGCCAAAATTCTCACATGTCTCCCCCCTGCTCCGCTCCCTCCACTGGCTCCCGGTCGCTGCCCGCACAGAATACAAAACCCTGATGCTGGCATTCAAAGCAACCAGAGGTATGGCTCCCCCATATCTTGCAAGTATGATTGAACCCTACAAACCCTCCCGCACACTCAGATCAGCCAATGCAGGGAAGCTGGAAGTACCCTCACTAAAAACGCCGGGACAACGCTCCACACGTCCCAAACTCTTCTCCCTTCTGGCTCCAAAACTGTGGAATGCACTCCCCGTTGCAGTCAGAACTGCAGCATCACTCCCAATCTTCCGCCGTAGTCTGAAAACCCACCTTTTCAGACTCCACCATGGCCCATAGCACTTACCCTACCCCCTTAGACAGCACTTTTTAGACTTAGATAGCATTTGATACAGACTTATAGCATGTTATGTAGACAGCACAATAATTGCATTGTATGTAGTCATAGCACTTCATAGTATATATGTACAGCATAGTATAGTATATATGTATAGTTTATATGTACAGTGTCATTATATAGATATGTTCTAGCTACGTTCTTAGCTTACGCATGTTTCTTGATAAATGCTTTTTATATATGTGATGTATTCCCATGCTTTTGTTCTTGCTTAATGTAAATCGCTCTGGATTAAGAGCGTCTGCTAAATGCCTAAATTGTAATTGTAAATTGTCTGTCTGTCTGTCTGTCTGTCTGTCTGTCTGTCTGTCTGTCTGTCTGTCTGTTGCGCGCACGTCGCACGCACGCACACAGATCTGCAGTGGAATTTCAAGTGCTAAATTCTGTTCGGTTGTCTATGGTAACCTTGTCCGTGTCACGGCTGTCAAGTCTTACCTGCATGGTTAAAAAAAAAAAAGATTTTGATTCTGTGTCTTTTACAGCCAGCCTTTAGTACAGGGTGTGTGTGAGGAATAGCAATAGTCTGCATGAAATACTGTACTTGGTCCAAAGGTAGCCTTTACTTTCTATGTTTTTATTTTGTCACTGTAAAAACACGACAAATGGTTGACACAATAAGCCAGAGGTCGTCCATTTAACATTCAACACTCACTGGACACAACAACAATGCACCAAATACAACTACACAGGAAATCACAATGAATGAATATACATATTTAATTGATAGTGACATACTGTAAAGGGGGAGGAGGGGCCTGGTTATACGGCACAAGGAGGATGTCACTCACAGGGAGTGAGTGACATCCCAACAACCATAGCATGAAGCAAGCCGGGGAAACGAATGAGTCCAAATTGAATGGTCGTGGAACCGTGTTTTTAGGTCAGCCTTAGACCTTAGTGGGGAAGTTCAAGGGGTGTTGGTAACGCATGTCGTGGCTGCGTAATACATTTATTTTTACCTTTAAGCGAATTGTACTTGGGGGTGGGAGGGTGGGGGGGGGGGGGGGTTGGAGGATCTCCCTCTGGTGAAGTACTCCCCTACTACTTTGGAGTAGTTCAACAAGTACTTTAGAACTTCTTCTTTGAGTATCTTGAAAACCAGACCCGTTGAGAGCTGGGAGACTCTTTCTTCCACTTTGAGCCATTCCGACCTGATGAACTGGCTGAAATTACATTGTCACCGACGCTGATCTCAAAGCCCAGGAACCTACTGAGGTTGGTATATTTGGACCCGTCCCAAACAGTATGGATTCAGTTTTTCCCAGGTGTAATGACAGCTTGTTATCAGAAAGCCAAGTGCAAACTGCAAATATTGCTGAGCTCAGTACAGAGGACTTTTTAGACCTGCAATTTGTCCCTGTCCGAGACCAGGACCGCTGAGTCGTCCGCAAACGGGAACAAATTGCAGTTCATGGTTCCACCAAAGGTTTTATTTTATGATTTGCAGCTGTGAAAATACCAGCATTTTCTTGCATTGCATCTCTATAATTTCCTCTCTAAATTTGGCCAACCCACCTACGTAGATTGTTGATCATGTTGTAGTTTAGACTCAAATTACTTTATGCTAGGATCGAATTCAGTTTCACACTCAAAACGTGATGTTGACACACATCTATGAATTCAAAATTGGAGTGGTGAGAATTTCGGCAGTGAAATATAACTGTCAGCCAGTTCACGGGTAATTAGCATTTCAATGTAACTGCCCACGCAGGTGTAAAAAGGAAAAATAGCTTGATTTCAGTGATCATCGCAAAAAGTGACAACTATTGTGTATCAACTGCAGCACCTAACCAAAGCAGTATTTTAGTACCACGACCATACAGAAAGTAATATGTATGTATATTTTTTATCAATTGTTTTTTTTTATTCACTTTATCACACAAACGATACAATTACACCAGCATAACATAGTACACAAAGATGCATCATGAATAATAAACAAAAACAATATACACTTATACATACTGTACACAACATGGAAACAAGTAAGACGCGCAAACGCGGGAAGCGAACGCAGCTCGTAAATTGCAATAACAACAATTAGAATAAATTACGTACTTTTTAAGGTTTTTTAAGTTACGTTTTTTTAAATTAAATGTTTTTTTAAGTTATTTTTTTAGTGTGTGTATGTGTGCGTGCGTGCGTGTTTCTTTTTTAGGTTTTTTTTTAAAAAGTTTTTTCCTTTTAAGTTTTTTTTTAAGTTAAGTTTTTTTTAAGTTAAGTTTTTTTTAAAGTTTTTCCTTTTTAAGTTTTTTTTTTAAGTTAAGTTTTTTTTTAAGTTAAGTTTTTTTTTAAGTTTTTCCTTTTTAAGTTTTTCCTTTTTAAGTTTTGTTTTTAAGTTAAGTTTTTTTTTAAGTTAAGTTTTTTTTTAAGTTAAGTTTTTTTTAAGTTTTTCCTTTTTAAGTTTTTCCTTTTTAAGTTTTTCCTTTTTAAGTTAAGTTTTTTTTTAAGTTAAGTTTTTTTGTGTGTGTGTGTGTGTGTGTGTGTGCGTGCGTGCATGTGTGTGTGTGTTTTTTTGTGTGTGATACAGCTGCGCCCTCTGGTGGTGGGCGGGTGGTGTTACAGCGTGACACACAGACACACAGACATGATCTGCTGGGTCTCATAGTAAATGCTCACTACGTTCGCAATCACTGCGTTCGCAATAACAAGCAAACTCACTCACCCAGCCTTCCCAGGAACAACCATGTCACAAAAAGCACGGCCGAACACCATGCACACTTTCTGTGCAAAGTTCCTACTTCCAACCACTGTGTAAGGACAGCCTAAACCATGTCCTTAAGCTTATCATTTTTCTTGCTCACTCCATGTAATCGTGCCATTGATTTTACTAGATATACTGTATCTAAATGAAATTAGAGCCCATTGGCAATGTTAAGGCATGAGGAGGTTTCCATCTCGCAGCCACCATCTTCTTTGCTGCTCTTACTCCAGCAAAGAAGATGCACTTGCGTGTGCAGTTTAGGTGTAGCTGCGATAAAGTAGGCGTACATCATTTAAACTAAATAAAGATGGAGAACAAGGTGTAATATCAGCTTCCAAAAGTAATGAAAGTTTAGCGGCATCCATATTCCAAAATGAGGAAACAAAAAAGTAATTGTTAAATGGTAAATGGTCTGCATTTCTATAGCGCCTTCATCCAAAACCCTTTACAATGCACATTACCTTCAACCATTCACACACATTCACACACTGACATGCAAGGAATCTATCTATGAAATATGAATCTATCTATGAATCTATATTATCCACCCACCCACCGAGCCATCCATCCTTCCATCTCTCTCTAAATCCTCACTCCTCACATTTTATTGACGATAATGTGTGAAGTAGGGATTACTTCAGATTAAAAAAATGAGCCAAAAACGAAACGACCCCAGTGTTCTCTGATACAGTATTCATGAGGCGACTTTGTAATGGAACAATAGAATGATCCAAGTGGTTCTGTTTGAAAGTCCCGTCGACTGTGGGTCCTCTTCATTTTGAATGCTGCTCACACTCCGCATGGGTGAAGTGAATCCTGCAGGATTCATGTATGCTTTTGCAGTGGTGGAAAGTACACTTACTTAAGTACTGTACAATACAATTTTGAGGTACCGTTATTTCCAATTTCCAGGATTTGGGCGACTGTGGCTCAAGAGGTAGAGCAGGTCGTCCAATGATCCATGGGTCGGCGGTTCGAATCCCGGCTCCTCCTGGCTACATGTCGAAGTGTCCTTGGGCAAGACACTGAACCCCAAATTTCTCCCGATGTGCTGGTTGGTACCTTGCATGGCTTCCGCCGCAATCGGTGTATGAATGTGTGTGTGAATGGGTGAATGTAATGCACAATCTATGTAAAGCGCCTTGGATAAAGGCGCTATATAAATGCACCATTTACCATTTACTCCACTACATCTCAGAGGCAAATATTATACTTTTACTCATTTACATTTATTTGACAAAAACTTTAGTTACTAGTTACTTTGTAGATTTTGATTATTATTACAAAACATACAGTAACCAGTAACCCCTTTTACCCAATATACATTTTGGCCATTTGAAAATGCGCCGCAATGAGACTGATGAGACATTCTGTATGAGTACTTTGTGGGGTGCACCCGGTCCCCTTACTTGAAACGAAGTATTTCTATATTGCAGTACTGATACTGTTACTTAAGTAAAACATTTGAGTACTTTTTTCCACCACTGTGCTTTTGTAACCACTACAAATGTAACCAAATTATATGTACAGTATACACTCTCATACTCTCTCTCATGCTTCTTTTTGCCGTGTAGAGGAGAGATAGGACTGAGGTGTGCACGTGTTCAAGTGACTATGGACACAGGGATTAGGCCGGAATGCACCCACGAATGAACAAAACGTGAAAAATATTGACCAAATAAAGGTGTGCACTAAAGAAGCTGCTGTAGCTAGAATTCCTGTCTACATATTTCCTTCTTTGTGTTTGAACGTGGAATGACTGTGAAAGCACGGTTGCTGTTGGCCACGTATAGTATACTGTAAGTGCCCATGCTTTTCTGGGACACTGCGGTGTCCCTCTGACTGTCTTCAATATCACCATCCTCCTCCACAGCCAAATACCGTGGACCCTGGCAGGTCCATTTCTACTCTCTCCGAGTTCAACGCGCACCCCAATTTGTCCTCCTTTTGCCTTTTGTGTGTTCTTCTGTGGGCAGTCTCGTCTGCCAAACACATCCCAAAATAAAAACCTATCCCTTGTCGGGTTGTTTATTTTCTCCTGCCTGGTTTTAATCATCCATGTTTTCATTTCTCCTTCTTTTCTTCTTTCCAAGGCGACACAGGCAAGCGTATGTAAACACAAATCTCTCCCCCGGGGGAAACTCGGCTGGCACTGGTTTGAGTTTATTTTCCTCAAAATAAAATGAAAATATTTTTACAGCAAAGGCATAAATTATTAACCCATTACTAAGTGGGTTTACCCACTTATACTTATTTTATTTTCTAAAAAAGAAAGAATAAATAACAAATCGCTCAGTTCTGGGTGTTGGGCTTGAATATTTTGTGTGTTTTGTGTTGTTGTTGCAGTATCATGTTCATGACACTAGATTCAGGAACCATGCAAGTCAGGAACGATGCAAGTTGGGAATGCAGTTAAAGGAGCATTCAGTGATTTGAGTGATTTGGAAAACCACCCAGTCCGCCCCGGTAACAAAATGTGCACATGCACACTCTACAGTGGGGGGAAGTGCAACAGGCCAACAGCATGTGCACCAAGGCCCGCCCCCACTCGATCATGATTGGAGGAAGGCCTCTCTCATCCTGATTGGATACAGGCTTTGCCACCCGCCACCAAAACTGAAACTAGGGGTTTTTGACCCCAGGGGCTCACTGGGGACAGGGAGGAACTCCTTATATGGTCAGCACACTCTATAGTAGGGAGGATTATCCAGAAAAAAAGAAAAAATAAGTGATATTTGAATTAAGTCAAATCACTGAATATACCTTTAAGCAATACCTGTGCACCCATTGTAAGAACTGGGCGAGCGCTTGCTCTTTGGCATGGGGGGTCAGACCAACATGGAATGAATTCTGTGCTGGCCATATAAGCAGCATGTCTTGAGTGTACAGGGTTTGATGAGGTCAGATCATCATATGGAATGTCAGAACAGGTCAGCTCCATACAGTATATGGAGATCTAAGGGTGGTAGCGGGGACATTCTCTTGAGTGTACAGGGTTTGATGAGGGCCCAGGGAGGGCCGGGCCTTAATTTTCAGGCCGGTTGAGAACTCTAGTTTTTTCCGGCTGCCGGGCGCGGCTGCACTAATAACTTTGCGGGGCAGGCCCATCTAGAGTTTGAATGGACATGTATAAGTCAAAAGGGAGACATCGAAGAGGAAGGATGGATGGGGACAGGGGAAGGATCAACATATCTGACATATATCCATATATGGAGATCTAAGGGTTTGAGGTCAGATGTAGTTGCTGGCCAATATTGATGACATCAGGGATCTCCATATATGGGCTTAACTGCGATAGCAGGTCGCATTTACTATTTACATCCATCCCTGATTATGTCACGTGATGTCACGATGACCTGGGCACTAAATGTGGGCTGATGTCACGATGACCTGGGCACCATATATGCCTATGGGGGCTTGCCTGGGGTGACCAAATGCTAGGTTCCATAGTTAACTGCGACCTGCATGCAGTCGCAATTATAGGCAATTGTTCTTCAAAATAGCGAATAGCTCATAATCCATGCATGGCACATCATGATTGCATATCGGCTATATTCACTACTCCTTGTTCAACAGAGTACAGTATAGGGCTTGCTTGGATAAAGTAATCTGCATGATGGTAAAATGATATGCAGCACGGGCAGCAGCCCCGGTCCGGTGTTGATGAACAGAATCATGTACAATGGGCATCTATATTTAGCAGGAAAGACTACATTCACTCGGGTCTTGCACGGTCGCACCCCAGGTGTGCCGCGCCAGCAGCGGCCGGGGAGAAAAGAAAAGAAAAAAAACGTGGCTGCGGCTACTCTTAAACGGCACCTCTTGATTTATTTGGTAATCTAATTCGGCTCTTATCGCTTCCACGCCGCATGCTGGCCTATGAATAAAACAGAGATGTCAGAAGGTGTAAAATGCATATTACGGACACCACGCGGCACACGTGTGATCCGCAAAGCACGCCGGGGACATTTAAATATTATCCAATTTCATGGTGTTGTTGTGTTTTGGGCAGGGAGGGGGCAGAGGGAGAGCGAGAGATGGGGGAGGGGGTGTATAATGTATGTCCCTGTCAGAGTGCAGTGTGGCGTTGCACTGCAGGGTGGGGCCTGGGCGTCCCCCTGGCATCATCAGGTGGTGGTGATTACCCGCTCCAACCAGCGTCTGTGGGCTCTGCACGGCCTTGCCTCCTCCATCCTAGCCCAGGAACAGTGTTGAATTCGTCGCCTAAAACTGTGTGTGGTTTTCGTCGACTACCTTTTTTTTCACTGCCGAAAACCAAATAAAAACTAAGCTATGATCACTCACCCACACTCCATTCAATGGCTTAAAAAAATAAATATATATATATAATATAACTACTTTCAACCTACCGGTACTTATTTTGCAGTAGATTTAGCTACTGTATGTTTGGACCGTTGTTTCAAATGAAAGGCTTGAAACCAAACCCATCCACCTCTAGGCTGTGTACACTGAGAGTGAGGACATCATGCTGCGGATGAACTCTGCAGGGGTCGCTGCCTGTGAGAACAGCGTGGAGACCTGCATGAGAGAAGGAAATAATAGAGAGGAGAAGAACCATGCAGGCCGGCTGGGGGAGAGGGAGTGGGTGGACAAGTTGATGGTATTACCCACTGATGTATGTGATGTGCCAATGAGAGAGAGAGAGCGAGAGAGAGAGTTTGGATTTGTGTGTGCGTGTGCGTGTGTGTGTGTGTGTGTGTGTGTGTGTGTGTGTGTGTGTGTGTGTGTGTGTGTGTGCACGTGCGTGCGTGCGCCCGCCCGTCTGTGGCTTGCAGATGTAAAATGGTGTAAGCGAATTAAGTATTTCGCTGTCACATTCTATATAAATGTGGGAGCACTTCAAACACAGGTTGAGTCCATCAAAACACGCTCAGACACTAGCTGTTGCCATATTTCAAGTTTCTATTTTCTCTCCTGATGTGACTCTTGTGTATTAGTATGCACACTGCACACAGCATTACCTCACTGTTGATCATTTTAGAAAACCACCTTTGTTTCATTATGGCTTTTCACAAAAATAGAGCATAATGTGGTTAGAACTTTAAAAAGGCTGAGAAAAGGCTTCAGAACTTAACTTGACATTTTCCATTATAGTTTGACAGCCTATATCTTGCAAGTTTGGAAACATTGCCTCGTATTTGTCTTAAGCATTTTGGTCCACATTGAGTCAACATCCAACCTAGTAGTAACGTATATTAGGCAACTGTCAAGTTAGCACTTTTAGTTTGGCGTGTCTTGTAATCCAGATGAGAGCACAGCACACACACTATACTGTAAATTATTCCTGCCAACTAGTTAACTGCATTTACCCAATAACTCAGACCTAACACCAGTCTTATGGCAAGAAGAATGAAAACAGCAGCCTCTGAACCCCCAGGGCCAAGAATAAAGAATCAAGAGGGGTTCATTTGTTACTCATAAAGTTTAGTAGCAACGAAATGTTGGTTCAGACCAGGGAACTAATGGAGTATACTGTAGAAAGACATCCAATATAATTATGTTGTACATTTCTACAGTGCATTTTATCTAAAGCATTTCTGCACGACAGTGGAGCTAGACAACCATTCCTTCTCATCAGGAGCAGTTAGGGGTTCACTAGTCTCTCAAGTTCAAGTGCTTCCGTCATATAGTCTGGAGCAACGGAAGCTCTGAAAACGATCAGAGGACCCTCTTCCTTTTTGTCTTAATATAAATAAATAAACATAATCACAGCATACTGTATATAGCTTGCTTCTTATTAGAAATTGAAATATATCTATATATATTTATTTTAATATATTTAGTGAACGGAAACGACGAGGCAGATGGCAGCTTCTGTTTTCGGATTCCGGGAGGTGTAATTCCAGACTCTACATTGCATTCAGAGATATTGGAATAGCACTATGGGTCCACTGTCTTGTTCAATGACAATTGGACAAGAAGCCAGGATCAGCCAGCGATCAAACCACGAACCGTTCTGCATCATGTTCTGCCACCGAACATATTGAACTGCAGTTATCCCGTTAGTTTCACACAAGGCGCTCTGGTGTAGAAGCATTTCTCTGAGGGTCCGAGGTTAAGATTCACTTCACATTATGTTTTGTGTTGTCTCTACACAAGACCTGCTGACATGGCCCTTTCTGCTCTCATCTGGAAAGCCTTCATAGAGCATTGCCTCCGTGCCCCTGGCTTCCCCTTGCCCTCCGCCTCTTCCCGTTTCCCCGAATCAGCTCCGTGCCTGTGAGGGCTCCAGTCGCTCATTCGCTCCGGCCTGAGCCAGAGGATCGATGAGTGACTGCGCCTCTTACTGTAATCACTGACCCGTTCCCCAGCCACTATTTGGCCCCTGACCTCCCTCTTCCCCGGCCCCCTGAGCACGGAGTTATATTTCTGCAGTGGTCCAAGAGGTCATAATGATCCCAGTTCACTAAGTCTTTGGCCCCAGCTGTGCCACCTCAAACTCTCAAAGTCAGGACAGTTTCATTTTCTCCCCCTTCTCTTTCTTTGTCTGATTTGTTTCTCAAAATTCTATCTTTAGGACTGACTCTCTCTGTTATCGGCAGCTATCTTTAGGACTGACTCTCTCTGTTATCGGCAGCTATCTTTAGGACTGACTCTCTCCGTTATTGGCAGCTATCTTTAGGACTGACTCTCTGTTATCGACAGCTATCTTTAGGACTGACTCTCTCTGTTATTGGCAGCTATCTTTAGGACTGACTCTCTCTGTTATCGGCAGCTATCTTTAGGACTGACTCTCTCTGTTATTGGCAGCTATCTTTAGGACTGACTCTCTCTGTTATCGGCAGCTATCTTTAGGACTGACTCTCTGTTATCGGCAGCTATCTTTAGGACTGACTCTGTTATTGGCAGCTATCTTTAGGACTGACTCTCTCTGTTATCTTTAGGACTGACTCTCTCTGTTATTGGCAGCTATCTTTAGGACTGACTCTCTGTTATTGGCAGCTATCTTTAGGACTGACTCTCTCTGTTATTGGCAGCTATCTTTAGGACTGACTCTCTCTGTTATTGGCAGCTATCTTTAGGACTGACTCTCTCTGTTATCGGCAGATATCTTTAGGACTGACTCTCTCTTATCGGCAGCTATCTTTAGGACTGACTCTCACTGTTATTGGCAAGTGATCAGATCTGATTTGTGTATTTAAACATTGTCGATCAATCAGCTTACAGTCATCTGGTTACTGTGGCAATGATGTAAGGACACAGGCAAATTCATGCACACTATTTTTCCAGAGTGACACCGACACACAACGTTGCACTGTGCGATGAAGTATAAATCACTTCAGTGTCTGGGTGGCTTCTTTAGAAATCAGGTTTAAATTGCATTTCAAACCACCTTGGATTATGGTTCATGTCTAATGCACAAAAAACACTTTCCATGTGATTTTTTTGTTGCTGGTATATATGGGCTGACTTTTTTAACACAGACTTAGTGTTGGCCAGACAGAGCGGCTTGTACAATGTACATGCAGAGGTAGTTCAAAGTGGTGGGCTGAATTATTATTCTTTGATACAATGAGCCTACGGAGACCGGATGAAAGGCCAGCGGTTAAACTGTCATCATGTCTGAGATAGTTTCATAATCTGTCTGAACAGCTGCTTTATGTTACTGCGGAGGCTCATCCTTGGAGAGATTCAAGTATCTAGGCTACATACCTGAGGGTGTTTTCATAGTTCATAACTTAGTAGGTAGTCCAGATAGCTGTCTCCATGGCAACCCACAACCCTGGCGCACAGCATCTGCGGTGCAGCATAACATCTCTCCCGGTCATCTTTGTCTAAGAGCAACGGTTACGACACCTTTTTTTTCAGACCATCTGGCTCCTGTACGAAAGAGTTCGTTAATGATGGCTGAGTTGTGGGATAAAAGACGAGCCATTTATACTACCAGCAAGGCTGCTGTCTGTCTGATTTCCTCTCCTATTTGAATGTCGCCGCATCAAACCCGGCCTCCAGCATGGTGATGTAATTCGTCAGCTGGAGAGCCTCGTGGGGGCTTTCGGGGGGGGAAATTGTTTGCTCAAGACCAAGAGTCTTCCGGAAAGCGCTCATCACTCAACAGCTGCTGAAGTCAGATGATGCATTGCACAGTATAGCTAATTAGGCATTACTATCATCACATGGAGCTTTACTTATGGAAAAGCTGTGGGAAGCATTGTAACAACATCACCACCCCTCCCTCCCACCACCGAACCCCTCCCTCCCTCCCTCCCACCACCGAACCCCTCCCTCCCTCCCTCCCACCACCGAACCCCTCCCTCCCGCCCTCCCACCACCGACCCCCGCCTCCGTCGAGCAAGTGTTCCAGGAATGCAGTTCACACACAATGCCAGTAGTTGATCATGGGTCATCATTTAGACTAATTACCCTCTCCCTGAGATATCGAATACTTAACCCGTCACCTCCAGACTATCAACAGTAATTTACATGTAAACGCTCTACCGGTGTCTGCTGCAGTCGTTCTACAGTGCGGCGGGAGCCAACAACAACTCCACATGAAATCCCAGCAGGTTTGGAACATACATTTGTCAAGGCATGAATCATCCTGTCTGCACTGTCAGAGGAGTACACTGTACGGTGTCCAATCCTTTAACTGATTTATTCTCAGGTGGGCGGCTCGCGTTGCAGATCGAAAATTGCCAACCTGCATACAAGCAAGCACGCATCCCGCTGCCATCGCGCCGTATTGTGAGAGCTTTTTCACCAGCAGCATTGTAATCGGTGAACGAAACCATTGTACGTCGAACTATGAATTCAGCATTACAGCCTCTGCAGGAGAGCCCCCCCCCCCCCCCCCACCCCGTGTACGAGACCACCGACCGTCACACGTTACAGTTTATCATGTATTATGCTCGTCTGGCCAATGTGAGGTGGTCAGCGATGTCCGGTGTCCTGCTGTTGCCGTTTGATAGGTGTGAGGCACGCCCGCCGTTTGAGGCTTTAATCTCTCACGCACGGCCGCTCGTTTGATGTTATACCTACAATATACAGTATGTCAGAATGTATATGAAAGAGAATGCAAGATGAGGACCGGGATGGAGTTAAGAGGCACTTGGCACATAAGTCAAAAGCCGAACTCTGGACATGGCATGAGTTGCTACTGAAAAGGTCATTATTATTTAATTTTTTATCCTATGCTCAGCTTTGTGTGTCTGTGTGTACCCCATAGCAATGATTTGATTGGCTGAGCACCGCATGGCGATGATTTGATTGGCTGAGCAATGTACGTATTAAGGATAAAAAATGAGGACGCCGATTGTGATTGGCCGCAATGTGATGATGTATGATGATAAGAGCGCCCTTCTCCCCTCGCCCCTCACACTATAGTGTGATATTTGAGGGGTGCTAGTCTGTCCTATGTCCAGCTTTGAGGGTTTGTGTAAAAACAATGAAAAAGGAAGGGATGTCTGCACACTGAGTTGTAGCTCCCAGGAAGATTTATTTATTTGTTACAACGTCTCGACCTCTGTGGGTCTTCGTCAGGTAAGACCCACAGAGGTCGAAACGTTGTAACAAATAAATAAATCTTCCTGGGAGCTACAACTCAGTGTGCGGACATCCCTTCCTTTTTCATTGTACGTATATTTTTGACCAGCACCTGCAGAATGTCTTGAGATGTGCGTGCTTCCTGTCGGATCCTATCTCTTTGTGTAAAAACAAACATTGTCCTAACACAAACATTGAATGCCATTGATAATAAAGGGCCAGTTTTGAGTGTTTGTGCAAACACAAACATTGAATGCCATTGATAATAAAGGGCCAGTTTTGAGTGTTTGTGCAAACACAAACATTGAATGCCATTGTTACGACCCCCTGGACATCGGTCCGTAACAGCCATTGACAATGAATGGCCAGTTTTGAGTGTTTGTGTAATCACGAACATTGTGTAAACACAAACATTGAAGACAAAAGGACGCAAATTGTGATTGGCCGGAATGAGATGATGTATGACGACATAATTTATGATCCCACGGGTGTGATTATTATACATTTTTGAGTGGTGCAACCACTCCAAGGAACAGCTTTGTCCCTATGTCCCAACCTACGTATGTGACTATGTCCTAACCTATGTGACTATGGCCCGATGTTTAGAGTACCAATAGGGGGTGCTGTTGCACCACCTGCTTCAGACTGGTCTGATTTTTGAGTGGTGCAACCACTCCAAGGAACAGCAATGTCCGTGTTAACCTATGTGTTAACCTATGTGACTATGTTTGTGTGTGACTCATGTGTGACTATGAGTACCAGTAGGGGCAAAAGTGGCGCTGTTGTGCCAGAAACAGAGAGAGAGAGATAGTGCTGCACTGTTGCCTGCTAATGAGAGAGAGAGAGAGAGGGGGGGGGGGGGGAGTTACACCACTCAGTTCACACGGGTGTGATTTCTTTTTACACGTTCAGGTAATCAATAGATTTTCCTTTGTAAATCATAGGCTATGTGAGATGGGATTCATATTGGCGGGTCTGGATCATGAGTTCTTAACATAATGAGTAATAATGACACTTTAGCTGGCATTATATTGAGACGAATAGATGTCCCTTCTTCCGTGTGACTGAGTGTACATAAGGGCAGTGAGAGAGAGAGAGAGAAGGTAGCCTGGTTTGAGACTGTTTACCTGCCATGTTGACGGGACGCCCTGCATAGCCCCCATGAGCAATCGGGCTGTGTTGTCACCCAGCATTAGCATCAAGCGCCATGTGGCGGGCCCCTACCGACAGGTGAGTCAGAGTAAAACCTGATGTTTATTCATGTGGTACCAAAGTATTTCTCCCACTTGTCTTTCCTGTGTAACGTCTCTCTCTCTCTCTCTCTCTCTCTCTCTCTCTCTCTCTCTCTCTCTCTCTCTCTCTCTCTCTCTCTCTCTCTCTCAATACAATGAGAATGTATTTTTCCTCTCATGTTGTTGAACAAGTCATAGAAATGCAAGCAGCAGGCAATGATCTTCGTCCAACATGTTTTCTTTACATTTGCAGAGCTGGGTAATAGCGAGGACAACAGAAAAGACAGCATACCGAGATCGGATGGCTAAAATCAGCCATTGTTTACTCTCGGAGGAGTTTGGCTTTGAGGTTGCATTCGGTGCTTAAAAAATATATTGTTTTGCCCAGTATGTAATAAATAATGAATTAATTGATTCCCGTCTCCAGGGACCTTCGCTTTGAAGCAGCTTTAAGAACTTGAGCATCAGAGAGAATCTGGCCCGGTATAGAGGCCTGATCACACTTTGAAGGCATGTCTCTCTCTTTTTTTGTTTATCACAAAACTTGCAATATCACCGTAGAGGGCAGCCTGTGCTTTTCAACACCAGTGAGGATTATAGTCACACGTTTATTCTGCCACATATTAATGTAATCACCGAGCCAGTCCATGGAGAGAGAAAAGGAGAGAGGACATGTTTTTTTTTGGTGGGTCAATATGAAAGGTGACACTACAGCATCTCTGGAACTGCCATCCATTAGAAGATTAGATATAAAGAATCCATAACATCAAAGTCAGAATATTTATGATTAAACACACACAGGTGCTGCTTCATCTTTTAACTCGGAGCCAATGCTGACTATGATTTGGCGCCGGGCAGCAGAGAAATAAATCATAATTTGATCACTGTCATTATCAACCGCTCTGCAACTATTGATAGCTGTACAGTAAACACGCTCTACCACAATTGATAGCTACTGTACACACACACGCACGCACGCATGCACGCACGCACGCATGCACGCACGCACGCACGCCAAAACAATAATAGCTACACACTCTGCAACTATTGATAGCCACCATACACACTCTCTGCAACTATTGATAGCTACAGTACACACGCCTTTCCCCAGGCTCTTCATAATTCACTTCAGTTCTCTCTCTTTTCATCAGCATATCATTTATTAGTTATGACCGCCCCATCTTTAGTCACTTTCAAATCTCTCTCTGGGATGTACACAGTAATTCAAAAAGCAACTTGTAACTTCCCCACCCAGTCTCCAACGGCCCAGTGGAGAGGGGAATTCATGCCGCATAGTGTCCTCTCTGCTGTAATCACAGATTTAATTTATGCTTGGGAGGTTTTTCAGCGTGACAACGTTCCCACCGGCTCCCATAAACTATGGCATTCAAACGCACTTGGTGGCACACCTTGCACACTTGCCCACAAGTAACATTTGACACTGTCGGAGTTAAATGAACACTCAAAAATGTACTTTATGTACTGTATGTCAACAAGTAGTCTCGCGTTGCCAGACTGTTGCCTCTCGCAATTTACAAATGCTTCCATCATACAGTCTGGAGCAACGGAAGTTCTATCATGAGTATAATATAAAGCGCAGGTGGAGCCTCCTCCTCACTTCCGTTTCGTCTTTACAGTCGTGCAGATTTATCCCAATATGAATAAAAATCATCTAAGCTTATCTAGCTTGCTACTTAGCAGAAATGGAAATGAAAAAATAAGCTCTAAAGATATTTTAAAATATATCGTGAACGGAAATGGCAGCTTCCTTACTCGGATTTCGGTGTGTAGTTCCAGACTCTATATATAGCATTTGGAGATTGCGGAATAGTTGTCTCACTTGTCTGGCTACGCAAGACTAGTCAACAAGTAAACACTAGACTCCTCCTCAGGAGGACAGGTGGTCTTTATGAAATCATCCTTTGGGGTTATGTAACCTTGAATCATATCACTGACCCTAAAGAGGGGGGGAAAATAATTACTATTTGTTGAATTGTATTTGTACATCTGTCAGCAGTCATTTTTAATGGTTGGATGCCACCGATGGAATGAGAACAATGCTTCCAAAACAACATTTCTAATCCAACAAACACACACACACACACACACACGTTGTGTGTGCACACGGTGCACGCAAAGTATGTTAAATAAGCCAACGAAGAATAAACTTGACATCATGTCACTAAAAAGTGTCTCCCATTCAGCAGCATGATGTGACTTATACAGTACACCTAACCGACATTAAGAGACAAGAGTGCCGGCAACATTTCAGCATCGCTATAACAAATGTCACTGTGTCTTTCACCACCAGATACTCCATTAGAGCTAACAAGCAGTCTTGACTTTCTCTCGACATTGCACATTTCACAAATCCCGTTTGTGTGTGTGTGTGTGTGTGTGTGTGTGTGTGTGTGTGTGTGTGTGTGTGTGTGTGTGTGTGTGTGTGTGTGTGTGTGTGTGTGTGTGTGTGTGTGTGTGTGTGTGTGTGTGTGTGTGTGTGTGAGTCAGAGTAATGTGAGTCATTGTTTGTTGTAGTATAGCGTATACCTGTGGCGATGGAGAGTATAATGCCAAAGCAGTTAGACTGGCTGTGTAAACAGGCCTGCACCATCTGTTCGAGAAGGGCTCCTTTTATGATCTCAAATTTGATTGTGTCGAGTTTTAGATTCCCCCTCGTTCACTTCCTCCGTAATGGTGGGACTCCGGAGACGCGTCTGAAAGCGATTTACGTCTAAAGAAACATAACTACTGCGCCGTTAAAAGCTCAGACGGTAATACCCCCACCTGGCCAGGCCGGCTGGCCTGTTTACTGAACGCATTCATAGTACTGCACGCAGCAGGTGGAGCAGTGTTGTTGGAAGGCTTCCCCCTTGATTTGGGATTTTAGGGTTTGTGTGCCGTGTGTGCGTGTGTGTGTGTGTGTTCTGTGTGGGTGCGCATGTGTTTCATGTGAGCTGCTTGTACATCTTGTGACACATGTTTTGTATGTATCTTTATTTACCCAGGAGAGTTAACTTAGCTGAGAACGAATTCTCTTTTTCAGGAAGGCCCTGCTTCACATTCAAACATTAAGACCTGGGAGCTGACCAGTACAACCACAGTGTTACTTTTGTCCCACATGCACAGACACACGCACAGACACACGCATGAACTCTCTGCTTTTTCCAGATCTCCGTAACACTTCTGCTGTGTACCAACAACAACAACGAGTCCTTGTTTATCTGTCATTTAGCAGCGTTAGTTAGAGAACAGACTATTATGGAAAAACAAAAACAAAACACAATCCCCCAATGGGTTCTCTCCCTCCCCTAACTCTCTCACAAGCCCTCTCTGCCCGACAACCTGAGGGATAAAAGTCTTCTGTAATGGCTCGCCCTTTACCGGAGGTGCCGGGCAAAATAGTTTTGCATTGATTTGGCACTTGAGAGTGCGGAAACAGGAGACAGTAAAAGCCTGATACAAGTATGCCGCATATTAATAAGATTTGATTAATTTAGAGGTAGGTGTGTTGTAAAGCGGAGGGAGAAAGGTTCAGAAAAAGAGGCAGAGAGTGACAGCTAGGTTGATTGTGAATAATCTTTATTAATATATCTCTCATTTGTTATTCTCAGATGTTTCCCAATAAACTATAATTATGATTGTGTGTGTGTGTGTGTGTGTGTGTGTGTGTGTGTGTGTGTGTGTGTGTGTGTGTGTGTGTGCGTGTGCGTGTGCGTGTGCGTGTGCGTGTGTGAGCGTGCGTGAGTGAGTGATGCATAAGTAGACTACAGCATGTAAGTGAATGAGTGTGTGTGTGTGTGTGTGCATCATGTGCGCACATGCATGCCTCGTGTGTTTGTTTTCCATTCCAAAAGGTCCCCATGCAGCAGCTCGTATGTCTACAGTGTGACGGACAGCTTGTATGTCTACACTGTGACGGACAGGGCCCAAGTGGTTTTCCCAGCGTGCTGTTGCTGCCATCACCATCAGGATGAAATGTTGATAGTGCGGCGATCGGGAAGTGGAGCGATGTTTGGTTTGGCGCGCTCCTTACAGGCAGCTCTGCCCATCGATTTGTGCTCGGGTTTTTAAAGGGCTTGGATTTCCTATAACGATTCTCCCGCGGTTCCTTTCCTGCTTGACCAGAAGGAGCGTGCCCTTGGGACGCTATGCTATATGTGTCTGTCTATCTATCTGCAGCGAGACACTCCCAGACACCGCGAGGCACAGCTTTAACCCATTCTGACCTGAGATCAGATTCTAAAAATGTCTTCTACATCCTGACAGTTTTCTGAAAAAGCTATGTTTCTATGTCAGTCGTTCTTCGATTTTTCAAAAATAGCAGACCTACAAGCTCGTAGCGCGCCACTCGGTGGCGCGCTATGAGCTTGTAGATCTGCTATTTTTCAATAGCTAAAGCATAACGTAATGCTAACACCAAAAGGGGTTCCCGCACAAAATGGATTAACTACACAGGGGATCAAGTAGGCCACAGGAAGAGCAGCGTGCAGCAGCAGGCGTATCACAGTTTGATATCAATCCAGAAACCGTAGACACCATGCAGACCCATGTCATGAATATACACATGAAGTCAAACGAATACAGTACAGGAAAAAATACACAGAAATACTACTTCATCTTAAAAAGAACATCTCCATCATTCAGTATATCGGTCCAGATCTGACTCAGACTTGAAACAGATCTGTCTGTGAGTGTCGGCGTGCGTGTCTGTCTGTCTCTATCTGTTTGTAGAATGAATAGTATAGATAGATAATCTCCCAAGACATATTCAGAGCTCCGCAGCTGACTCTGTTTGGCAACTCAGTGTTGTTATTAGGAATGAAAACAAAGGAGCACCACCAAAAGAGGAGGGCTGAACTGCTGAAGGAGAGTAAACGGACCAACATCCGGTCTCTATAAAGGGAATTGGGCGGTTTTCCCTTTTCTTGCACATTGGTTCCCAGATTTGTGTGAAGATAATCTCGCAAACCACTGGACCGATCGGTGACATGCAGTTTGTCAAACGTTTTTGTAGCGTGTGGTCCCAAGCACTCGAAAGAAGAGAGGTATTAAGGCCTGAAAAGTGGAACTAACGTTTATTTAAAAAGAGCCTAGTCTAGAGTCTAGAGTCTAGAGTGGCATTTATCAATCAGTCTGACTTTTCGACTTGGTCACAATCATTTGTCATTATGAAAACATGACTGCTGCTCTTTTTAAATAAATGTTAGTTCCACTTTTTTTCAGGTGATGGCTCTAGAGTCTAGAGCCATCACCTGATAATTGGCTACTGATGTTCGCATCTCGTCCTGTGCGATTTGGACAATGCACTGTGTCCACATGCCCATTAGCAGCTAATCACATGAGGAATGCTGCCTGTCTGGGGATCGTTAATGTACATTATTGACACAAAGATAGCAGTCATACTTGAATACCTTTCAAGAATACCTCTCCCTCTCTCTCTCTCTCTCTCTCCTCTCTCTCTTTCTCTCTCTCCCTCCATTCCAGAGTACAATCACCCTATACATTAACCTTCATCTAGGCAGGAAGAGTTTTTCTTTAGGTTCGCGAAATTGCCGGAAAGGAAAGGAGCCTCGATGAGTTGCCCTGCTACGTAATGGCGCGCCCGACACAGGGACATGGCTTTGTTCATTGGAAATCTTTAAAAAAGCGAATGGTCTTTGTGCTTCGGTCTGATTTTTTGGAGTTGGGAGAGCGGGATTGGCTATTATCTCGTGGGGGGCTGTGGACTGTCTGGAGGCTGCAGCGAGACCCCAGGTGCACCATCGTACACAGAGGAAATTGAGCAAACAGGAGATAAGTGAGATGGAGGGCTGTCTCTCTCTCCATGGGGGCTGCGATGCGGCGCCATCCCTCACTATTAGGTTTCCAGTCCTCTCTGCTCTGCTCCGCCCTCCCCCTCCCACACCTGCTTGTGTTGTGTGCAACGTAAACATCAGCAAAACATCAGCCTGAGAGTCTGATGAAGGACGCCGTGCTTCGGTGCTCCCCTGCTATGTATAGCCTGGACACATATCACTTTGAGAGGATCACCCTAATCAAAAGCTTGCACTTGCAATCACGCGACGCATCCCGTAAATATGACGAATTAATGTGAGGGGAGGTTCGAGACGAGGACATGGCACAGCGAGGAAGGGTATATTTACAGCCTAAACAGAACAGCAGCCTGGCCTGAAATCCCCACAGGCGAGAAAGAAGAATGAAAAAAAAAGAAGAAAATACAAAAAAGAAAGAATAACAAGCACAGCTCGGTCAATCTGAGCCTCTGCTGCAGACACGTAGTACGCACGCACGCACGCACGCACGCACGCACGCAGGCACGCACGCAGGCACGCACGCACGCACGCACGCACGCACGCACGCACGCACGCACGCACGCACACTCACACACACACACACAAAGACACAGAGTACGAAAAACATGCACCATATGGAGGCAGGTCGTCTCGCCTTCCACCCAAACAAGCTGATATACACACATATTTCACTGACACACACGTGCAGTCGCGCACACACGCGTGCATGCGTGCCTGTGTGTGTGTGTGTGTGCACACTGTGGCTCAGCTGGCAGTGCTGTATAATCCCTCCCCTGGTGCAACCCCCCCCCCGCCCAGAGGACGTGCAGCATGGCACAGCACCACAGCGGGGGTGGTGTGGGTTGTGACCCGCGGCGGTTGGTTGGTCGTCATTGCTGAGCGATGGTGGCGGCTTCCAGATGTGGAAGGTGCCCGGGGGCTCGTTGCTGCATATCTCTACCCATCACAACATACATGTATACGCCCAGAGCAGAGCAGGGACCGTGGCTCAGGCAGGATACCCATCACTACATACATGTATACCCCCAGAGCAGAGCATGGACCGTGGCCCAGGCAGGATACCCTTCACAACATACATGTATACCCCCAGAGCTGAGCAGGGACCGTGGCCCAGGCAGGATACCCATCACTACATACATGTATACCCCCAGAGCTGGGACCGTGGCCCAGGCAGGATACCCATCACTACATACATGTATACCCCCAGAGCAGAGCTGGGACCGTGGCCCAGGCAGGATACCCATCACTATATACATGTATACCCCCAGAGCAGAGCTGGGACCATGGCCCAGGCAGGATACCCATCACTACATACATGTATACCCCCAGAGTAGAGCTGGGACCATGGCCCAGGCAGGATACCCATCACTACATACATGTATACCCCCAGAGTAGAGCTGGGACCGTGGCCCAGGCAGGCTATACCCATCACAACATACATGTATACCCCCAGAGCAGAGCTGGGACCGTGGCCCAGGCAGGATACCCATCACTACATACATGTATACCCCCAGAGCAGAGCAGGGACCGCGGCCCAGGCTATACCCATCACCATGCTCAGTGTTAAGGGAAGAAAAGGAAGATAGGTATAGGTAGGTTGATGAATATACTGTAGATTGATTGATTGATTGATTGATTGATTGATTTCTGTTCAATAGCTTCAATTGCTACTTGCCCAACTAATTACATTAACAAGGTTAAAAATCCTATAGGGGAATGACAATTAAAGACAATTAAAATCACAACAATTACTAGTTGGTAATTAGGTAATTACCAATAATTAGTTGGTAATTGGTTGATCGAGAAAAAATGTACCAAAAATGTACCAACACAGCAATATCCCCAGATCTATAGCACTGATAGTGTACAAAATGGACTCTGAGGATGTGCTTTGCACACAGCACGGCCTTACGTTAGGACAGGTCAGGGTCCATGTGTCACTACTTTGCATCACAACAGCTAACCTTGTGTTTTTATCGACAACGTGAATCTATATCCCTGCTACCTATCTACTGCATGTCTCCTCAAGCAATGGGAGTGGAACCCTTCTGTTGGACCCCGCCTTTTCTGTGGCCGGTCCCATACTGTGGAATGCCCTGCCTCTTCCCATTCGCTCTGCCCACTCCCTGTAGAACGCCCTGCCTCTTCCCATTCGCTCTGCCCACTCCCTGGATTTTAAATCTCTATAAAAGGCCCACGTGTTCTTCCTGACTATGCACATACCCTTATTTACAGTACCATGTACTGTGGGTTTTTGTTTTTTAATTTCATGTTTTCCTCTGCTTTGTTTGCTCTTTTACATCATTTATGGTTTTATATGATCTTGTTCAGAACTTTGGTTTGTCTTCGGTCAATGTAAATGTACAAAAAAACAACAACTTTGGTTTGATTTGTTTTGATTTAGTAGACGCCTTAGGGCTTAGACGGAAAAGAGGATGCATTGCATGCGATGCATGAAAGAGACAGTGTGTGTTTGTGTGTGGTTTGTGTGCGTATGTGTGCGAGTATATATGTCTAAATATTTGTGCCTAGCCCTGTTGACATAGTTATCCTTCAGTCGTGCATGTGTGGAGTGCATGTCCAATGCAGTCAAGTCAAGATGCATGCTTGATGGTTATTATCGCTGCCTCTCCAACAGTCCATCAACCATGTTCCCTTGCGTGCGGCATGCCATGCATGTGTATGTGGGCGACATGGTCGCGTGGAAACAGAGATGTGCTTTCCCCTCCGTTTGCTCTGACATGTGATGGGTAACAGTTGACGGGCTCATTACAGCAGGTCATGACCGTGGGCGCTGCATATCGCTGCCTGTGTTTTGCAGAGGCAACCACTTTTCTAGCCCTGCAGTAAAACCATGATGTCATGTGTGCTGTGCTGTCATAGTGTTGCATCACAACCATTCTCGGTGCCTATACAGAACTCCAGGCTGTCCCGGGCCGTGGAGAACATCTGCAGGGGTGGCTGGCCTTTATTTATCCAACGTAAAGCTCAAGCGCCATTTTCAATGACCGTCTCACCCTCCGTCTCTCTCTCTCTCATACTCTTTCCTTGTCTCTCTCTCCCTCCATCTCTTGTCTCCAACGGCGCTGACAGGATTTATTTGTCCCTGGAAGTTATTATGGCCATAATATACTGGATCTGTCTTCATTAGTCATTGGCAAACGTAGGCTCAGGCTCAGGAAAAAGGGGCTCCTGTCACCGGCAGATATATCTATGACCCATCGTGTCGATAGAATCTCCAAGGAACTGACCTTTCCTGTAGCCGGGAGAGGAGGGGAGGATTATTGAGGAGACACCTGGGTTATTGAGTGCCTTTTGCTCAAACCGTCGAGTTGATTGCCCTGTTGTTCAAAATGGTGCAGACTCTGAGCTGGACTGGCTAATAAGGGACTAATGTGAAGTGTACAGTGTGACTGTTTTCCGCATAGAACAGAGGCAAACCTCTGAGGCTGAGCAGCATTCCGGCGTAAAAGATTCATAGGTTTTTTCAGTAATATTCATTTGAGTGCATTCACTATTCATGGGAATGACATGGCTGCTCATAGCAGCTGCACATTTAATTTGCAGGAAATCCTTGACATATAAAAAAAATAAAAAAACGTGCACTGCTCAAACAATTCACCGCAAATGAATGAGTGTTCATTTATCTACTGTATTTGTATAACCAAAATTAACCTTTACACTCAGGATTTGACTGTGTACAATTGCATGTGTGTCGGTTTCTATGTTTGAGCTTTTTTTCTTCTTCTTTTTTGCGTGCACATTCACAGTAATTGGTAATCTCGGAGGCACAGTCTTTAACGAGCCCCGTCGTCGCAGCGTACGACATGAGCGACAAGCAGCCCACCTGCCATGGAAGCCCAATCAGCTCAAACACATTTTGTGTGTAATGGGGGAGATTACATGGGGGGGCTTATCTAAAGCGCAAACAAAATGTACTGTATACACTCTCGCCGGGTGTAGACACATTGCCCTGCTGCAGCCAACATTCAGCATGACTCACAGCAAGCCAGACAATTAACCACATAGCTCTATGGTATTTTCCTTCACCCACGCCCCTCATTATTGCAAAATATACTCACGCAGCTGGCCTGGCAGATGACGGCTTTAGCTGCCAGTTATGCATCCGTATGTCTATATATGCATACGAGAGAGAGAGAGAGAGAGACTGAGAGACTGGGGGGGAGTGAGAGAGAACCAACAGGAAACAACTCTTCTTATATACCCTCTATCTTCTTCTATCCTAATATTTATGCTTCCTGTCTTATGGAGCGTTATTGAATCCAATTGAATTTGCGAGAGAAGAAAAGCGAGGGGTTGATAGGGCGGAGAAGAGAGTGCTTATAGATAAACAAGCTACGGCCGCGATGGGGCTTATTCTCTTTTAATTTAGACCCGAGTAGTGATTGCGGCGTTGCGATCAATTCCAATCAGGGAGCCAAAGGAAAAGAGAAAAGAGAGAAAAAAAGCAGCGAGAAACATGTTGATGGGAAGGCGTTTCTTTTAGATTAGCGTATATTAGACGTGCGGACAGAGCCCTGCTGCCATATTATCTATGGCAACTTGGCAAGTGTGTGAAACAACACACGGCAAACCCTTTTAACCCATTTTGGGCGGGAACCCCTTTTGGTGTTAGCATCATGTTATGCTTTAGCTATTGAAAAATAGCAGATCTACAAGCTCATAGCGCGCCACTCGGTGGCGCGCTATGAGCTTGTAGATCTGCTATTTTTGAAAAACCGAAGAACGACTGACATAGAAACATAGCTTTTTCAGAAAACTGTCAGGATGTAGAAGACAAAATGGGTTAACTCACCCCTGATAATGAGGGCTTTATCACTGTAAATAACAGTGCTCTCGTACTGCTGCCGCCGCCGCGGCGGCTCGTGTTTTTTCACCCTTATTAGACGTCACTGGGAATACCATTTCCCTGTGCAAGTACACAGCACACAGAAACCTCTTATATACAGTACATCTACAGTAAATTAAAGCCAATGGTGTAAAGTAACTATTTGTTCAAGTACTGTTGAGGTATTTTTTTATTTAACCCATTTAGGCCTGACCTCAAAATTTAAAAAAAAATCTTCTAAATCGTAGCGCGCCACCGAGTGGCGCGCTACCCCCCCCCCCGTCCTCCTCGTACCGTCTAGACAGGGCGTCGGCGTGGGGGATGCTCCGCCCTGGCTTGTGTTCCACCTTGAACTTGTAAGCTTGTAGTTCAAGGAACCAGCGCGTTACGCGAGCGTTAGTGTCTTTGTTGGTGGACATCCATCTGAGGGGGGCGTGGTCGGTGAAGAGTGTGAAGGTCCTTCCCCAGAGATAGTATTTTAAGTGGTGCACTGCCCACTTCACAGCTAGACACTCTTTCTCTACGGTTGCGTAATTTTTCTCGTGGGGTAGGAGTTTACGGCTTATGAACGTGATCGGGTGCTCCTCGCCGTTAAAGTCTTGCGCAAGGACAGCCCCGAGCCCTGTCCCCGACGCGTCAGTGTGCAGGAGGAAGGGTTTTGTGAAGTCTGGAGCTTTTAAGACCGGCTCCGCACACAGAGCGGCTTTAAGCTGTTGGAACGCCTCCTCCGTCTCGGGCGTCCACTTCACAGTGTTAGGGAAATTTTTTCGTGTCAGCTCATGGAGTGGCCCTGCAATAGTAGAAAAGTTGTCAATAAACTTTTGGTAGTATGCCATCAAGCCCAGAAACGACTTCACCTGTTTCTTGTTGGTGGGGCGGGGCCAGTCACGTATCCTCTCCACTTTCTTGTGCTGTGGCTTAATATAGCCGCGACCGATGGTGTGGCCGAGATAGTCAGTCTCGGTCAGTCCAACCTGGCATTTTTTTGCATTTGCGGTGAGCGCCGCTTTGCGCAGGGCACCTAGGACTGCCTCCAGATGCTCGAGGTGTTGGCCCCAGGTCTCGCTGTGGATGATGATGTCATCCAAGTAGGCGGCGCTATACTCCCGGTGGGGTCTCAGTACTCTGTCCATGAGCCGCTGAAAGGTGGCCGGGGCTCCGTGGACACCAAAGGGAAGCACGGTGTATTGAAATAATCCGTCCGGCGTGGAGAAAGCGGTTTTCGCTTTGGCGCGGTCTGTGAGTCTCACTTGCCAATATCCTTTGGTCAGATCCAGCGTTGAGACGAACCGGGCCGGCCCCAGCCGTTCCACCAACTCGTCGGACCGCGGCATGGGATATGTGTCGAAAAGGGAGACGTCATTCAGCTTCCTAAAGTCATTGCAGAACCGGAGCGAGCCGTCCGGTTTGGGCACGATGACGATAGGGCTAGACCACGGGCTATGGGATTCTTCGATCACTCCGAGCGTCAGCATTTTCTTGACCTCGTCTCTAATCGCCAGCCGGCGGGCCTCTGGTATGCGATACGGCCGCTGTCGAATCACCTTCCCCGGCTCGGTGATGATGTCGTGGCGGATCACATTCGTGCGGCCGGGGATCTCTGAGAAACGATCTCTATAGCGAGCCAGGAGCTCTTTCACATCCTGGATCTGGTTGGGGGACAAATCCCCCCCGATCGGTACCTCCTCCACATTCTGAGGGGAGACAATAGTTAGTAGAGCAGAGGGGGGGGGGGCTTCGGGCTGGTGCCACCGCTTTAAAAGATTCACATGGTAAATAACCTCATTCTTGCGGCGTCCGGGTCGGCAAACCTTGTAGTTGACCGGGCCAATCTTTTCCACAATTTCATATGGCCCCTGCCACTTGGCCAGGAATTTACATTCAACGGTGGGGATCAGAACCAGCACTTTGTCACCCACCTGGAATTCTCTTGGTGTGGCTCGTCGATTATAGACCCGGCTCTGCTCTTGTTGTGCCTTTTCCATGTGCTCACGGACGAGCGGCCATATCCTCCTGGCGCGCGCTTGCATCTGTTCCACATGATCTATTACGCTCCGATGTGGAGAAGGCTCGCTCTCCCAGGCCTCTCGAGCCAGGTCCAACAGGCCGCGCGGCTGCCGTCCATAGAGCAGCTCGAAGGGGGAGAAACCTGTAGATGCCTGGGGGACTTCACGGATAGCGAACATCACATAGGGAATCAAGCGGTCCCAATCCTTGCCATCAATATCAGGCAACTTTTTTAGCATCTTTTTGAGCGTCTGATTAAACCGCTCGACGAGCCCGTCAGTCTCAGGATGATACACGGAGGTTTTAATCCTTTTTATATTTAGCCACTTATACAGGAGCGTGATCACTTGCGCCATAAAACAAGTGCCCTGATCCGAAATTGCCGCATCTGGGATTCCCACTCGGCTGACTAACATGAGTAGCTCATGCGCCACTGCTTTGGCTGTTGCCGCGCGCAGGGGGATGGCCTCGGGGTATCGGGTGGCGTAATCTACAATTACGAGGATATATCTGTGTCCCCGATTAGTTTTGGGCAAGGGTCCCACCACATCCATGGCGATGCGTGAGAATGGAATGTCAATGATGGGCAGGGGGATGAGTGGGTTGCGTTGGAACGGGCGGGGCGCCACTAGCTGGCACTCTGGGCAGCTTCTACAAAAATCCTCTATCGCTTTTTTTGCTCCCGGCCAATAGAACCGTGCCATCACTCGCTCGTATGTTTTCTGGACCCCCAAGTGGGCTCCCAACTGGTGGGTGTGTGCCAGGAATAGGACGCGGCTCACATACTGCTTCGGCACAAGCAGCTGTTCTACAATCTCCCCGCCTCGATTTTTTGTTCCCCGGTATAACATTCCTCGTTTTACACAAAAATAAGGATAGTGTAGCTCACTCACCCCCTCCTCGAGCTGGCCATCGATCGCTGTCACTTGTCCGCGGGCGCCGCGGAGGTTCGAGTCCTCCCACTGTAGGGTGGCAAACTCGCCCCGGGTCGCCGCCTCTCGGGGCTCGGCGTCCGGGAACTCGGCGAAGGGGTCCGGGCTCTCCGAGGCCGGGGGTCCGCGCGTCGGCACATCTGGCTCCTCTGCGAGGCTGTCAGGCGGGCTTGAGCCAGAGGAGGGGGAAGGCGCTCGATCGTCCTCTCTGGCCGAGCCGCCGCTGGGGTTCTCTCTGCCGCGGCCGCGGAATGCCGGGTAGGCGGGCCGTGCTGCGGTGGTTTGGCGGCGGCGGCGGGGTCTGTGTGAGCGGCGGGGCCGCGCCGCTCGTTGGCCGGGTTTCCAGTAGCGCTCGAAGAGAGCACAGTCATAGCCTAATAGGAGAGGCACCGGTAGGTCGGGGACGACGCCGGCGGCCACCATCGTGTCGCCGCGGGGCGTCTGTACCCGCACGTTGGCCGTGGGGTAGTGGCGTACGTCTCCATGGACACAGGTGACCGGGATGGTGACAGAGGAGAGCGCTCCCGCCAGGTCGGCGCGCACGAGCGTGACCGCGCTGCCTGAGTCCAGTATGGCCTGGGCGTCTGTGCCGTCGATTTTCACCGGTATAGAGAATTGTTGTCCTGGTTCGCTCTGGGTGTGCAGAGCGGTACGGGGGGCCTCTGACGTCACGCTCGCCATGGAAGCATCCCGGTCTCTCTCTGGGCAGGCCCAAGCGATATGGTCTATTTTTCCGCACACATAGCATTTGCGGGGTTTCTCTCCGCCTCGGGAGGAGCGCTCCGAGCCCCCGTCTCGGCGCTCGGTCTGCTGCTGCTGCTGGCCTCGGTTCGAGCGCCGGTCACGGCTGGGACGTTCTTCGGTGGCCGGTTTGCTGGGGGTCTCCCCGCGGGGAGTCTTCATCAGGTCGCAGGTGACCTGCCAGTTGTCGATCAGATCAATCAGTCTATCAACGGAGCCGGGGCTCACTTGTGAGGCGTACCTCCGTGCTTCGGCCGGCAGCGCACGGATACACTTGTCGATGACCACTCTCTCCACGGGTGGCACGTCTCCTTCTCCGAGTAGCCAGCTGCCCGTGAGACGCATCAGCGAGGCGACCTGGCTCCGGGCGGGCTGGCTGGCGGCGAAGGACCAGTTGTGGAACTTTTGGGCACGCGCCGGCAGGCTGTTGCCCTGGCTGGCGAGTATGGCGGCTTTTAATCTCTGGTAGTCACGGGATTCGGCGATGGAGAGGTCGCTGCACACTTGTTGGGGCTCGCCGGTCAGGAATCCGGATAGTATGGTCCCCCAGTCCATGACCGGCCACCTCTCTCGGGCTGCGATCCGCTCAAACAGCTCGAGATAGGCCACGATATTGTCGTGGGGCGTCAGTTTGGAGAGGACATCCCCCGGCGGCCGAGACGCTGCATGGTCCCGTCTTAGGCTCCGTGCCATCTCTTGCACCGCTGCCTGTAGCTCGGCCTGATTCTGTATCAGCGCGGCGATGGCGTTATTCTGCTCCATCATGCTTGGGTTTTATTTAGCGTGGACCAGTCAATGCCCGGATTCTCCACCAATTGTGGTGACTGGTACACACACCCAGGAGACAGAAGGACGTTTGCCTATTCCAAGGCTTTTAATCACAGAATTCAGTTAACAGAATAGTACTTTCAGATTCACTTGCATGGCATGTCACAGTAGGGAGTTACAACACAGATAGTTCAGTTCCTTTGTTCGCCCACTTGATGGTGCTGGCGGGGCGCCACTGGACCTCGTCTCGGGACTGCGATCAAAGGTGCGTATATGACTTCACACAGGTTGGCATGACATTTACTCTCTCGGCAAGGAATGTGAATGAGTGAGTACAACTTAGGCCAGACACGCTCTCCGCAGAGCTGCCGGTTGCAAACGGGAACGCAGGTACGTGATCAAACAGTCTGTGCAGCTCTTGGCCTCGATATATAAGCACGGGAAGTATAGTGGATACTCAGCATTGGATGAGTGCGTCACTCCGCTTCCTCTGCTGTGTACTAAGGTATTTTACTCCGTTTCCATCCCGTGCATGTTTTAGTATGTGCTGTACTAAGGGATTTACTCCGTTTCCATCCTCATGTGCTCCTCTTTCCTCTTCCTCTTCACCAGTCGGTTATGTGACTGTCCGTCAGATAGGCGCTCACTGAGTGCGCCGTAGAAGCCTATATTCGGACACAGGACAGGACACAATAAGTATAATATCTATTCACGTTTACACATAGAATGGGTAGTGAATCGTGGTGCTCGACTTACCGCCCAACTCGCCCGATAGCGTGCTGCTTCACCCCTGGAGACTGGATCTGTACTAAGGCAGAGAGAGCTGCCTTTTGTACTGTCCCGCCCTTCTGACAGAACGCAGGTGACGCGCATTCCAGCTGATCAAGAATGTGACGCGGGACGTACCTGCCCTCTAGGACCCGCCCTAGAGGTTGGTGCGCTCTTCTCTCTCTCTGCCTCTGCTGGCCTCCAGGGGTGCGCTTACCTGTTGGGCGGTGTTCTGCCATCGAGACACCACAATATACACAAAATCAAAAGTAGTAGATAGTACAAACAAGCGACGCATTTCCAGCTTGTGCTACTTTTTTGCTATTTTTTATCCTGAAAAGCTCCGTTTTTTTGACATATGAGGTTTCTCCACCCGAGAGAGAGAAAGAGACGATATATTCCTGCTAAAGAAACAACATTCCCTCAGAGAGCGTTTGTTCATGAATACTATTTACTGACATTATGATCCCTCAGCACTTCTACGCTGTTCACTGACACATTCCATGAGCAAAAACACTTTTTCATCTCACTCACGCCCCGTACTTCATGTTTTTTTACTTTATTTATTTGTTTACCAATCCATTGGTCCAATTATATGGAGTGGAGAATGGCGAGCAGCAGGAGAGTGGTGAGTATTGGAATACAATTTATGAATCATTAAGGGAGGGGTGGACATTAATATTTCATATGGCCCTCAGACCACCAATGGGTCCTGGGGCAGATTCTTGAAACAGACACGCATGCACACACACGCACGTGTGCGCACGCACGCACGCACGCATACACAGAATGCATACACAGAATGCATACACAGAATGCAGTATTGGATACATGTGTTTAGAGGCGGATTGGACAATTTAACAAAACTATGCATGTGCTAAAAAAACTCACATGTATGCCTGGCACACATCAGTCACACACACACACACACACACACACACACACACACACACACACACACACTCACACACACACACACACACACACACACACCCAAGCTGTAAACATGCACACCATCGCCCCCGGAAAATCTCTAATTGCTGTCTGAGGGGGCAATTCGCTTGGGTATGTAAGCATGCAGCCCCCCCACCCACCGTCTCCTCCTCCCTCTCCTCACTCTCGTTCTGAGCTCCCTCCCTCCCCCTCCCCCCCTGAGCATAATTACTCCTCTATCTAAAGACAGAGCTGTGGTTTCCTGTGACTAAAGAGCGGCACAGCTTCTGCTTCCTCATATCATTCTAGACCTGCGCTGGGTCGCCTCTCCTAATCACCCACTAAGAGCCTGGAACTATATCAAAGGGTGTGTGTGTGTGTGTGTGTGTGTGTGTGTGTGTGTGTGTGTGTGTGTGTGTGTGTGTGTGTGTGTGTGTGTGTGTGTGTGTGTGTGTGTGTGTGTGTGTGTGTGTGTGTGTGCGTGCGTGCGTGCAAACATACATGAGAATCCACTTGTTCGGTCTGCTTGTGTGTGTGTGTGTGTGTGTGCATGCCTGCGTGTGCGCGCCACGGTTGTGTGCCTGTGGGTGTGTATTTGTGTGTGTTTGTGCTTCCTCTCACACACGTGGGTATTGTGCGTGAGATCAAAGCCCTGCAAACCCCTGCGGGCCTGACACACTCTAGCAGGGCTTGCTGCGGCATCGCATCGGAACCCAGCCACAGTAATTCTGCTGATACTGTGTGCTGCTATTAAAAAATAAATAAATACAAGTTGAGAGGGGGAGTGAGATTTCTTCATTTTTTTTCTGGCGTTTGCACGGCGGGGGCTTATGGAATGCTGTTATTGTTCTGCGGTATGGAAGTGCCAGTTTAGTGCGTGCGTGCGTGCGTGCGTGCGTGCGTGCGTGCGTGCGTGCGTGCGTGCGTGGGGAAAAGGAAGCGATGTGTGTTTCGTCATACAGTAGGTTGTGAAACATATGCCCCGGAGTGGTGATCTCAAGGCTTTGTATACAGGGAGGTGAGGCAGCACTGAGGTCACTGTTTGCAGAGAGGTTTTTTCCCCCAAAGCCTTTGGCACTGTCAAAAAAATGCAGCAACGGATGAAATAAAATAAATAAAGCGCGCAACAACACGCTCTGCGGGGAATATACAATAACTGAACACAATGTACAACCTGCATCCCCGGATGGATTTAGATACCACCGAGGAAAGATGCGAGGGGGGGGGGGGGGGGGCTTGGGGGATGACAAACTAAAAAAAACGAGGTACGCGTGTGTCGCTTAGGGGCTGAACAGAACGACGCGCAGTCGAGCATCATTCAGAGCTCTGTCATCTATCTGTATACACAATATAATCATCCCTGTTCATTTGACTCGGAGCATGTACAAAATGGAACCAGAGAGAGACAGAGAGACAGAGAGAGAGAGAGAGAGAGAGAGAGAGAGAGGGGGGGGGGTTGGGGGGTTAGGGGGTAGGCCATGCAGTGGTGCAGAAAGAACCAGAGAGGGGGTGAGGCCTTGAAGCTGGACAAAGGGATGCCTGCTCGCTGCGCCGCACCACGCCGCGCCGCACCACGCCGCACAGCCCCCTCTCTGTGCATGCAGGCTCCTCTGGTCATCTGGCAGTGGGAGGTCAAGGAGAGAACCAGTGCTGGGAGTTGGGGACATTGTAGGTGTGGTATTTGAAGAGATAAAGGGCAGCCCTCTGACAGCGGGGTGGAGAGTGTAGAGAGCTGAATAAAGTGAACGGGGCTTTGAGGCGGCAGGCCAGGTCATGCAAGAGGGGGCTAGCTCTCTCTCTCTCTCTCTCTCTCTCTCACTCTCTCTCTCTCTGTCTCTCTCTCTCTCTCTCTCTCTCTCTCTCTCTCTCTCTCACAGGCATACACACTTCATTATTTTTTTTCTTGCCCCCCCTCCCCCCTCTCTCTCTCCCCCCCATCCTTTCTTCTGTGTCCGCGGGAGGCCGTAAAAATATAAAAGCAGAGAAAAGGCAACGTCTCTCTCAATCTCTCTCTCAATCTATCTCTCTCTCTTTTCCTTTTTTTCCCTTTCCTTCTCACGGCTCCTCCGCTTAAACATGGCAGTCTGATGAATAATGGAAGAAGTCGTGACCTTTTGCGGCGCGGGGTTCACGCTCCTTGTGATCCGCCTGAGCGTGTTTGATCCAAGCCCCACCGGAGCGCACGCAGAGAGACATGACAAACAGCACCCTCTCAGATGACAGACAGACAGACAGACAGACAGACAGACAGACAGACAGACAGACAGACAGACAGATAAATGGACAGACGGTCAACCAAATCTAATCTAGAGTGGCACAGCCGCTAGAGGCCAAGGTGGAGGAGAAACAACACTAAACGAAACAACAGAACATCTACAAAGAAGTTTGTGCTGGAGTTGTGGTGGTGGTGGTGGTGGCACGCCTGCCTTCACACCTTCTGCACTCGCACGTCGGAGGAGGAGGGTTGGCAGTGAGCTGAAGCGGCTCCCTTAAGGCGCAATCACACCGGGCGTGATGCAATCTTTGGGAGCGACGAAAGAGAGAGAGAGAGAGAGAGAGAGAGAGAGAGAGAGAGAGAGAGAGAGAGAGAGAGAGAGAGAGAGAGAGAGAGAGAGAGAGAGCATGTGACATCAACTAGTGCAGTTCCCATTAGAGTATGGAGGCTAGTATGGAGCCATATGTGGAACTCCATATTTGGGCAGTGATCATTAGTACTTGGATGCAGGGCTATGTCTTGAGTCACATATGTTGTACCAACTTGGGAGAGTTTGTGGATATATCCATATTATGGGCAGAAATTGTGTGCTGTGCAGTGTGCACTATATGACTGGTGTCATATTGTGAACTTTTTTGCCGACGCAATGACGTGACAGCACTGGGAACCTAGCAAGTCCATGTGAATGGAGTTGACGTGTGAATTGTACGCGTTGAAACATGTCAGCAAACAGAACAACATTTTGCTGTATAGGTCGGGACCCATTAGGAGATAGTAGATAGTTTCAGCTGAATAGAGCGACGCGGCTCCCGCAATTCAATCGACACAATTATATTTATCGCATAAGCTGTTAAGGCACCTTTACACTTCTAAATGAAGCGTTGAGGCAGTGTGATCTCGTGAAAACTTTTTCCATGCATGGGAACATTCCACATTCCACACTTTATGCCTTTATTCAGTGGTGTCAGAGAGGGCTTCGAGGTTGCTGTGTGACGTGAAAAAAAGATATAATACAGCGGTTGATTGACACACAGTGCTGCGGGTCTGCCCCGCTGATACTGTGTCATAAATCTACAAAGCAATATTACGAGTGTTTAGGGTGTTAAGACTGACCCTTACAGATCAATTTTTTACAGCTCTCTTTCTCTTGATCTCCTCTTTGTGTCTTTACCCATGGGAGGACCCTGACAGGGAAGACTGACCTAATGCGCTCTCACTTCAGAGCGAGAGATGGAGCGAGAGGGAGCGAGAGAAAGAGAGAGCGGAGGGAAAAAGGTGATGATGGAGGAAAAGAGAGATGGAGCGAGAGCTCCCCTTTCTCAGAGGGCCTGAGTGTGTAGTGGGGAGATGATAGCCTGATTAAAACGAGATGTGAAGTCAGAAAACATTGATCACACAAAACGCACTTCACCCGCGGAACCCGTGTCCCGAGATGTGGGAGATATTAAAAAATCATGAGGAGTCAATCTCCTCCTCGCCTTCACCTGTGTGCCAGAGAGAGAGAGAGAGAAAGAGGTGTTGGAAAGTCTTTAAGTGTGTCTGACAAGCGAAGCATGAAGAAAGGAATGGCGAGATGGGAAGGAGCAGGGTGGGAGGAGTCAGGCAGAGGACGAGACGAGAGCGGCGGTGGATATGGGGCAAACATAACAGACTATAATAATAGGTAGATACATATAGAAAACCACCTACCATAATGTATACCCCGACATGTGTTTTAGATAATTAGCAAGACATTTTCTCTGAATGACCAAAGTGGCTAAGTGACTTAACAAGGATGCTTTTTTCTGTAAAGGTGCATTCGCTTCAGGAAACAGATGGTGGCATAATGGCGGTGGCTGGGGGGTGTAGGCGTAGTGTTCTCTGCACACGGCTGTGTGTGTGTGTGTGTGTGTGTGTGTGTGTGCGTGTGTGTGTGTGGGGAAAGCTATACGTACCTGGGGAAAGGAAAGGCTCAATCATTCAGTTGCGGGTTTGGAAAATAAATATCCTCTTCCACTCTGCTTTCAATTGAACAGCGGGAGAGCGAGAAAGATGGAAGAAAGAGTGCCCCCCCCACACCCCCCGAGGAAGAGGCAGATTTAATGAAATGTATAGGCTACGATGCGGTGTGCCCAAACACGAAACAAAATAAGTCAAATAGACCGAAAAAAATAAAATAAAATCACGTATCCGACAAGAGAAAGGGAAAAGTGTGATGATGTACAGCAGACATGTGCATTGGAATGATTTATGGACCAGGTGCTTGTACAATAATAGTCCTGACACTTCCATCAGCATCCTGGACTGACACACACACACACACACACACACACACACACACACACACACACACACACACACACACACACACACACACACACACACACACACAGGGGCACTTGTCTTTCTATTTTTGTGAGAATATCAGAGGCATAAGAAATACTGACTCTCGCAATCACAAGTACACATATTTATCCCTAACCTAAAAAAAAAACCCTAACATGAATCCATAATCCTAGACCTAACTCATGAATGCCTAACCCTAACCCCAACCCTAGTCTAATTTTGGGCAGCTGTGGCTCAGGAGGTAGAGCAGGTCGTCCAATGATCCCTGGGTCGGCGGTTCGAATCCCGTCTCCTCCTGTCCACATGTCGAAGTGTCCTTGGGCAAGACACTGAACCCTACATTGCCTCCAATGAGTTGGTCGGTGTGAGCTCGCCACCATTGGTGTGTGAATGTGGGAAGTGAGGACGCTGGCGTCGACTGTTCGCCGCTTCACCTCCCAATGTATGAATGAATGAACCATTGTAAAGCGCTTTGAGCACTTGGAAAAGTGCTATAAAAATGCAATTCATTATTATAAAATGCAATTCATTATTATTTGCATAGCCAGGCAGAGCTGTGGAGGTCGGGTCTGGCTATATGAGAAACTGCCCCAACCGAACCTTTTAAGGAATTTCTTAACCATAAAATAAGTCCTTTTCCTCACAGGGACCAGAAAGATATCCCCAACAAGTAGTTTTTTTTTCCTTCTTGTTTTACTGTGCTTGTGGGAACTAATTAAAGGCAAAAGACTGTAAAACATAACACACCCTAATGAACTGATCAGCCGGCCAGCTAATCCTGGGAGACAGAAACTTGTGTGACACGCAAACTAAAAGGACTCGCATAATATATATATATTTTTTAAAGCTTAAAAGTGTCTTCACTGTGACTTCAGTGTCACAAAATATTACAGTACAAACTTCCAATAAATATGTGTAAAGAAATAAATTAAAACAGTGAGCAAAATGCGGTCAACAAAAAAGATCTCTCCCACCTCTACAGTACCTTCATGGTCAAATCAGCCTTCAGGTGAGCAGGTGAGGACCATTATTCCCCACCATCAGAGTGCCAATGTGGTGCCTATACTATCTGTCACATACTGTATCAACAATCCAATCCAGTGCACAAATACAAATAATATAAAACCCACTTGGCTCCTACACACACTGATTGAATTGAGTCTTGTGAGGAGAAAGAATAGCTTTTCATAAACTGTATATGATTGTACCGCCAACCACCATTGTGTGACAGATGCTTGTACCCAATAACACCATCTGTAGCATAATACAAGTAACACAAGCAGACGATGCCCGCCCACATGCAAGGAACGATGCACGTTGACATACACATGTACTGTATGTATGGTGCAAATACTGTACATAACAGATGCACATCACGCCTCCGTAGTTTTAACTGTTTTGTTTTGGCGGACCGTCTTGGGTCTGAGAAACTGCACTTCCGCATTCCAGGAGTGCGGAAGTGCCCAGGAAGACACCGTTTTGGTGAAAATTGGAAAAAATATTTTTGGATTTTGGATTGGATTTGAATGAAAAATGGTGACTTGAAGGGGTACCCTTCCAGTCACCATTTTGACTTTTGGTCAAGAATTCACAATGTGCCTTTTGGGTAGTGAGACTGTGTTGTGTAAACATGCAAAAACAAATAATTCTTTAGTATTATCTGACGGCATCATTGTATGTATTCAGTTATTCCTATGTCTTATGTCACTAGATGGATCAGTGTTGATTTTTCTATCAACATATGTTCAACTTTCATATACCTGTACATATCAAAGCATTAATTTTGACATGGGTAAAAGTCAAAACATTTATTTGTGCCCTTTAAATGATCTTATTTTGTTATTGCAAAGGACCGTCGTTCGCTCTATACCTGAAATAAAAAATTGGCCCAATTACAGTTTCTTGCAGTGGTCAACTACTGCAACTTTCGTTTTGCATCCCTTTGTCTCATCTGCTGTGCTCAGCACTGTGAGCCATATGTTACTTCCCTAGTCCTGCTAAGTCCTTCCACTCCTTGAGTTAAGATCCTGGGGAGACAATTTGTACAGTCCATTAGGGGCTGATGAATTGGATTTAGACCAACAGACTGGCGTGAATGGAGGGGGGCAGTCTAAACACACAAGCTGCCTGACACCTGAAAGTAATGTGGTCCCCTCCAATGCCGCCCTGCCCTCCGGCGGACTGCTGGAAAGTGTCGGCCCGGCGTGCCAGCGCGCATCTAATGCACACAACTCATTACCGTGGTGGGAGGGGGGTGGGAGGACAGGACTTGTGGGCGGCCCTCGCAGCACCGCAAACAAGCACAGCAGAAAGGCTGGCTGGCTGTTCTATTCCGTGCCATCAGCTTGGCTGCCCGCGGTGAGCGCGTCGCTCGCTCGACGGGCCGGTCCCGCTAGAGAGAGAGCGAGAGAGCCAGCCGGTGGTCTCATCACGTGGATGACAGGCGTGTGATGGAGGTGTGTGTGCGCACAAAAAACTCAGGTCATGGTAATAACATGAGCCCGTATATAACAGTTTGTGGCTCTTCATCTACTACAGCCTAAGAGTGATGGCTGGACTCATGGATTCATGTGAGAGTGCTAGAAAAAGTGCCCCTTGGGGCACAGTGCTCGACCAGGATAATAGCATTGAACAGAGTGTAGTGTATACCCATTTGCGTGATGTATGGATAAAATGTGTACGAGTAATCTACAGAAATGTGTTTTGCAAAAGTCGGCCTCATGGTGGCGCAACAGGCTATAACAGGCTGAACAATTGGGGCAGAGGTTTGTCGTTGGCATCCAGGGAGTGGGTATGCACAGTGTGGCATCGGCCCGGGCCAACGGTGCCGGAGATTAGCTGTACATGGACGGACACACACACACACACACACACACACACACGGACGGACGGACGGAGTGCAAAACATACTCTGGTGGAGACAAAAATGTGTTGTGAGCTTGCATCGGCTATTTCCAGTGCATTTGAAAAAGAGCTTCATTCATATAATTCAATTCATAGTGTACTGTTTCTCTTCCTAGAAAAGTAGTGGGGTCAACAGTACAATATTTTCTTCGAAATGTACTGGAAGTCATACATTAAGTATCCAAAAATACAAATACTGCAGGTAAAGTACAGATATTACATACAAAATAATGCACTTTAGTATAGTACTCAAGCATTACCGTCCACCACTGAGTATTGAGTGATGATCGAGTCAAACGTGGGTGGAAGCAGCTTGCAACAACAGACGCTCAAAGAAAAAAAAATCTGTTTCTTTAACCTATTTACTAACAACTCAACTGCACATGCACACTCTCAGTATTAGCACACAGGCACAACAAAATCCAGCGCTTAATTTTAAACGCATGTTTCTAAAGCAAAGAAACGTGAATACAAATAAACCAAAAGGCGTTCATTCATGATGAATTGTTTGAATGAATGTTTATATTTAGGTATGGAACGGAATGATTCTGAATAAATAACCACTTAAACCAGTATGGTTGTCCAGAGCATAGATATAAAAACAAAGGTGCCTCATTGGCCGCTGCAGTTCATTGGAGCGACGTGTCTCCATTGAAGGCAGGAATGAAGTGCTGGAAGTGCTGAAGGCACGATGCGGCGCTGCCCCAGTGACGTCACTCATGCGACTCCTCCATGTCTCTCGCTGCCATTCAAGTGACTATACTGACCAATCACAGCACGTCTTTTCCAGGACTTATATCAATTCAATCCAACGGAGCTTTATTGGCAAGAGAAAACAAACATTTACATTGCCTCTGATTGGCCTACCGAAACGTCCCCGTCCGTTACGCACGTGGAAGCTTTGCAAGCTTCCGCTTTGCTTTGCAAGGAATCTCTGGAAAGCTTCCCTCCATGTTGCGTTCAAGAGAGACACCCCAGAGCCGAAGGAGGTAACTATACCTTTTTATAATCTATGGTCCAGAGTCCGCCAGGGGTCTACGGCCCCTCCCTTTTTCCTTTTCACATTAAATAGCTTCACCAAAAACGGGCTACAAGAGTGTAGCCTGGCATGTGCACCTGTAGTTCACCTTTACTTTCCATCAACAAGCCTCTCGACAAAAGCGCTGGTGACTGCAGGGGTGTCGAAGACGTGCTTACTTGAGGCGTGCTTGAGCAGTACATATCACTGTTGTGACAGCTAAATCACTGACACCTCTGTCACCCATGGCAACAGAGCACAGAACTCCATCATGAAGATGGTCCATGTCCAGATCACTTCTCACGCTGAGAGCCTCAGCATACTGTACATCGCCACACCGGCACACTGATTTATGACATGGACGCTGCATTAGCTCTATAGCTCTCTCTCTCTCTCTCTCTCTCTCTCTCTGCAATGACATTTCCCAACAATATTTAACCATGGCAAGAAATGCGGGACATTGTTCTGTTCATACATTGTTCTGTTATTTTTGCAAATGAGAGAATACTAAATATAACATGGAAGTAGTGGCGAACCAAAACTGAGACCTAACTAACAAAAGAAAATGTTGGACCAGAGAAGCTGAGCCAACAGCCAAGATCAGCAAGACAATGTAGTAAACCAGAAGACAAAGAAACATTAGTGAACAAAATAGTAGTGTTATAGACTGAGGTGTGCATATTATGAGCAAGCACATAACACACTCCTCATTCCTCGCTGACTGTTAAAACCGTAGCGCAATTATGTGTTTCACTGGGATAGTATGGGACAGTATATTTGAGTAACCAAGCATGTGCCTGTTGGTACCATCGGCACCACAGCCACGTGGTGAACCTCGTGACGGGCTCTAGCCAGTGGTGTCATGCTCGTAGAACGCAGTACCACGCCATGGTACCCCAAACACATTGTGACGCAGGTACGAAACGGAGCGGTGCACGCGCATGCACGCTACAACGCGGCCCCGCAGATTCAAGAGAAGACGCACCTTTTTAGTTTGGCTACTACAGCGCAGTCAAGAAGTTTGTCTGATTATTTTCTAAGTCTACTTTTGTGTTTGTGTGTCTAAAGCTCTCGTACACTATAAACAATATAGTCTATCAGCTGTTCTGTGCGTATGCTTGCACACATGTAGGCGTGTGCAGTATACTGGGAAAACAATCGCCATTACAGCACTGGCTCTAGCTTCCTTCAAAGTGCACTATTAGCGTTTTCCTGATAGGGTAACTACCGTGGAGTGCATAGGACCCACCGACCCAGCATCCATTGAAGTCTTATTTTTCCAGGATCGTTTCCTGACTGTATAAGCATTGACCTGTCATTGTCGCTACATCTCAAACTCCCTGTAGCAATTAACCACGCTCATTTGTGATAGCGGGATCTTATTAGCCGCCACTTCAGCATTCACTACATATACAGTAGAGCGAAAGAAGGAGCTAATTCTCTGGCACGTCATCAAACTTCCAGGTGTCACCACCAGCGGTAATGTAAGCACGTATGCCCTGTTGACAGCCTCTGATTCAGGGCTAGTGGAAATGAGCCATTCACATGCTAATGCTGTAATTACTTATGATCAACACTGTGAGTGAGTCTCATTCAAATGGACATTCAGAGACGTGTGTGTGTGTGTGTGTGTGTGTGTGTGTGTGTGTGTGTGTGTGTGTGTGTGTGTGTGTGTGTGTGCGTGTGTGCGTGTGTGCGTGTGCGCGTCTGCGTGTCTGCATCTGTGCGACACAATGCATATGACAAATTCAATATGGAGTCCGTGGGGAGTGTCAAGGTAATATTGGCTGCACAAATATCTTACCCGCCCTTAGAGAAGCCAATTATGTATGCAGTGAATGGCGAGTCATCGTGTGCAAGGTCGGATTGATACTGTCATGCAGTTTGATGCATTCACCACCACCAGTGAAGTCTGAGATGAACTCGGAGATTAAATATTCATTCTTCCACTCTGGCTCCAATGATTTCAGAGGAAAACGGAAACCATGGAGCACTTAGTGGGATGCTTATCACACTTACTCTGATAAACCCTGTGCTTATCTTGCCATTTAACATTCGCTATACTTGGATCCTAAACTGTAGCCATTCAATCGGATGGGTAAAACACCAAAATGACACATCTGTTTTTTTACACTTGAGTGTGTGAGTGTGTGAGTGCGTGCGTGCGTGCATGTGGGTGGGTGGGTGTGTGGGTAGGTGTCTTACAAACAGGTCGAACTCAGGGTCTTATTTTCGCACTTAAATATGCAATATCCGGAACAGGCCCAGTAGCACATGCAGGCCTTAACAACAAGGTAAAAAAGTAATAATATCTCACACACAATGCAGATTAGTTTCTGTCTGCTGCTCAGGGTGAGAATGAGATGTGTGTAATCTCCTATCTGTGAGGTATTGGGAGGGGGGAGGGGGCGAAGAGATATTGTCACTATTAAAGCCTAACCTACAAAAAAAAACAGGATTTACAAGTGTGACGAGATAAGACACAATACAGCCCTAAAAATGTCTCCTCCCTGCGACAAGAGAGCGAGAGAAAGGGAGACATACATAATAATAACGTGTGATCCTAGTGAAACTCTATACAGTGTGGCTGTGATCATACATTTGATCTGTCTGCGTGGGACATGTTTACAATGTGATCATACATTTGATCTGTCTGCGTGGGACATGTTTACAATGTGGCCGTGATGTGCGTGCAGCAAAAACAACGACGAAACAAATTCAAAATACGGACACAGTGAACACCCTCGCAACCTCGTGCCCAATAAATGACCCCTTTTTTTGGGAGCAGCTGGATTCCATCTGCACAAGAGCATGCTGTTTAGAGAAAAAGGTGTTAAATGTCTGAAAAGAATGACAATGAGATAGTTGGTGTATATTGGCACAAATATAGCCCAGGCACAGCTGTTCGCCACTGATAGCTTCACTCTCGAATTAGCGAGCTTCATTTGCTGAGGAATGTGTGCGCCACCGGCATACAGTTCTCAGGATTGTGAGCGATGCATCAGCTGCGTTCGTTCAGGCCTTCGGGCATTCATCTGCTCGTTCATTCATGACAGAGACAGCGAGGTATAGAGTGTGGCGTGGTGTGGCGGTGCCCGCGGTCTGTCTGTCGGAGACAGCGAGGTATAGAGTGTGGCGCGGTGTGGCGGTTCCCGCGGTCTGTCTGTCGGAGGTAGACAGCCAACGCACAGCATATAGACAAATAACAGGCTTCTGCACCCTATGCTTTGCTTCTCAGCCAGGCCCCCTCATATACATGGATCCATATGCCGCACGCTGTTACAATCACGCATTTGCACGCACAGGCATACGTGCACACATACACACACGTGTGGGCATACGTGCACACACACACACACACACACACACACGTGCGCGTGGGCATACGTGCACACGCGCTCAGTGGTTTTGCAAATTGTTAAATTCATTCCACATACCCTTACACTAACGGATCTAATCCTAACAATTACTTCAGCTATATAACAGATACGTGTCCGTATCCTTCTCTCGAGACATTCTTGTACTATTTTCAAATGCTTCAGCCTAACATTCTATTCTTCAGAAGCTCTGACTGAAAATGAGTGGAAAATAAGGCACATGTCCCGTTTCCCCCCCCCCCAACTTCCATTTTGCATTTGCATTCGTGTAACTAAGTCACACTGTAAACCAAATTAGTTGAAGTTTATGAAACTGCAGTAAGAGCTATTTGGGACAAATTTTGGTCCCTATTTAGCCATACATTTTGTTTATTCATAATCAACTGTTTTGCACAAATATGTGGTCAACTGTATGTCAGGAACACACACGGGCGCATGCACGCCGCATGCACACGCTAACACACAAAAACTAAAATAAATGTGACCTCATAGGGCTGTGGATCAATGTCGTTCAGGAAAGAAAATGTGTTGGAACTCGGACAATTATTGTCCGAGTTCTGGCTATCATCACCAGCCAAGAGGCTGGTGATGATGATGGTGCCAGATTTTAAAAAGAAGGTTAATGTATTTACGGACAGGCAGACTGGGAGGACGGCCCGCTGACCAAGACCCAATAAGTGTCACTCATTTAGGCAGTGCTGGCCCGCCATGTACGATATCTCTCTCTGATAAAAACGCTTGCCATCTGTCTGCCTGGTACAATAGGTAAACGTGCAAATTTATACACACAAACACACACACACACACACACACACACACACACACGATATTTAGCGATATAATAGAATCGAGAGCAAGGTAAGCTAGCAAAATATTTCTCCGGTTTCTTTCCGGATTGTTTCCGGGGGGGTAGAATAGATGTGCTATTTCCACACACAAAAAATATGGAAATGATTATGACGATTATCTAAAAAAAATTGTGATTCGTCGATTATGTAATAATTGTGACAGGCCTATGACTGACATGCGTGTGCACAATCTGCACATACACCCTGGACAAACGCAAATGCATGGACACACACACAGAAGACCAGACCGATGGAAATGTCAGACGGAGTTCATTGCAGGATAGGATGGCACCCAGCATCTCGCTTGAGGCGGCTGGGTAAACAACGATCGATGGCAGTCATTGGACAGAGGACAGCGGATTGATCCGCCAAATCTCCCCCCCAACCAATGACAATCACTTCCTCCATGCTCGGGCCGCAATCCATACACACAGAAGTCATAAATCCATCCACGATATGCCCTTCTCCAAACTCACACGTAGCCATTTGGGAACTGGGATAGGCTTACTCCCCCCGGCTCACAATGAATTAGAGGCGGGGGAGGCATTATCTAAAAAGCCCTTGAATGTAGTTCAGCATGTACAAAGTTTAATTTTCAATTTCTGCTTTAAGTGATCATTGTCAGGAGAAGCGCATTTCATATATCCGCAGTTTCGGCACATAATCCCCAGTCCTCGTCGTCAAAAGGAAAATGAGGGCGCTTTAGAACCGTCCCAACACCCCGTCTGTAAGAACCCCATTATGAGTCCTCGACAGCCATGGCTCCCAGAAAGGGACTTATGAGATCATTCTCCACTCTACATCCAATTCACCTCAGGATGATCTGTTCACGAGAGCCCGTAGAACTTACAAGCACTCATATATGGCTTCCAATATAGCTGGTTCCACCAACACGAGCAAATCTAGGCTGAAAGAGAGCCAATGAGAGAGAGAGAGAGAGAGAGAGAGAGAGAGAGAGAGAGAGAGAGAGAGAGAGAGAGAGAGAGAGAGAGAGAGAGAGAGAGAGAGAGAGAGAGAGAGAGAGAGAGAGAGACTGTGTTGGATAACATCTGCTAGGCAAGACTGAAGAGCCTCATCTCCGCAGGCTCATGTAAATCTTCCCTCATTGATTGGGCGATGGAGTGATGGAGTGGTGCTCAGGCTAATTCCAGACACATTCTTTCCATGAGCTGGTGGTCACTGAGGTACTTTTCACCAGAGCCCTAGACAATTTGATACTGAAACGACGGCACCCCTTGGATCAGGGAACACTTACCGCCTAAAGAGCCGAGCGTCTTACCGCATCAATCAAAGTACTCTATGTGATATGCATGAAACGGGTCTCGGGGGTGAGTTCCTACGATTACATTACAGACAGTAGAGTTCACAGTGTCATCATAGCGGCTGAATCAAGCATGTGAGTGCATACTTGTGCACACAACAGAGTAGTGGATGATCTTCAACCACTTAAACCCGATCCATGGGTTTCAAATGTAGTCCTATACACTTGCTATGTTGGCGACCAAACGGGTGTTGCAAACAAATTAATTCGTTTTCAGACAAATTGAAACACCTGTGTTGGTCCTCAAGATGGCAGGTGTAGGACTCCATTTGAAATCCATGACTACTGACTATTATAGTTGACCGGGGTCACACAAGGCTCCTTTTTTCGCGGGAATCTAGATATGCTATTTCCACCGAATGTTCACGCAAGGTTCATGTGGTTAAGAAGGTGTCTGCCCATAGATCCGAAGTCCCGTTAGTCCGAACATGCATTAAGGTTGGCGAACATGCATTAAGGTTGGCCAACATGCATTAAGGTTGGCGAACATGCATTAAGGTTGGCGAACATGCATTAAGGTTGGCGAACATGCATTAAGGTTGGCGAACATGCGCTGCTCCCGTGCTTGCGGTTATGTTTAGGGTTAGGGTTAGTAATTTCGGAACAATGAGAGGTCGGAAGTGGGAACAATGCAAGGCGATGGGATTGTCCTGGATTATCTATGACTACTTGAACTAAATTATAAACTCATATTATTGTGCAATGTTATTGAAAGGTTTAGGTAAATCTAGTCCAATCCGGAAGCCTGTTCAGGATCCTCAGTGTGAGGTTATTTCACACACCTCTGCTTGACTGCAAATCTAGACGTGTCCATCCTCCACCCCCATCCCAACTCTATCTCTCTCTCTCTCTCTCTCTCTCTCTCTCTCTCTCTCTCTCTCTCTCTCTCTCTGTCTCTCGCAGACGCACGCACGCACGCACGCACGCACGCACGCACGCACGCACGCACGCACGCACACTCACACACACACACACACGCTCAAGTGCACACAGGTACAGCAACACTTGCACAGATTGGCCCCACGGGGGCCCTAGGCTCACACACACACACACACACACACACACACACACACACACACACACACACACACACACACACACACACACACACACACACACAGCAATGTTGTATAAATAGTGCCAGTCTAGGTGTCACAGTGTCAGGGCAGAGAGCGACCTGTCAGAAATAGATATTTCCCAAGTAGGAACTCATACTTGCTGTTTCTAATGAGGCTTGCTGTGACATTCCCATCTACTTTCTCCACTCCAGCTCTCTCCCTCTCCCTCTCCCTCTCCCTCTCCCTCTCCCTCTCCCTCTCTCTCTCTCTCTCTCTCTCTCTCTCTCTCTCTCTCTCTCTCTCTCTCTCTCTCATATCCTTTATTCTCCTGCATACCAATCACTACACCAGTGGAACAAATAGTCACAGCTCTTTGAATATGTACCCCCTCCGGTCTGCCCCTGTTGCAGTTGCGTGTGACATTTTTCATCTGCTGCATGATCCATGAGGGGGAAAAGAAGGAGAAGAATGAAGAAAACAGCTCTCCCGGCTTGCCCGCTCGTGTGAAGTAACCAAAAATTCTAATTACCTCAATAACAGGAACTGCCACGCGGAGGCCCACTAGTGTACATGAGTGCTGCCGTGACAGGATGCCCACAGGATGCCCACAGCTATATACGAAGTGGGCAAAGTCTGTGTCTGTATCCCCCCTTGCTAATGCCACCATTGCCTCCGAGTCTGATGCTCATAATATCGTGTATAGGGAGTACTAGCGATTAGCGAACACGCTAACGTACCGTGCGCAACTCTCATTCAGAGAGCACGATCGATTTCGATGCGTGTGAATGGCAATCATACTGCAGGTGACCGTGAATAATGCTGGTGGAGAGAGACAACACCGAAGCCTGTGTCTCGAGCTGCCAAATGTCTGGCTGGCGTGCATTCAGTGACAAACGGCCAAGCCGGAGGTGCTGCTCGCTGCAGTTGAATGTGTATTCTAAAGTATTCCTATATTTTATTCAAAGTGAAATCAAAGCTCTATGAGAGAGAGAGAGAGAGAGAGAGAGAGAGAGAGAGAGAGAGAGAGAATGGGGCAGGCGTTAGATGCCAGCACACATCTCCCTCCCTGTCTGACTCGCATTGAGTAAAATGCAGACGAAGAGCTGAAGTGTAAAACCAAAGCCAACGCAAGAGAGCCAGGGCTCACTATAGCTCACTTTCCCTGACACATCACACCATCTCTCGCGCTTCTTCTCTTCTTCCTATATCGGCTGAGAGGAAAACCCAAAGCCTTTCATCCTTAGCAGAACGGAGCACAATGGCACAGCCATCTTCTCTCGAAGAAATGTCTTTTCTCCCTTCCACTCTCGTTTCCAGTCCCACACTGGGTCCCAGGCTGTCACTGAGGCAATGATCCGGAGTGGATTGTAGGATAATATATGGTAATTGAAATATACCATCACTTAAGCATTAAACAGATCATTGAGTCCAATGCTTATTTCACAGAGAGAATTCATGTGGCGTGAAACATTATGGCAAAGACTAACTAATTAAAAAAGGGGGTGTAGTCGGCTAAGACCTTAACAACCGGCTACTGCTGGACTAATTAGGGAAAGGTGTAACCCTATTCAACATGCAGTATAACTACAATTCTTCAGTGTATTTCATGACCTGTGAATTAGTCAACTGATAAATTCTGCATCACAGGGTGCACCACTGAATAAGTCTGGCCTAGCATGCACCAGTCTAGCTAACTGGTACGGCAGCTGGGAACAGCCTACTTGAGAGAAGAAATACACTTGCATTTTTGTACACGCAACACCCCGACTCCGATATTGCGTGGTTTTATGATACACAGCCTCTTAGGATCACTTTAAATGTACTAACATAATATGCTTAGCTCCCAGGCAAATCCCAGACATTTATCTGGACGTTTTCATCTTTCCATGAACATCTGGTGTGTGCGTTTGATCTGCGATATGATGAAATAATATCACACCATGGCTCTGGAATGCTCTGATGCAGCGGCCTTACAGTATTATAAACATTGTGCGAGTATTATGTTTTATTATAGTTTGTGGACATGTTTGCACGTGAACACCCAGGCCTTGAAGTGGACCGCAGTCCACAAGGACAGAGAGAACATGTTTGGATAAAAAAAATGGGGTCAGGGGTGTTCGTTATTATACAGTATATCAGCACTGTTCTTCAACTCTTTATTTAGTATGCGGGTGCTTTACAGTTTATGCCTTTGAAAGACATGAAATCTTCAAGGACAGAGAAAAGCTGTTATGATCAAAGATAGCAAAGACTCTTCTATTAAGTATACATGTACAGTGTATGTCTTGTCTTTTTTCGGTCTATGCTTTCAAGGCAGAAGGTTGCGTAAGTGTATTTTGTGCATGTATTATTATGCCTCATCTTATAACTGAGCTTGCAAAACTTGGAACGGGTCAAAAGGCCCTGCAGTGGGAAAAGTTCTGCAGCGCATGGCTTTTGTATGTGGGATGCAGCACAGAACAGCCCACAGGTCCCTGACTGATAACAATGGGCTCCTGATAAATACCGTTGCTTTCCAAACGCCCACTCTGCCATCTCTGCTGAATCGCTCGAGAGCGAGAGAGAAAGATGTACAGTAAAGATTAACGCGTGTTTTGGCACAGGGGCACGGGAGCTAACGTAGTTTGTGAGTAAAGCATTACAGGGCGGGGCGCAGAAAGATGAGCCGGAGTGCTAATGAGCGGATGAGGTGTTGAGAGACAGAGAGAGAGAGAGAGAGAGAGAGAGAGAGAGAGAGAGAGAGAGAGAGAGAGAGAGAGAGAAGCATCCTTTGGGCCATTAGGCTACAGAGTCAGATGAGTAGACACCACCTCATCCTTCATTCTCCGACTTTCTTGGCTAATCACAGAAAACAGGAAGTAGGTGCTGTATAGTGTAAGCTGCCAGTGACGAGCGGACTGTGCTTTGTCTACTTGGCATGAGTTTGGGAGATCATGTGGCAACGTAATACATTGCGGGGAGGATTGCAATTTAATTGTTCCTCCCAAAACTGTATCTGTATCTCACCATTATCTGCATTAGTAACGCAGAGTGGCATAATTCGATGTGGGCCGTGTTGTATACAGTTGGCTAAACGGCATGGTTGGCATTGCGGGCTGAACACACACTAAAAATAAGATATCATATTAACCCATTGAAAATGGGAAAGCATCTTTATTATTTTAGATTCTTAATTATATGAGTGTGTATGTATGTGTGTGTGTGTGTGTGTGTGTGTGTGTGTGTGTGTGTGTGTGTGTGTGTGTGTGTGTGTGTGTGTGTGTGTGTGTGTGTGTGTGTGTCAAGATTCCTCAAAAATAGCAGATCTCCAAGCTCATAGCGCATCACTTCGTGACACGCTTGTAGAAATGCTTTTTTTTGTGGAAATTTGATATACACGATTAAAAAATGTAATCAGATTAATCACAGATTAAAAATTCATCATGATTCATCACCATTCGAACTACGTCCAAAATATGCCATGTTTTTCTGTATATTGTTGTGGGAATGGAAAGATAAATGACAGAAGGCGGATATTAACGTATGTATGTTTTATTCTTTATACCAAACCAAGTGTGGTAAGATAGTGTCTCTCTGTCTCTGCGAGATTTGAGCCGCTGCCTATATGTAAATTCAAGGGTCATCCAAGCATGGATTAATTGAGCTAGAATTTTTAATCTAATTCATTTCACAATTTAATTAACTTGGTTAACTCGGTTATTTTGACAGCCCTGATATTATGTATAGCTGGTGACTGTGCACGGTGGTGGTGATAATGAATGCTGGTGACTGTGCAGGTGGTGGTGATAATGAATGCTGGTGACTGTGCATGTGCTGGTGATAATGAATGCTGGTGACTCTGCACGGTGCTGGTGATAATGAATGCTGGTGACTGTGCATGTGCTGGTGATAATGAATGCTGGTGACTGTGCACGGTGCTGGTGATAATGAATGCTGGTGACTGTGCACGGTGCTGGTGATAATGAATGCTGGTGACTGTGCAGGTGCTGGTGATAATGAATGCTGGTGACTGCACGGTGCTGGTGATAATGAATGCTGGTGACTGTGCAGGTGCTGGTGATAATGAATGCTGGTGACTGTGCACGGTGCTGGTGATAATGAATGCTGGTGACTGTGCACAGTGCTGGTGATAATGAATGCTGGTGACTGTGCATGTGCTGGTGATAATGAATGCTGGTGACTGTGCATGTGCTGGTGATAATGAATGCTGGTGACTGTGCACGGTGCTGGTGATAATGAATGCTGGTGACTGTGCACAGTGCTGGTGATAATGAATGCTGGTGACTGTGCAGGTGCTGGTGATAATGAATGTTGGTGACTCTGCACGGTGCTGGTGATAATGAATGCTGGTGACTGTGCAGGTGCTGGTGATAATGAATGCTGGTGACTGTGCAGGTGCTGGTGATAATGAATGCTGGTGACTGTGCACGGTGCTGGTGATAATGAATGCTGGTGACTGTGCACGGTGCTGGTGATAATGAATGCTGGTGACTGTGCACAGTGCTGGTGATAATGAATGCTGGTGACTGTGCACGGTGCTGGTGATAATGAATGCTGGTGACTGTTCACGGTGCTGGTGATAATGAATGCTGGTGACTGTGCACGGTGCTGGTGATAATGAATGCTGGTGACTGTGCAGGTGGTGGTGATAATGAATGCTGGTGACTCTGCACGGTGCTGGTGATGCATGTGTTTGGTCCGACATACTAACCGTCCGACACCCTACCCCTAACTGTATGCAGGAGCCACAGGTTGAGTCTCAACTGGCCACCTATCTTAACCGGTGACGCATGTCGGGGGCCACAGGTTATTTTTTTACTGGCCACGCATGTGTCTTAACCGGTGACGCATGTCGGGGGCCACGGGTTATTCTTAACCGGCCACGCATGTGTCTTAACCGGTGACGCATGTCGGGGGCCACAGGTTATTTTTAACTGGCCACGCATGTGTCTTAACTGGTGACGCATGTCGGGGGCCACGGATTATTCTTAACTGGCCACGCATGTGTCTTAACCGGTGACGCATGTCGGGGGCCACAGGTTATTCTTAACTGGCCACGCATGTGTCTTAAAGGTATATAATTCAAATATCACTTCTTTTTTTGTTCTGTTGTGATAATCCTCCCTAATCCTCCGAGTGTGCTGACCATATAAGGAGTTCCTCTCTGTCCCCGGTTAACCCCTGGGGGTCAAAAATCCTTAGGTTTCGTTTTTTGGCTATAGGTGGCCCAGCCTTCATCCAATCAGGAATAGAGAGGGGCCTTCCGTCAATCATGATCGAGCCGGGGCGGGCCTTGGTGTGTGTGCTGTTGGCCTGTTGCGTGTCCCCCCCACTGTAGTGCGTGCATGTGCACATCTTGTTACCGGGCGGACCGGGGGGTTTTCCAAATCACCCAAATCACTGAATGCTCCTTTAACCGGCGACGCATGTCAGGAGCCACGGGTGATTCTTAACCGGACACGCATGTTGTCGGACTGTTGCATGTCTGTTAGTACGTGTGCAGTACATAGAACGTATGCCCCCACCCCCGTGATTATGAAAGCTGGTGACTGCAACAACAACCCACAACACTTTTCCATTATTAGACCTTATGCTGTCAGATGAAGACACGGTGACATGGTGTCACCAGCCAGCACAGATATAAATCAGACAAGACAAATAGACCTCACTCAGCTCCTGCTGACAGAGCACTCCGGATGGAAAATGTAGACACTGCTTCAATCACGCGCCTGACAAGCGGGGGTGATATTCAAGCGAGAGGATTTTTTGTTTCCATAATTCCAAGCCTCGCAATCCTTTTTCGCTCCCATGTCTCCCGCTTATACATTAATGTTAATGTTATTGAGCGAACCGAAAAAACCCAAGTCACCTTGGTAACATTATGGAAATGTGGAAAAATATAATCTTTTTGGGGTATAAATAAATGGGCAAAGGAAAAAGGAACGAGGGAGTGTGGGGTGGGGGTGGGGGGTAAATGCAGACAAGGACATGAAAATGGAGGGAAAAACATTGACTTGCTGAGGTCAAAATGAAAAAGCAGCAGGAGTCAAAATGCTTGTTATTGTTAGTTATTACCGTGACGTAATTGCATACTGAGAATGCGGCCTGTTTCATTATTCATAAGTCACCAAGTAATGTAGTGTATATTATGGGTGCACACACATTTTAAAGTCAAGTGAATTGATTTCAAATTAAAGTGGTACTGCAGTTAACCCAATAAGATCTGATGCTGATTAAAACGTTGTTGAACAGTTTTCTGAAAAAAGTATGTTGCTAGTGGTACAGTAGCCTCAGAAACCCTAGTGGTACAGTGGTACTCAACATGTTTCATGTCAAGGAACCCCAATATTATATGTATTTGACCACCGACCCAAATCTCTAAATATTTTGTTCCGGGGAACCTCGGAAGCAAAGATGAGAGATTAAAACAAATTGCTTTAAAAATACATAAGATTTGCACAAATGTTCACAATAAAAAAAATTAAAAAAAAATGGCAGATCTATACAAGCTCGTAATGTGGCACTTGGCATTTCCGTATTTCTAAAGAAATCTCAAATTAAATGACGGAGATGCTTTTGCGGTTTTAACGGGTTAAGCCAATCCGTTATGACTCTGTCACCAGGTGAGCGAATCGCTGAGAGTAAGTCGTCTGCAAACACAACATGGAGCAACGTTGCGGTGGTTCTAAATGATGGTGCAAAGTGCCTCTGCTGCATTACAATTACCTAGCTGTTTGTCTCCTTGCTCCATTAACATAAGCAAGCTATTTGAGCCCAGCGATCTGCGAGCAGGAGAGAGAGGGCTTGGGGGGACTAGAGGTGATGGAGGAGCTCTAAAGTCACTGTATGAATAAACATGCTAATGTTTCCATGATATAGTAACTTTCATGCTGCCTGCAAATAGTTCAGTATGAATTGAATGTGGCACATTGCAGGTGGCTGAGGTAAACTATTTTGGACTGAGGTAACGCACTTTACATAATATGGAGCAGGATATGGTTGAAAACACCATTTTCGCAAGGTATTCGCAAAATATGCTGTGCTAGACAGAGGTGCTGGTGTCATGTAGAGTACACCATGATTTTATTTTTATTTATTTGTTTCCAGGTTCATCTGTTGTTGTTGTTGTTGTTGTTTTTTTACTGCATTCCCTGAGAGAGCCATCTCAAGACTTGACTATTATTCAACTCCTGCCTCCTTGCTGGTCTGCCTGCATGCTCACTCAAAAACCCCTTCTTCAACTTGTCCAGAGTGCCACGGCACACATTCACGTTTTCCAATTAATGCCTCCAAAATGCATTTGAAATCATGTAGCTTGCTCAAATCGTTACTGAGCAATATAGCGCACTTTACAAATGTATCTTAGACTGTACACTGTAATTATTGGACATTCTGTAAAACCAGAGCCTATGATATTCCCCCCATTATTTTCTGTTAAAGGAATTTCTCATGGGGATTGCATTAAGTAATTGCATTGCTTGCATTACCGTATTATCATAACTTATATGTATTTAATTTTTTCACGTCATATCCAGTATTGTTGTTCTTGTTGTGTTTTGTTGTTAGCAGTCTTGCGGCCCCTGCTGCCACGTTAGTTTTTCGTTTTTTTAACCAGGCAGAACATGATTCCTGTTGAATGTATACATTCATTTTGAAGCTAAATAAATAAATAAAATAAAGTAACTAAAATAACGGTAATTATCAGCTCCATTTGTCACTGGTGTCATTTCTCAGAGTTTACTGTAATTGTTCTGTCTCTTGTATGTCTACTTGTCCTGTATTGTCTGTTTTTGTCTGAATAGTTATCACTACTTTTTAATAGCCTAGCTGCTCATGGGATTAGATGAAAATTTGCTTCAGGCTAAGTCTGGCTCATTTACATGGAACGTGAAAACCAACTTGTTCATTAATGTGCACTGTCCCTGGTAAACAAATAAATACATATGAACAAATAAATGAATAAAGTTACTTTGTGTAGCAGTAATTAGTGAGTAAGTAGTTACAGTACAACACTTGCTGCTTGTACCTGTAGTGCAGGGGTTCTCAACGTTTTTGGCCGGGGACCCCCGGAAATGCTTTGGCAATGTCTCGGGACCCCCGCCCCGCCCCCTCCCGACCCCCAATATAAATTGACTGCTACAATAACCTTAAACCATTTTGGGCGGGAACCCCTTTTGGTGTTTTAAGCATTGATATAATTTAGCTATTGAAAAATAGCAGATCTACAAGCTCATAGCGCGCCACCGAGTGGCGCGCTACGAGCTTGTAGGTCTGCTATTTTTGAAAAATCGTGAAAATATTTATTTTTTTATTTATTTTTTTTAAATAATTTGGGGACCCCCTAAAATAATTTGGCGACCCCCCGAGGGGTCGCGACCCACGGGTTGAGAACCCCTGCTGTAGTGTATAACCTGCTGCATTCCCTTGACTGGATTCCAGTTGCTGCCAAAACCCAATTCAAAACACTGGCGATGACCTACAAGGGCATGGCTGTGCCTTCAAGACATGATTCCACATAGATCAGCTACCACTGAACAATACACTACAACACCCTGGCCAACACTCCAAGCATCCTTGAATCTTCTCACTCCTGGCAGGCTGTGGATTGACGTACCTCACCCCAACAGTCAAGACTGCAGATTGATTTGTTCCACGTCTAAAAACTCACCTCTTCCGACTCCAGCTCCAACCATAGAACACCTTTGTCCTTCCCCTTGAATCACCTTTTTGGATAGATGCTAGTTATATTTAGCCTGGGATCCAGCCTTATTCACTATGTTCGGCATGTTTTTTTTAAGTGAGAAACAAAAACTGCCAAACGTGGTAAATCAGGCTAAGTTATACTATGCAAATGTTATTTAGAGATAATAGCTTGTCCACAAATGCTATGTATGTCAGCATGTTGTTTAGAGACTGGATTGGTGTTGTTTACCATCATTTCTGTGTAGCATGGCACCCGATTGTTGTATTTGCACTCTATTTATGTATCCTGTCATGTGTTGACTAGGGTTCATGGCATGCCATTTACTCTGATCTCGCACCTTGTCATTCTGGATATTGGATAGTCTGAAAAATGCCTGAATTGTAAATTGTAGAGGAGAAATGAACCAAACCAACTTTCGGAGGAGATGGGAGAACAGGATCTATTCTACAACCATTTAATTTAATTCAAAACGAGGCATTGAGCAGTGAGGCGGTGGTGATGAGAGAAATGTTCTGTAAATAGTAAATACTAATGATCGTTCAATTGTTCCACTGACACGGGTGTTTAAGTGTCCTGCAGAGACCTAGAAAGAATGTGAGGTTTGCTCTAAGCCGGAAGAAGAAGATGAAAATACCCAATATTCCAATGAAACAAGAAACATGTCATGCCACATTTTGTTTTGGTAATCGTTTGTCTACCAGCTGGCTTGGGTACGCCACCTCACAATCATCAGGGCCTTGCTGTTGACGGGATTCGCTCGTAATTCCGACGGCGCATTAGTCCGACAACGTGGCTTCGCATGCGGTTAGGGTTAGGGTTACGGGCAGGGTTAGTAATGGGGCGGGTCTGAGCAACGCGCCGTCAGAATAATACGTCGTCGGAATAATGACACTGACCCGCTGTCGGCACGCCTGTCTTGTTGTCAGGTGATGAGAAAACTCACAGTGATTGGGCGTGGTTAGCAGAAACTGTAGGTGCTGCAGTTGCAATATACTGTACATTACTGTATATATTTTCCACTTTTCAATAAACTGATGACCATTAGTCAGGACGTCTCAATACAAATGTTAGATTAGTGTTGTCTGTGAGGTTAGGTTTAGTTCTTGTTTTTGTGAGGTTAAGGTTAGGCTAAGCTTAGTTATAATGTGTGCCGTCGGACCAATGGTATTTTTGATTAATGGACCGTCCATCGAGCTAATGCCACATCACCTTTCAATCTAGCATCTCTAGTAGGAAGATTGCAAACATAGCGGAACTATAAGCTTGATAAGTTGTAGAAATAGGTTGTATGTGGTTAAAACCCATACAGCGGTCAACATCTCCAACTGAGCAACACAAACGGAAGCCCACTTCTGGGCGAATCGCTGGTTGTGTGTGTGGAAGACGTACACGGAATGTACAAAGCTCACATAAAGTGCACGTTCAACCTCCAGTCCTCCCTTCCCCCTGCCGGCCATAAACAGCAGTGTAATAGGATTCCTAAAGCTTTTCCAGTGACTGCTTCCACTATCACACAGGCATTTAAGTGCACTAATCCATGACAAATGGTCTCATCTGATCCATGACAAATCGTCTGAGGGCCTGATAGAAACGAGGAGATGGAAGGGGGGTTGTGGGGGGCTCACAGAAGGAAAAAAAGGACAGGGAAGTGGTCAGGCAGAGAGAGTGATGGTCTACACCGGAATGATCACCCCGTCATCGCCACATTTTTTTCTTAAAGGTTGCTTTCATTACCATGAAGGACGTCCTGTGTGTAACACGCAGCAGAGCAGACCAGTCCTCTACCAAAAGCCCACAGAAAGCTGCTTTCAAAGCCATTTCAAACCTACAGGGAAGCGAGACTGAAGGAGTTATGTTTTTCTGCTCGTGCCAAAAGTGCTCACATCGTAGACAGCATCAAAACGTTAATGTTTCTGAATGCCACATCATGTCACACTATCTTTGTTATTCTCGAACTATTTCAGTGTTATTTAAAGAAGTGAGTTCCCATCGGGAGATGAACATCTTTTAAAATCCATTATCCTGTCCAGTATATCAGCTACTTTTGACTGTGCTGCCTGTGTGCTGCCTGCGCACGTGCCTGCGCGCCTGCCTGTGTGCGCGAGTGTGTGTGCGTACGTGCATGTGCGTGACTTGCAAGTGTATGTACTTATGTTAGTACTTAGTTATTTTCCCGTGTTCCTTTATCCACTTTGCAAAAATCAAATTCACTGTGTGCGAATTCATTGAGTGCTGTTTATTTGAATTCTGTTTCCACCATCAATTCTCACATTAATTAGTCCCCCCAATTTATCGGGAATGTAAAATTAACCAGATTAATGTCAAAACAAAAGCAATGAGAGGCCTATTACAGTAATGTTATTTGGGTAGCGCTACTATAAATGCACCCACTATAACACGTTGTTCCCTCTGGTGGAGTGCCAAAGCCATATATATATACAGTATAAAACACCAGACACAACTTACTTAGACCGACAAGCTAGGTAAATACATAATCTATATTACACTTTAGGGCAGCAGTGGCTTAGGAGGTAGAGCAGCCAACTGGGATCCCGGAAGGTATGCCGCTCGATCCCTGGCTCTGCCTCGCTGCATGTTGACGTGTCCTTGAGCAAGTCATTGAACCCCCTAACCACTCCTTGGATTGTTGTCTGTCTCTGCCATCAGTGTGTGAATGTGTACCACGTAACACATAATGTTAATGGGAAGCAAATTGTAAAGCACATTTGTGTGCTTGAAAATGCTAGAAAAAGCACCATATAAATGCAGACCATTTTCCATATTATGCATATTGTGCATATTATCTTCCTGTTTTGGTGCAGATTGCAGCGAGAGCCACTAACTCTAAGCCATACGGATGAGGAGTCAGAGAAATATGAAAATAACTTCCAAGTTGAAACACCATGTGCAGTGGGTTCTAAGCCTGTGAAGCTAATTGCCAAACGATCTCAAACTCTGCCAGAATAATCATCCATCTTCCCAGGCAGCCATCCGCATGGCAATGGAAAAATCAATTCACACAGTGTTCAAATGTGTGTTTCCGGAACCCTATCCAGTCCTCATTTACCGACAACCAGCTATCCCACACCAAGTTCAAGGTTCACTTCAACACCACGTATCACTTGTCAGACCTTCCATTCCACGGAAAATCCAAACCCTTAAATCTAGAGATGAGAAGTAATTTGAAGCTTGAATAGAGCATCAGACCCATCATTACATGTTTGACAGGTACCGTACGGTTCTATAAAGCAGATGTGCATCTCTTAAAGTTGACTTCATCGCCTATAGTCACATCTTGTTTGCACTAAATCGTTTGGCCATTTGATATTTCTGACTCTTGGCTAATCAAAGTAATTATGTTTTATTTCCGCCTTGTGAGTCTTCTGTCTAAACTGAGGGAATGTTATGGCACAGTGAACATTAAGCTCATTAAAACGATTTTGAATCCTCAGTGATTATTATTAGTCATTACAAGCTATTTCAGATCAATGCTTTAAAGTGTGGCACCACTGCTGTCTTTTTTGTTACATCATCATGTCCATTTTGTCGAGCATTAAATTGTTTTTCTCTGGGGCAAATAGTAAGTATGCTAAAGGCTGCAACTAACAGCCAAGTAAGATCTCATGCCATATTTTGATGAAGACATCGATTATTTTACCAATGTGGCAGGTAACATAATTTATTGGTGTTGGGCAGGAAGCATTTTATGTTTTTCTTTCATAAATGAACAGGCTTTCAGTATTTCAACACAACTTGTTGAACATGGTGGTTTCAACCAACAATTTATTGAAAGTGGTTAAAATAATATCTATAATTTTATCTATTGGAACACAATCTGTTTTTGTCCATTTCCTGAAAACTAAAAAATGTGAAATGTTCACCCCCAGCAATGATACAGTACTGTATGTGAGCCAACATTCAATTCTGATGGTGAAATGAGTTCATAATCACTAGTTGCTATTAATAACATATGAGAGATATAGCTTAGCTTATATGAGTAGCACCTAACATGAGCATTGTCTTGTCATCATGGCTGAAAAAAATCTGGTCTTTGGTTACACTAAATGTTGACAACACAGCTCCTTCTTAAGTGCTGATGCTATCTATACCTTGGAACGGGAATCACTCCTGCACTATGAGATTGGAGACGAGCTTAAACTGCCCTGTCAGAGTCCTAATAAAACAGACAGCACCCCTCTGGGTATTATGGCTGCAGAATAAATATGGCCATGCATATCTCGGCCAAACACGGGTAAATAAATATCTGGCATGTGTAACTGAAACACAATGTTACACTGAGTGGCCATCCCATCTGGGGAGTATACTTTCAATTTGAATCTAACAAGGAATCAAATCTGCCGCTAACTTCTGCCAACGACGGAAGAACGAATTCCTGCGGACGTTTTGGCTGGGCGGGCGGTGGCGCGGTCCAATGTCACGCACGCATCCAGTGGCCTGGTTACTGCGGCAACAGTCTTGGCAGGTGAGGAGAGTGCAGGAGCTGGGCTCTTGTGTGTCATGTCACATTCGGCTCATCTGTCAATGTAGTGGATTATTTCTTGAGAGACCAGACTTGGCTTGCCCGGAATCAGACCGCCATCAATCTCTGTGCCGTGCGAGTGGGACGCAGGGGAAGGCTGCACGGAGCAAGGGCTCATGGGAAGAGGAGCGGCGCCGCTTCCTGAGCAGGTGACGAGGCAGTCAGGCGACTCGTTACTCAATCAACGCCCCGGCCACGATGGCCCCGATTTGTCACCGAAATACTAAAATAAACAAATACGAAAAAACCTTATCTCCTGCGTCACATTTTTTGGTATGCACCCTCAGCTCAGTGTTGCGGGAGGCAGATAAGCCGGATCCTCAAACATTGTTAGACGCTTGAACAGGCTTGAGGATTACATTTTTACCTAGCTGAACATGACCTTCATTTCCCCCCCGCTCAGATATCCACACAACCCCATCGTCCGTGCATCGCTGGCTACGTGGGAGGGTGAGGGTGTGTGAGCGTTTATTGTCATTCACTCACACAAACAGGCGTCGGAACCTGGCCGGCCGCATTCCAAGTCACAGTGCATTATTTCAAGAAATGGGCCTAAAACTGTCACTCACTCTAGAAAGAGCGTCACATATATGGCAACATCTGAGGAAATATCGCTGTTGCATTACGCTATCGGAATGGCAGGAAAACGCATGGCAAGATGCATGGCAGCGTTTTTGTCAGGCATTTTTGCTTGTGTCAATCGTACCATTAAGCTTGTTTTGAAGACAGATATCAAACATACAGAACTTTATCTGTTCGAGAGTTCAATTGTTTTATCTGCACAATAGGAGGTTAGAGCCCAGTATTTCACACCTTTCATAAATTAAGGTATTGAACGGATTCATCTACCTCGACATATGTAATGCATTACACATCAACTCTATTCCACGGTTTGCTTTATAATCAAAAGACCATTAAATTACATCTGAATTCTGATAACAGTCAAGCGTTACGAGGCAAAGGATTTATCTCACATGGACATATCTCTCTCTCTCTCTATCTCTCTCTCTCTGTCTGTCCAAGTCCTACATAGAACCATCTATTTATATCTAAGGGTCTGGCCTCAGTGAAACCAGAGAGCTTTCTCAAATTATAAAATCAATTCTAATCCAAATATTCATCATAGCATTTCAATTCAGAAAGAACAGTTCTGGTTAGACGGGTTAACGCCGCTGAGAAACTTAATCCCCTAAAAAAAGAAACGAAGATAAGATTCAGAACAGTAAACCGTACTACTGTCTAATGAGGACAGAAAAGGAGTGTTCGCCCCAAGGTGTCTGTGTCTATGTTGATTATATGGTAAATATCCTAATAACGCATCCTGCAATAATGAATGTATTAGATTGCCAGTGCCAATTGTCACTGTCATCCATCACAGTTTGTTGATTTCAAAAATGTTTCCTTGGGGGCACTTAAAGTCCCATTCCAGGAGTGTTTAGAACATTTAAATTAGGGTTATATTCACATTCATTGTTAAAGATTTTGATATGGAACATAATGATGCTATTTCAACTTTCTTACCCCATTAGGAGTCAAAGTTATTCTGATTACAAACATTCCCACTGTATTACATAATATAGTGTATAATATAATATATTTTGCCCATTAGTGCTTCTGTCAGGATCTGATCAAACTGTAGAGAATAAACACATCTCCACTGCAACTGTTCTATTTTGTAGGTAGAGCTTGGTAGAGTTTGTTTTAGTGATTTGCCCTTTACAACAAAACATATCTTTAAAACAGACATAGTCTAGTCTGTACACCAACAGGCATACATAACGTTGCTGTCGGGCATAAACCTCTTATCTCCATATACTGTTTTTCCCCTTGCCATACTACTTACTTGATTATACTACAATGTCACACAAAAGTATAAAAAGTAACATCTCCGCAAGCTCAAAAAGCGACACGAAGTGACACGTTTTGAGCTTGTATACATATTGTAGATCAGGGGTGGGCAACGATGGAGAGGGCCACTTTATTTCCACACTCACTCCAGCGGGGCCATATTGCATATTACTGTCGTAGCAAAAATAGCCAATCTACAAGCTCAAAACGCGTCGCAGTGCGACGCGTTTTGAGCTTGTAGATCGGCTATTTTTGCAATAATTGAAATCCTAAATATTTTTTTTGCTGTTTTTTAATTGTAATCCTGAAAGGTAACATTTTTATTTAATTTCAAATGCATTTAGTTAGTTACGTTAACTTTAGGAACTAAATACAAATTGTTTCTGATATTCTGATATTAACCTGCGGGCTGCATTAATTGATGGTGGGGGCCTCATGTGGCCCCGGGTGTACAGTATGCTGTAGATCTGCTACTTTTGCTTTTTAGATTAGAATCCTGAAAGGTAACAATTTTGGACATATGAGGTCTCCACCCGACAGCGACGATATGCTGCTCTGTATGTGCCACTACAGACAATAATTGATTTATTTCAAAACTCATTACGCCATCTATGATGTTATTCAGGTTTTTTTGGGGGGGCTGTGAAGCATAAATGACTGTAATGACTTCAATGAAATCGGCGGCTTGAAGAGATCTGATAAAATGCAATGTGTGTTCATCATCTTTATGGCCGAGACAAGGAGCCCTTGTGTACTCTGTACTGTGCATGCATCACTCCGCCGTCATCCCCGCGGGACTCGTGAAAATGCCACGCCATAATGGCTTCAGTAAGAAAACGTAGTATATTTGTGTGTGTGTGTGTGTGTGTGTGTGTGTGTGTGTGTGTGTGTGTGTGTGTGTGTGTGTGTGTGTGTGTGTGTGTGTGTGTGTGTGTGTGTGTGTGTGTGTGTGTGTGTGTGTGTGTGTGTGTGTGTGTGTGTGCCCATCTATTTTATGTGTGAGCTGATCTCTCTTAACAAGCCATGATGCAGAGAATGAGCAGTAGATTGTTTCTTCAGCCATAACCTGGATGACTCCTCTAGGCCTATATGCCATGAGAATATTGTTGTTGTTGTTGTTTTTATTTCGTAGAGCAAATGCATTATTCATAGGATACATTATTAAGCCGTATACATCTTTAGCACCATGCAAGCTCCCATCTTGCCACCCTTCCAAAAAATAAAAATAAAATAAAAGTCTGGGCTTTAAAATATTTATTTAGAACTCGCCATTCGTACCCTCACCCTTCTGTTCCAATTAACGAGACCAGAATGCTTTGCGTGAGAACTCTCTACATCACGGCTTTGAATTCCATGCATGTCAGCTGAATAAAAAACTAAAAAACATTTCTTCAACATGCTGCTTAAATCACTGCAGTTCTGCTATATCTTTTCTACTTTCACAAGTCTCAAAAATATCAAAGGCTGTTTTTTTTACTACAGTACTGTTCTTCACGGTATCTTTGTAGTTTTTGCTCCACGATGCAACATCGATAGGATGAGCGAAGAGACAGCATGAATGTTTAACCAACAATTGGCAAAAAAAAGAAATGTGCCGATCTACAAGCTCACAAAGCTGGTTTCTGAAGGTCACTGTAACATATTAAAATATTTGGGGATCCTTGATATGAAAAAGTTTAACCCATTTTGAGCGGGAACCCCTTTTGGTGTTACATACATTATGTTATAATTTAGCTATTGAAAAATAGCAGATCTACAAGCTCATAGCGCGGCACCGAGTGCCGCGCTATGAACTTGTAGGTCTGCTATTTTTGAAAAATCGTTAAAATGTGCCTCAAATCTTTCAGAAAATTGTCATGATTTAGAAGACATTTTTTTTAAATTTTGACGTCAGGCCTGAATGGGTTAAGAACCACTGACAGGAACGTTGGGATTTAGGAGACATCTGTAGAATGGGCCTCAGGTCTCAATGGACTAATAACAGGCGCTTAGATATTTTTGGGGTTGAGCTCTGGTCTTTGGGAGGGGTTTTGGGAATACTGTTACCATCAGCAGCTTCAGAGGCAATACTTAAAGGCTTACAGGAAACCGTTGCCTCTGGTTTTCTAACACACACATGGCATGCACACCCACACAGAGACATAATGGAAAAACAATGTTTCACACTGTCAGTGTTGAAATTAACACACCCAGGGCATTCTCTGCCATTTCTAAATTAACAGGATTTTACCACGCACGCACGCACACACACACAAGCAGAGAATCACACAAGCAGAGAATCACACCCAACCGAGATGTTTAAAAGCCTGATATACTTCCCGTATAGGGAAAACGGTTGATCTACAAGCTCACAGCACGTCACACACTGCCTCACGGAGAGCTTCTAGCTCTGCTACTGTATTTTCAGCACAGGACGCCTGTGTGCAACAGTGTGTGTAAATAAGGCTCTAAGACGTCGCGCTTTAATTGCTGAATGTTTCCTGCGAAATGAAACATACATGACTGCAATTTCCATGTAAGCCATGGTAATAGAGTTGGGGATTTTCGCCTGAAGCAGGTTGTGCGTGTAACAGCGTTCCGAATAGATTCAGGGTGCTGCAGTCAAGCGTATCCCCTCTACACCCATAAAATATACCCTTGCACCGCTAAAACGTGCTCTTTGTCCAACGGGTTTACCGGGGAATCACAAGTTCTGACACAAAAAGCGGCTGAAGTTCAGACTCAACATCACAGTATATGTATAGAGCGGTCTTGTAATAATAACACATAGACGTATGCTTGGATATGATCAAGGGATGGGATCATATGAAAATTACACGTCACGATTAGCAAAATATGCTTAAAACTTAAAATGACACTTTCGTCAGCAGATCTACAAGCTTGCGTGCGGCGCGTTGCAACACACTGTGAGCTTGTGGATCTGCTCATTTTGGCGGATCGATTTCGAGTGAGATAAGAGCGTGCTAAAATGTGCTCTCTACAGGTCAGCCCTACAGAGTGCTGAATTTGCACCTAACTCCTAGTGTATGACGGAGGACGATTTCACAAATTAATTAAAATCTCTGCGATACGATTATTGTGAGCGGGTTTTTTAATCACGATAATAATGATTATCATCCCATCCCTAATATGAACATTGTTACTGCAAGAATAGTAATCATACATAGAGAGATAATCATCATTTTACCCATACGAGTCCATCTCAGACTAGAACAACTGGATTGGACGGTGTATACCGTACCATAAAGTAACACAACATTTGCAGCATGTACTCGTAACCATCCTCTGTGCTGCATGCTTACCCATGGTGCCAAGCAGAGTGAATAACACAGTGCTGCACTAGCATACCAATCTGAATCACTGCAGCAGGCCCCATGCTGGGGGTGTATATTAGACAAAACAGGCCGTTGCTGCCACACCCAACAACACCATGACATCTGGCGTAACAACAGAGCGACTGATACCTGGGGTTTCAATAGAGCACCGAAGTCTGACCGGCGTCATTTACGCATCCTACCAGGGTCACTGTCCCCCCCCCCCCCCCCATTCTGAATCCCCATAGACGTGTTTAATCGCGTCATATAAGAACTGTGTTAAAAAAATAAACAAAGGATAATGTCGCGGCCTTTGACTCCTGGATATGAAGCATCAACTGACGGCGAGAAAGCGCTAACGTCACTGCCACCGAATTAATTCCTTTTTTCGGCAGTAACAGACTGTATCAAATATGAGTGACTCACTGACTATCTGAAACAATACCGAGCCACCTCCCTGACAATAGCGCCGGGACAATTTGGTTTATTTTTGGACCCAATGTTATTCTCCATAGAGAAATTACCCAGGTGATGAACGAATGACGTCAGGACTTGGTACTCTATCAATTCATCACATACAGACCCAGCAGCAGATATTAGAGACAGAGAACCTACCCAGGGTGAGGATGTCTGTGCGTCCGGGCCGGGCAACATGGTGCTGCTGGATGGTCTGGTAGAGAGTGGCCTGGCACAGCAGCAGGAAGCCCAGGCTAATCCACACGGCCAGCAACCAGGACATGACAGGTCTGAGTCTGCACATGAAAGGAGGGAGACCTGATCGTCACTATGGACAGATAAACTTAATCTATAGTCCACCACGTACTGAGGATGTCACTTGCTAAAAAAAATAACTGATATACAAGCTAACAACATGTCACATCACAATGCGTTTTTGGTTTGTAGATCAGTTATTTTGGGCAAGCAACACGTCATACTATGGTCATGGTCCTGCTCTGGAATTCTCTATGTTAAATCATACAACACATTTTCACTAGCTTTTGTTTGGCCTAAAGTGTGTGGTAGTCTTTGTATTGTATTTTTTAGCGCATAGAGTTGAGTGTACACCTGTACTATAAATAGATTTGATTACATTGATCTTTGCATAGCCCTGGGATGGGCAGCTGTTAGCTCCACTTTTAAAGTGATGAGACTCAGCTTTCTGTAATGGTTAGTGTAATGCAAACTGGAGGTAGGCAATATATCAATGGAATATCAATACCATCATTATGAGACTATAGATATTGTGTTGTCTTCTCTTTTTCTTAAAAGCTATATTACAGTAAAGTGATACGATCTTCTGAACTTTGACTGTCCTAGTTGAGTGAAATGTACAATTAATGCCTGGTCATCATCACATTATCGATGTCGAATTTTCTGCGACGCCTTTCTTCACAGTCAGCTATTTACTCACATCCACACTTGGGATATCAAATCTGAGGATTGGAAGTAAGTGCTGTGTGAAAAAAACAGACAAATTAGAAATAAAGTAAAACTAAAGAACTAACGAAAAGCATAGAAAGACAAAGCTGGTCTTCAGGGAGACTGACAATTAAGGATGCTCTCCCAAAATCACCCAAACTCTGATAAACACAAGCCTAGTCTGGTCAGAATGTTCTTAATCATTCTAGATTAAAACACACACTCGTAGCAAACCAAAGATTTAAGATAAATACACAAGACTGTCAAAGAGTCCTGCGTAAGCATTTATCAATCCCTGTATCCGGAGTTAGTAACTTGAAACTATATTGGACTGTATTTCCCAAAATGCACTATCGTTCTCTTTCGAAGACGACATCAGACAGAGCAGAACATTTCTCAATGTGTTGTGTGTGCTGACTGCTACAACATCTGCCTAATTACAGCCTCTATACTGTACAGTATGTACATTTACGCGTTATGACAAAATGTATATGTACGTAGGCTGGTGAGGATTATCACAGAAGCATACATTTTGGCAAAGCTCCCCTTTAATAAAATCGCAGCACCGTGTCACAGTACTGAATGTTCTACAGAGCTGCCACTATTCAAAGGCTTGGAGAACACAGCCTGACTGGTATATCGATGGACTATCACAGAGCTATAACAGATATCGGCATCGACGTTCATGTTGTCCGATATTACAATTTACAACGTTATTACAACTTGTTTTTTACAGAACATAATGCAGAAAAAGATCATTGGAGTCATTTAGAAATGATTACATTTATTTTTCAATGATTAAATGCCCACATAAATGTACAGTGTTTCAGTGCACTGGTGTCGTCTTGGGACAGTTTATGGTTCAAGTGTCAAATATACTGCCACCTTTATACATACTGTACAGTATAGCTTTGGCACATCTTTGATTGACACATTTGAGGGGTCATTGCAAAACATGTGTCTGTCTCTGTCCATGCGTGTGTGCACTGTGCACATCTATCTCAATATAAAAAAAAGTTCACTCCCTAATATCGGTATCGGCCACCAAAATCCAGTATCGGACAGGCTCTATTGGGAAGCCACCTAAGAGATTAGTTTAATGATTACCTAATGGGTGCTGAGGGCCGGCATATGGAGACACGCCTCAGCCCTCATCACCGTGAATAATGACATACTCCTCTGTTCCAAATGCTATTAGCACCTCGCTCCACTCCTCCAGACTGTGCATTAAAAGGCTCCCACGGAGGGAACTTTAAAAGCACTGCCAGACCCCCAGCCATCTTTCTTCTGAGCTCTGTGTCCAGGTCTTTACAACATCTATTAGATGTGTCTTATATAGTAATAATAACCTAATGACCAATGCATGGACATACTGTAGCCTAATAGTCTCTGCATGTTGGAATATGGACACAACAGCTAATCACCAGTGGCACAGTTAACCCCTTTTGGTGTTAGCATTATGTTATGCTTTAGCTATTGAAAAATAGCAGATCTACAAGCTCATCGAGTGGCTTGTAGGTCTGCTATTTTTGAAAAATCGACTGACATAGAAACATAGCTTTTTCAAACAGACATTTTTAGAATCTGATCTCAGGTCAAAATGGGTTAAGGCTATGGTAGGCCTATAAATCACCTTTGGCGTTAATTTAAAGGACCACAGACCAACCTGATTCCAACCCCTGTATCATCTATTAGGAATGGATATACATGAGCCAGGACATCTGTTTAACATGAACTTCTGTCTTGGGAAATGTGCATATACAAAGGAGGATGCATTAACCATTCATTATTTCCATTTTCAGCATGTTAGGCTACTGGATTCAAATGCACTTGTTTTGCAAATGTAAGCAAATAATGTCATATTTCATGTTTGCATAGGCTATAGCACAATGTGTTTTGATGTGTTATTGAGATTAAAGGCTTTACCAAACAATTGGACATGTCATGCCCTCAAATGACATTCAAATCTGAGACTGAGCCAAACATAGATAGGCTGCTTAATATTCCATGTTCAAAAATTAAGCATCTAATTATTAACAGCACATGTAATCCCTTCTCCTGCACTAAATCCACTGTAATCCGCTGTTTTGTGGAATTGTGTGCAGTTTTCCCATGAGTAGATTTCCCCCTTTAATAATAGCCTACCGTTGCCCCTCTACTGTGCCAAACTGCATTCATGTTGGGAAACCTGTATGCTTCAGATTGTTCTTCTGCGACAGTCAACACGCATACATTAAGGCTACTCCAAACAAACACTGATGTGGTCATCCTCTCTGGCCAGACCAAAATAAACATGAACACAATTTAGAAGATATTGATTATGTACATTATTATGTAAAATAAAGCGTGTGCTACTCAAACAACATAGGACCGAACTGTTGTTGCTGCAGTTACATACTATTTGCACTTTTTTTTTTCTTGCTCAAATGCTGTACCCACCTGGTGTCCGACTGTCCGTATGGAAATTGTGTAATACTTATTTTGGGAGGTCTGAAAAAATGATGGATAGCTTTCTTTCTGTCTGTCTTTCTTTCTTTCTTTCTTTCTGTCTTTCTGTCTTTCTTTCTTTCTTCTACTTCTTCTTCTACACGCTAAATTAACAATTACACGTTGTGCTCTGCATAATTAGATACTCCTAACACCTGCATAAGTGGAAGCTGGATCCTTTTCATGTAGGCTGTCTCACACAGCGTTGAGATAAAAGCGCCTGCCTATACTGCATGCAGACACCTGCACGCTGATAAACTTCATCTGCTGCACCTGCTACATCGATTAAAAATAAACAGGCTAAGCTTTACTGTATGGATGGATAACTTCGTTATTGCTCAAACCATGGTAGGCTACTCTTTCTCGCTTCATTTTTATGTGACAGTGCTAGCCTACATGGAGCCTACTAGAGATGATCAACAAACAGCAGTTCATAGGCTACTGTATATGCATTGTTGTTGACTGTTGAGTGAAATATTGCCCTACATAAAATGTATGTTGGTCCCTAAGTTTTCAGCACATTTAATGTGATGAAAACTTATAGGGACCAATCAAATAGGGGAAACCGTATGCTTATCTACAGTACCTATGACTCACCTTGGGTTCTGACACTTCACTTCAGCTGCACACCCCTGTCATCGAGTCATATACCGGTAGCCACATGAAGTTTACAGTATCACACCAATCAGACTCAGGCAGTTTATTGTGATTAGGCTGCGGGGCTCCCACTTCTCATGTCTCAAACCAAGCACAGCCATGCCATAAATCTCCTATAAATCTCCTACACATTTAACATTCACCTATATATGGATAATAAACCATATCCCAGAACACCAGAGCGATGCCAGTTTAAAGTCCCACACCCTTACCTGAGCAATGTGTTAAGAAGAAAGAGGGCTCAGTCCGTATCACTGCCTGCCCCAGCGGACTCACTCCTGCGCCTTAAATCCATCCATAGTTTGAAGCCAGGGATTCCAAAGAAAGATTCCAGTTGCAAAATTAGCTGAACCCGGTGTGAAGGGGCTAAACGCTGCTCTGCTGTCACTATTCCCTGCCCCTGGCCCCTCTCGACTCAGTTCCTTTTGAAATCCTTGACAGTGGAATCACCAGAGACAAAACACCCACAAGTCCGTGTCAGAAACTGGCCGAGATTTAGAGGATGGACGGCTGATCATGTCAGCCAGCCTTGTATCAACCGGAGGACAGCAGCCGCTCTCTGTCTCTCCCTCCTCACTTCTCCTCTCCTCTCCTCCCTCCTGTCTCGTTCTGCCGGCAGAACAGAAGAGAGTAGAAGACCTCTGTGGAGATGACAGGGAGTTAATTTACCTCCTCACTTCTCCGCTCTCTCTCTCACACGCGCGCGGTGGATGGCTCCAGTGGAACGACTGCTCTGTCTGCTCCTGGCTCCGTCCCCCCCATTGAGAAGCTGTGCTGATTGTGTGAGACGCGGTCCTCTCTCCAGTGCACTAAGTAGAGAGTGTGAGTGCGTGTCGGAGTCGGAGAGAGGGAGAGACGGGCGAGTGTGTGCATGAGTGAGGGTGCACGTGTGCGTCTGTGTATGTGTGTATGTGTGTGTGTGTGTGTGTGTGTGTGTGTGCGTGTGTGCGTGTGTGCGTGCGTGCGTGTGTGTGTGTGTGTATTAACATACAGCCCAGCTGTAGGGAGAGAGAGAGAGAGAGAGAGAGAGAGAGCTGAGACTAGTCAGATCACATGTCTTAAAGCAAGACTGCCCACTTCTACATTGAGACTTTATCATCGCATGAAACATGTTTTATTAACCCCCCTACCCCCACCTCTGGCACCTCCTCCCCCCATTGGGAGACACGATGCTTTGTGTAGTGCTGCAGCTCACAGCTGTGTGGGTGTGTGCTTGTGCGTGCGTGCGTGCGTGCGTGCCTGCGTGCGTGCCTGCGTGCGTGCATGCGTGCCTGTGTGTTTGTTTGTGTGTGTGCGCGCACGCTCCGTGAGTGCATGCATGGAAATGTTTTCCTTGTGCATTGGAAAGGGTGCAGAGGAGGATGCATGAATGCGCCTCTTGTAGTCATCGCCTTCCAGCGTTTCAGGGGCAGAAACACTGAAATATTGCTGCGAGCACAGTGCTTTTAATAGAAGGCAGCATGCATTGTCCAAGCCCAGTAATCAGTGTATGTATTATCCATTACTGGCTGACTGTGGCCCTCTGTCTCTCTTTTTTGTGGCGGCGTCGGCGAGCGAGGAGGGATTTGTTTCTGTGCCCAGCCTCTCTGGCTCTCCCAACACTGCCAAACAAAGTTGCATCTGCCGCAGCTGGCAGCAGGAGCCAACGAGCATCTCCCATGTCGCTTGCTGACAAATTGTGAATCCGCTGGCTCAGGTGCGAAAGACATCCATTGTCTCATTTCTCCCCTTCTCTTCTTGCATTTTTGTCCCTCTAAGCCTTTCGCCATAGGCAGGCAGGTGAAAACAGTGTTGGCAGCTCGGAAGGCACGCTATACTCTTCCATATTGATGACTTCACCTTTAGCTGCCTAACCCTGCAGCTGGCTGGAGATTTACAGCAACATTCATACACCCACCGTGGGCTTTTCGCTCCAAATCTCACATTTCACCGAAAATGAATGCGATGCGTGGTACTCACAGTGCACTGCAGAGGTGGTGCATATATCATAGCTAGAGGTTGAGAACTTATGCCATAGGAGACAGAGTGTAATTTTACTGAATGAATACATACATTTACCGTACTCATTTAATTTTTTCATCTCACTACTACTACAGTATGTTTTGCCCTTTTCTGTGTCAGTCTGTCAGATAGCTGTTGCCGTGCCCAAAATACACCCTTCATCTGCTGGTCACTCCGCCAGGCTACAAGGCACCCTGGACCCTCTGTTCTGTTGCCCACCGCCCCCGTGTTTGCTCTCCACACACACCAGTGTGATGATGTGCCAGCCGAGGCAGATGCACAGCGCCCTCACAGAGGTATGGCCTGGAAATTCAGTTTGTGCGAGAGACCGGCGTCATATATTTATTAGTTCGTCCGAGGCTAAGTTACAGAAAGCATGCTGAGTAGACCTACAGTATACTACAACGGTAAAGCATGCTGAGTAGACCTACAGTATACTACAACGGTAAAGCATGCTGAGTAGACCTACAGTATACTACAACGGTAAAGCATGCTGAGTAGACCTACAGTATACTACAACGGTAAAGCATGCTGAGTAGACCTACAGTATACTACAACGGTAAAGCATGCTGAGTAGACCTACAGTATACTACAACGGTAAAGCATGCTGAGTAGACCTACAGTATACTACAACGGTAAAGCATGCTGAGTAGACCTACAGTATACTACAGAGTATTATAGAGTAAAGCATGCTGAGTAGACCTACAGTATACTACAGAGTATTATAGAGTAAAGCATGCTGAGTAGACCTACAGTATACTACAACGGTAAAGCATGCTGAGTAGACCTACAGTATACTACAGAGTATTATAGAGTAAAGCATGCTGAGTAGACCTACAGTATACTACAACGGTAAAGCATGCTGAGTAGACCTACAGTATACTACAGAGTATTATAGAGTAAAGCATGCTGAGTAGACCTACAGTATACTACAGAGTATTATAGAGTAAAGCATGCTGAGTAGACCTACAGTATACTACAACGGTAAAGCATGCTGAGTAGACCTACAGTATACTACAGAGTATTATAGAGTAAAGCATGCTGAGTAGACCTACAGTATACTACAACGGTAAAGCATGCTGAGTAGACCTACAGTATACTATAGAGTAAAGCATGCTGAGTAGACCTACAGTATACTACAGAGTATAGAGTATTATAAAGTAAAGCATGCTGAGTAGACCTACAGTATACTAGTAGTAGTATACTGTAGACCTACAGTATACTACAAAGGTAAAATAGTGTCCCTTAGAAAGGAACCCTATAGTGTCCCTACTCTGGAGTTAACATCAGGCAGATGTACAGCCTCACAATGTGTCTCATTACGTAGATCGGTTATGTTTCGCAAAGAGATTTGGTGTAAACTTTAAAGAAAAGTGATTTTAAGTGATTGAAGGAACCAGTGGTCTGGCATTTTGATTATGATTCACAATATTCTTAAAATCATTTTCTAAAGCTTATACGATAGGATTTTTTCATTGGATTTCCATTGATTTCGGTACAGTATGAAAAACTACTTGCAGATACTTGAATCTCTCTTAATGTTGTTGGCTAGGCAACAATTTCTGTTGTGACCAGGCCAGAGCTTGATCAGTGCTCAGTGAGAGAGAGACAGATGGAGAGAGGGATAGGGAGATGGGGAAGGATAGAGGGAGGCAGGGAGAGGGAGGGACGCTGATCGCATGTGATGCCAAACCAGAGCTTGCTCAGAGAGAGAGAGAAAGAGATGGGGGGGGTAGCAAGAGGGTGAGAGGGAGGGATATGGGGGAGAGAGAGAGAGAGCGCATATTTCACCCACACAATAACCCAGCTAAGGCTGCGTATCATAACCTTATGACACTGCCACATAAATGTTTGAAGAAATGTATTTCCTGGCCTGGTATGAGTATCGAAAGAAAATGAAACATCACATACTGGGTGATAACAATGTAATATTCGTTAAAATATGGTTGAATATGTAAACCCGAAGTGTAGTGTACGGAAAATATGTTTTGTTTTGTGCAGTTAAACCATGGTGGTCATTCATTTTCTGTTGACAAGGTTTGATCATATAGGGGGAGCTGTGGGGGAAAAGCATGTTAGCAAGACTGTAGTTCCAGGAAGTGAGGTACCAGGAACATCTATAAAAGGACAGGAAGTCAGGCAGCTGCCATTTTAGGTATTAAAAAGAGTGTTTGTTGGTGGTTTGTGAAAGAGACTCTTTTAACCCATTTTGACCTGAGATCAGATTCTAAAAATGTCTTCTACATCCTAACAGTTTTCTGAAAAAGCTATGTTTCTATGTCCGTCGTTCTTCGATTTTTCAAAAATAGCAGACATACAAGCTCATAGCGCGCCACTCGGTGAGCTTGTAGATCTGCTATTTTTCAATAGCAATACTAATACTAATACTAAACCATAATCAGAAATTGACAAACCACAGAGTAGTATTTTTCTTTTGGTCTGCAATACAGTTTGTTTACTGTATAAAGAAATACTGACGCATTTATTTCTTTTAGTGCTTTAATATAACTCAGACATATATTTTTATGGTTCTGATTGTTAAAATCTGAACATGGTAATTGACAAGTGGCATCGTCAGCAGCCTGACAATAACGTAGAAGAAAAAACTATCCCGGTATAATAACCCTTGCAACACCGGGCAAACTACAGTAATGCAGAAGTTGTCGAATTAAACTATACAATGTTATTCACACCCATACAGTCCATGCACTAATACAGTCGTTTATAGTCGGCCATTTCATTATGCTAGCAATATGTGCTTGATTCTGGTCACAATCTAAGCCAAAGTCTCATGTATCTCTGTTTCCAAGCACTGTGGGTGTCCTGCCCTCTTACTTATTATGCCTATTACCCCTCCTGGGGTTTAGGGCTGTCAACAGCGGTTCTTCAAGCCTCTCGGTCCTGGGCCAACGTATCCAGCTGTCCCCCAGGTGTGGCCCATCCTCTCGGTCCTGGGCCAACGTCTCCAGCTGTCCCCAGGTGTGGCCCATCCTCTTGGCATCTGAGCCACGTGTATCTTGCTGCGCGCACTCTTTATTTTCCCCTGAGGATTCCGCTTGAGGGATTGTCTTGTGATGTTCGAGGCTGGTTTACGTGGAGTGTGACCTATCCATCTCCGATGTCACTGGGAAATGTCACTTTCCTCAGCTGTTGCTTAGATTGTTGCCGCTGTTCTTTGTTGCTGATGTTCTTAGGCCATTGAATCTGGAGGATTTGTTGCAGAAGAAAAAAAGTTGAGAGATTCTCTCACATTGCACCGTACTCCACACCTCTGGAGAAGAGTCAATGGGAAAGTCAATGGGTCCGATTCATCAAGCAATTTACGCTCATATTTTGAGCGTACCATGATTTCCGACCATTTCTACGTTACGTACTGTATGGGATTCATCATTTTCTTTTGGCCGTAACTTTGGGCGCACAGTCCTCATTTTCACGTCAGCATCGAGGGTGACTTTCCAGGGATCAAGGCTTGGGTATATGTATTTAGAAAGCCTTACTCTTCATGCCGAATCAATGAATAGTCCCCAAACCTCAAATAAGACATGTATGTGCCCAACATTTGTCAATGCAAATTCCCTGGTTTGTATTTTGGAGGCTATCAATTGCATTCAGAGCTGAATTATTAGGTCGCTCAGTGTGTTGACAGACTCAGCCAACGTTTCACGTAATGATTAAAATAGACCATCATTCCTTACGTTGCTGCATGGGCACATATCCGCCTCCATTGTGTAGTGGTATTCATTTATAATAATGTAGGCTACTGTATATTGATCACATGAACGCCACACACAGAATAGCCTAATAAATCTTATTTGATGAGGAAACAGCTGGATGAAATCTAGCTTTTCCCACGTATAGATTACGGATTAACCCCTTGTGATGTTGAACTGTATAAATTAACTTATTTTTCATTATACGTGAGAGTAACTTTATTAACTTCAATTGCCAGTAAGACACCTGAGGGCGAGAAGCGACCTCGCCCTAAAGGCTCAAGGTCGCTTCCACGCATCCGCCTCGTTGGTGGCAGACTGCTGACTGCTAGCGCTTTGGTATGGGGGGGCAGATCAACATGGAATGAATTCTGTACTGGCCATATAAGGAGCATGTCTTGAGTGTACAGGGTTTGATGAGGTCAGATCAACATATGGAATGTCAGAACAGGTCAGCTCCATGCAGTATATGGAGTGGTAGCGGGGACATTCTTTTGAGTGTACATTGTACAGGGTTTGATGAGGGCCCAGGTAGGGCTGGGCCTTAACTGTCGGGCCTGTTGAGAACTCTAGTTTTCGCCGGCTGCCGGGCACGGCTGCACTAATAACATTGGCGCAGGCCCGTCTAGAGTTTGAAGGATGGATGGGGAAGAATCAACATATGGAATGTCAGAACAGGTTCTGACATATATCCATATATGGAGATCTAATGGTTTGAGGTTTGAGGTCATGATGTAGAGTTTCTGGCCAATATTGATGACATCAGGGATCTCCATATATGGGCTTAACTGTGACAGCAGGTCGCATTTACTATGACATCAGGTCTCCACATCTCTATCCCTGATGATGTCACATGATGTCACGAGACCTGGGCGCCATATATGGTGCCCGACACACTGACGGGAAATGCACGATTCCATATTGCGACCCTCGGTCGCAATTAACGTTAAGCAAGGAGTGAAGGAATCGTGAAAATAAGCTGATCTAAAAGTTGCTATGCAATGCTTCCTGACCTGGTAGTCTAACTCTATGGTACCGACGCGCTGTTAGCTTGAAGATCTGTCCATTTCGTTCATGTCCTGATACCGACCATAAACATCATCACGTTAGTTTCCGATTACCATTCATGGAGGTAAAATGGGCGGAGAATAGATGTTGTACTATATGCGGCGAAACCGGACGAAATGCTTGGGAAATAGCGAGTTCCCGTGACTGAGGCAAAAATGAGCTACGATACGCACAAAGTCATTTACGCCACCTTTGATGAATGACACGTGAGATTGAGCGTACCGAAAATACATACTCCTTTAGTCACTTTATGTAAATGTCCTTAGTGAATCTGGCCCAATGTATCTTTATGGCAAGTAGGTGAACATACCAACTCAGTGGCTTTGTGGTTAGAGTGTCCACCAAGCCCCCAGGGAGGCTCTCCAACGTTGACGCGCTCGGACCTACTGGTAAGAGCGGGGACTGCAGGTGGACCCGTGGATTTATGACGAGGAAACCCCGTGCAGCTGGGCTTTAACATTGAGCGCTCGTTTGCACTTCCACATTTTGGACACCTAATTGTGGTGTAAATGCGGAAGTAGACCGTTCTTCCAGGTGCTTCAAAACACCACTGAGCAACTTCCACTGAAATTAATAGCAGGGGGGCAGGGCTGTCGCTCCGGTTCGGCCTCTATCCTTTTATTACTCTATGGTGTCCGCCCTGAGATTGGGAGGTCAGGGTTCGATTCCCCAGCCTGGGCATACCATACGTACCTAATTCCTACCAGCTTGGCACTCAGCAGGTAAGTCCCTGGCCCTGCAACATATACTAGCATCATGTCCAGGGTGTGTACATCAAGTACATCATTTACAGGCAGCAACAGAGACTGTGATAAGCACCCTTCTCAAATCAAAATAAAAGAACACATGGTGGAGTGCAGGACAAATCAAACAGTTACACAGAGCTGGTGGGTTTGATTTATGCAATATTACACGAGAGCACGTGTTCTTTAGCGTCATTAATGCATGCCTGCGATGCTGCAGCGCAGAAGTGCATTCATGATGGTAAAGAACACCCTTGCACGTAATATTACAATTATACAACAGTTACCCTTAAAACTAAAAAAATATATTTTTTTAATGACAGATGTAGCCACTGCAACCACAATGTCCCAAGAAACTCGCTAGCCTATAGCAACCCAGTCGGCTCCGCTCTGGGAGTACAGAGTAGCTGATTTCTATGTTTTGATTAGGTGTTCCATTACGCTCGTTTAAGCGCGGCTAGAAGGCTGTTTCAACCAATCAGTTTGCTTCCTCGAAACGACCCGTGGTAATACGTGGTATAATTGTTTTTATACGCTGACTGGATTACTACAGCACACTCTGCCTTTGCGGAGGATACCGGTCATCCTTAAAATGCTGTAATGACATACTCAGTGGGCAGGATATAAGAGCAGGCAAACAGTTTATTTTAGTTAATCCAAGCTCAGGTGCAAAATCTTCAAGCGAAACACAGTCAAGGGAAGAAAAGAGTTTGGCCACAAAATTCAGAGTAAAGAGTTAGTTGTGGACAGCACCGTGAGGGGAGGCTATACAAATGTAATTGCAACAAGAGAAAACAATACGTGCCTGAGGTGAACTGAAGCTGATCTGCACACTTTGAAGGCTGCAGCCTACGTAGACTGTGTAGGCCACGATCTACGAAGGCAGGCGCGTAGGCTGGAACAGAGCTTTGTGAAATGGGACAGGACCGAGGTCTTGTGATTCATTGACGGTCACATTACCGATATCGCAATTTTTATGGCTGATTCCGATATGCTACTTATTATATTGTGCATCACTAGTATAAACTAATGACCTATTAGGCCTTTTTGTATGTTATTTATATTATTGAGAGTATTGTTGTGAACAATTTAAGGTACTGACCCGACTATATAATATAATTGTACAGTACCAGGTGGTTATTCTATTGTAGGCTACTGATTAATCATTAATGGATTGATGAATCCATCTTTTTTAATTTAATACTAACAATGTAGCCTAATGATAATTTACAACAAAGTCGGTGGCAATCACCTTTCATACTGCCGTTTACTTTCATTAATCTGCTTCACACGCAGGAGCTATATATATAGCTGAAGTCAAAATCCCATTCATTTTCTCCATAGAGAAATGTGATATCGGCTGTAATGTAATTGTAACAATCCGATGTAGAGATGACAGGTGTGTCCTGGTTGTACAACGATGCTGCAGAAGCCACACGTCTGTAGGCAATCAATCTAGTTTGAAGAAAAACATGTGTAATACTTCACTACCTACAATCCTAATGTGTAGCATCACTGTCTCTGATTGGTGGAGCTTGCATTACCATGGAAATGATTAATCAAATTCAACAATTCTAATGAGCATAAAATGGACACAATCACACACTACATGTGAGTCGGGACATCAGATTTTGTATCTAATATACTGTAAATAACCAGAATTAATAGAATTAATACGATCAGTGCAGGTCTTCACCAGGCTGGGTGGCCTGCACATGCCCAGGCAGCGGTGTTCGAGATTAGCTGTGCACGCACGCACGCACGCACGCACGCACGCACGCACGCACGCACGCACGCACGCACGCACGCACGCACGCACGCACGCATGCACGCACGCACGCACGCACACACACACACACACACACACACACACACACAGGCGAAATTTAGGAAAATATAGTACAGTATATATTAGTAATAAAGTGACTAAAGGAGTGTGTATTTTACGCTCAATCTCATGTGTCATTCATCAAAGGTGGTGTAATGACTTAATTTGTGCGTACTGTAGCTCATTGTGGCCTCACGGTCACAGGGACTCGCTATTTCCAAAGCATTTCGCCCGGTTTCGCCACATATAGTACAACAATCTATATTTTCAAAATATAGTTTGTCTCCCAGCCTGTTGAAGATTAATATTAATATTCTCCTTGAAACATTCAAACAAACATTACACAGAGAGGCAGCAGCTTTATTACCCAATCTATACCAAACGCATAAGTTGAAACCTTAGAGTTTTTCCTGAGCATTATATGTTTTAATTGTTTGTAATGGCAGCGTTACGTTTTTGAGCGTCAATTCTGCTCTCTGTGTGTTTTTATCTTCTTGAAATATTTCCAACTTGGGAGTTTGGATTTGTATAGACGCCTTAACAGACAACATCACACTGATAAGAAACAGCATGCGTGCGCATAAAGGCAGCAGAAGAACACCACCTCTCATAAGATGCAATGGAAAAGTTCTAACTGCACTCACGTGTAAAAAATCAAACTTTCAGATGCTGTTTTTCTCCCAGTGTGGAGGAAGAATGATTAGGATTTTTATTGTGATCTCTCGCCCTTGAAATATATGTTATGTTATATATGGTTTCTGTTGTGTTTGAACAATAATAGCAATTCAAAACAGTTGTCCTCAAAACCACACCTCCAGTCGCTGTCATAAGAACGGGAGGTGCGCTCATGAACAACACGGCAGCAGAGCCTGGTTGTCCATGGCTGCACGCGCACCTGCAGCCCATTAAGTATAATTTATGCTTCGTCCCGTGATGGTGTCGCGCACGCAGACCTCTACGCTCACAACAGTCGCATCTGTGATGCGATGTGAGCTTGTATATCAGCTGTTCTCTGTGCGCAACACTGTTGCGCTTTGAAGTATAAATGTCTCCTAGGGTGCATCTCACTAGCCAACTCACAAGAGGAGGTTGAATGGACTGAAACCAGCGCTCCCCAAAACAACAGGTTTTGAGATCTGTTGGGAATTGATTACATGAAACAGTCACCCGTGCGCCCAGACCCAATGTTTGTAAACAAATAATTGGTCTATAAAAGCGCCTTGCGTTTCAGCTGAAAAATCACCTTGTTATAGGGGCTGTCCCCTATAACAGTGGTTCCCAAAGTGGGGTCCGGGGACCCCCAGGGGTCCTTGAGACCCAGAGATAGAAATGCTCTTATCATCGTACATCATGCCGTAAAATAGACACTATGCCTATTTGCTCATGCAGACACTATGACGTAAAATTCTCCATTCATTGTCAATGGGAATGTAATGTTTGTTTAAGACAAAGTTTGTGGACGGTAACTAAAAGCTGGATGTAGGAGAGGCTAGCGCCCCTCAAAGATCACCTGCAAGGAACTTCTTGACAGGAAGTAGCACATAACAAGTAACAAGTCTACAGTGGATTTTTATGAAACAAACACTTTGCAGATAGAAAGAGGATAATTCAAGCTTTTCGTACAGCTGCAATGTTGGTGAGTTTGACGTTGTTTAATACACTCAGATAGGACTTTTCTATTTGGATGAATGGGCTGTCAATGGGAAATTGACCTATAGTTTATACCACCTTGCTGGCAAGATGGCAGCGGTGTGCACATTGAGCACATGTTAGGCTCCATCTTCATCGATTCGGCCACAGATTTGAAGTTAACACAATTCAATTCTACCCTAAAAAACTAAATTCTGTGACAAAACATCACTGCAGCAGTGATGTAAATAGGGTTTCAATGTAATGAGTCTCGGGATGTAGGCTGGTCTTTTAGATGAGTCCCAGGGACATTTCATGAGTCCCGCTTCAACGACGTTAGGAGTCATATTTTTGCCATTTTTACAAATTGCATCATTTAACTGCCATTTCATTTTATATGGTTATAATGTGGTTATATTCATGTAGAAAACAGAAGAAGAAAATATTATTATAACTAAAGCTAGCAAAATAAACTAGAATAATCAGTACAGTAGTACAGTAGTGCATCCCGTGGATACAGAGGTCGTTGTTTTAACTATAAACTGCATTTTGGGATGCAAAATGCACCCTATTTTAATCTCTGACTGCAGTGATTATTGCTATCTTCCACCATTGCTCTCTTGTTGCTGCTCATGTGGTTGGTGCGCACCACATTGTGGGAAGAAGCATTTCCTGAAGAGGGTCAAGTATTTATCAGATGCAGACTTCAAATTCGGGAAAAGTAGGCCGCATTTGAAGCAGCCATACCTAATGGGACAGGTCTTGGCACGCCTCTGTGATGTAATTGGCCTTCAAATGAGCCTGTCAAAGTGTGCAGCCCTTGAATTCGGACACAGCTTGAAGCAAAGGGACATATAAAGTGAGTGAAGAAGACAGAATGTGATTGGATAATTACAAGACGAGCTAATGACGGAGGTGAGGGGAATGTGTAGTGGCTGGGTCTCATTGGCTGAGGCCAGGGAAGGAAGTGAGAAGGAAAGTGGGACTGATTAACAACTGAGGACAGGTGCAAGTTAAGCAGATGAACCCTAGCATCCTTTTCCTGGGCATTTCATAATAGGCAAACATTTGTCGAAAATTGTCGATCTACAAGCTCACAACACGTAACATCAGCCATTTTCAGCGAATAGATTTTGTGTGGAGGGGATAAAGGATGGGGCAAAGCACAGAACACTCTCTGGAATGAGTATGTGGTCTTGACAAGCGCATCTACTGTGAATGGCCCCCTCTGGGGGAACTTCATCTTGAAAAGCACTAAACTACAGAAAGCCAAGAGTGTTGTTGGGCAAAACAAATGAGTGCCTCATGGTGGTTCTCCAATCCATCTGGAGCTAGAAGAAACGACTTATATGCACACAGTCTTTACTCGCAATTAAAACACATTTATTGGGAACAGAAACAATGTTTTGGTACACAAACCTTCATCAGGTTATCAATAAATCCCATCCATCTGGAGCTACAGCACCATATTCCCAGCAGATATGTCCACTAGATTAACATTTTAGTGGGTACCGCAGAGCAATTACCACACTGATTAGTGTTCCTCTTTTGTGAGCCTGCTGTAGAGTATTTGTACAGAACTGTTTGAATTGTGCAGGAAGACAATAAACAGGCTTATTTATAATCAAACACACTTATTGACGTTTCCTTTGTATGTGACATTAGTAGCGCACATGCTTGAATCTCTGTTTTATCTTTCTGGCTTAACGTCTTCATGATCTATCCCAGTGGACTGAGATGCAGGAGGCATGAAATGACTCTGAGGCAGCACTGCAAATGAGACTCAGAGGAGAACTTAGAACAGACGGAACCCAATTAATACATGTTTCTTAAAGCAATAAGTAATATCAAATACCCTAATGTGTTTTCTCCCCCCTTTTTTTTCCTTGGTTGATTTGGTGCGGCCTCCTATTTTTCACTCGCCGCATGTCGGAGACAGTGTAGAAAATGGGCCAGGGCAACAGAATTTCACAGTAATTTGGGTGAGTTGCTGTGGTCCCTCTCTTCCTCACCGCTCTCTTCTCGGGGAGCTCCCATCATTTCCAAACAGCTGTCGCTGCAGCCCCTGCCAAGACCTATCCACAACCAACCAATCACTGGCTCAGTCTGTGTTTGTGTCTCGGCTGCCCTGTTAAATAGCAGTGGTCGCCCTCTCTCACTTTCTTACTCTGTCTGTTACAGTACTCTTGTGGTCTCTCTGTCTTTTCCTCCCTGACACTGTTTACTTATATCCATCTTTATCTGTCTCTCGCACACTTTTTTCATCTTTTGGCTAATGAATGATATCCTCCCAATACTGCAAACATTACTGTTTTAAAAACTCCCTTACAGCCACCGTGTCTCTCTCTATACAAATCTGTGTCCATTATTATTCTCTCTGAAAAACTGTATAACAACCGAGAGTTGCCATGTCAGTAAATTTGCTATCTCACTCTATACAACATTGCACTGGAGAGAAAGAAACTGAGCGAGTCAAAGATTGGAAGAAAGAGAGAGATGTGGAAAAGAAAGGTAGATTGTGAGGGAATACCGGTGAAGTACAGAGGTTAGACTCGCTCAACGGAGGGCGGTGAAGGAAGGAATGTGATTAATGAAAAAGAGAAGTGGAACTGCGTCCATTGTAACGTGTTTTGTATTCGGCAGAGCATTCTTTGTCAGCCTTTTTCTTCATAAGGTCTTCATAACTGGACAGCTTGGCTTTGAGAATACGACAGTATGTCACAGTTGATTTAGTAACGACATCCAACACATTGCCTAATACTTTACATAACAACAAAAGAAAGGCTTTATATGTACAAAGACAATATTATATTTTACTTCTCTACCCCAGTAAACACTTCACTACTTCCTAGTTCACATTTAATCAGCCTTACCCTCACCTCGCCTCTCCTAGCAGTTTTACTGAATGTGCAGTGCAGTGCACTCTGAGAAAGAAATGAAAAAGTGCTACGATAGCAAATAAGTGATTAATTCCCTCACAATCATAGGGAAATAGTTTAACCTTCTCATAAGGTGCTATTGAAACATCCACAAAAGTGCTAATGAAGGCCACTGAAAAATCATATGTCTTTATCATTTGGGGGCAACTCAACAATTTACTCCCAAGCAAGTTTTGAAACTTGGCCGACAGTGCTCTGCAGTTGTTCAGACCTACGACTATTACACACAGGAATGCTACATATACCAAAGTCTAGCGGTCGCGGCACACGACATAAGAATCCAAATCATAGTCTTCATTTCAGGAGACAATAAAGTGGCCGCACACACTTGGTAGCCAAAGTGCCAATATCTTATTCTGAACGCAGTGTAATAAAACCGTATACTAGAACGCTAGCCTCAAAACACAATCAACCCGGGCGTACATCAGGCGGAACTGCTTAGCCTGGTATTCCTAAACGTAACCTAAGTAAACTATGCTTAAACGGTTAAACCTAACCTTATTCCTAACCTTATAACCTCAGTAAAACAGTGCCAAAACCTAACCCTATTCCTAAACGTAAGCCCCGGTAAAACTATGCCTAACCCTAAACTTATTTCTAACCTTATTCTCAGTAAAACAAATACAAGAATACAAGAATACAAGTCTCTTGAAGACTATCACTTGAAGACTATACCTAGGACTATACAGATAATGATTTCATACTCATTAGCTGCACTGCCACGAACAACCATTAGTGATTGCAGCATACAGCATACAGAACCACGAGTGGTTGGAATCCAAAGGTTCCAGGTTCGATTCTCTGCTCTACCTGAATATGTGTCGAAGTGTCCTTGTGCAAGACAATAGGGACTTTAAGCAACGGCGGTTTTCAGGCCGGTTCCACTGAAGGCGGAAGTACGGCGGCTATGACGCAGTCGCCGTAGCTGTCAAAATCGTTAAGCAAACAGCCGTCAGCGACGGCGATATTGGTTCCCATGGTGCAGCATGTGTCAAACATAAACACTAAACACCCCGTCTCGCGTCAGCCAACTTGCCGATATTGCTTAATTCTAACATGCACTGGACATGATCAGCATTCAGCAGTGGAAAGAGGAAGGTGCTGGAGCAATCTGTGTTATTCTAAAACCGTTTTAATAAACATATGACATATGGTATTAGTGTTATTTCTTCATTCAGAGCATGCCAACACATTACACAGCATAAGAGAGGTGATGGAGCAATCGGTGTAAATGTATGACAGCAATCATTTCAATAAACATGGTTATGACCATGTTTATTTCATTTACAACTAGAAAAAGTGCCCTTCTGGGCACAGGTCTCCACCAGGAGGATAGGACTGTGTGAGATGTTTGGCAAAATGTTTAGGATTAATATAAACATGTTTTTGAAGCATTTTGTTCCAAAAATGTGTTTTGCAAAAATCAACCTGTTGGTGGCGCTATAACAGGCCAATGTGAAAAGGGTGGGATATATTCCTCAGCCTAGTAAGAAAATGTGTGAAAGATTTCACGTAAATTGCATGCTGCGTTCATGATTTGAGGCTTTTGTTCAAAACGGGGCAATCTTGCAAACTGTGAAAGCCAATTATAGCCAATTAGGATGGAATATGAAATATCGGACAGATCCGACTTGAGCACATGACCATAGAGATACTGTGTAACGATTTGTGAGATTTTTGGAGGAGTAATTTTGGAGGAGTAATATCAAAAAATGTGTTTTACAAAAGTCGGCCTCCTGGTGGCGCTATAAAAGGCAGATGCGGAAAATGCAGGTCAAAGGTTTGTCCTTGGCCTCTAGGGAGTGTGCATGCAACGTATCACGCAGATCGGTGCAGTTTTAGGTAAACAATGTGAAAAGCTGCCTCATGGTGGCGCTATAACAGGCCATTCTGGAAAATGTGGGGCAGAGGTTCATCGTTGGCATCCAGGGAGTGTGTGTGCAAAGTTTGGTATCGACCGGGTTAACGGTGCCGGAGATTAGCTGGTAACGGACGGACGGAAGGACGGACGGACGGACGGACGGAAGGAAGGACACACACACACACGGACGGAGTGCAAAACATACTCTCTCCCCATGCCTTCGGCCTGGTGGAGACAATAAACAAGAAAGGGGTTTGTTTACCAAAAGCAGCTTTTAACTCACTGTTGGTGACTTGGTGTATAAAATATACCAAGATTATTTGCAGATATTTGCATATGCTGATGTTCTCGATCTATTCTGGGGGGAAAGGGGCGGGATTAATGGACTTTGACGTCAAAGTCCACAGGCAATCACAGCAAATTGCTGTGTGTGTGTGTGTGTGTGTGTGTGTGTGTGTGTGTGTGTGTGTGTGTGTGTGTGTGTGTGTGTGTGTGTGTGTGTGTGTGTGTGTGTGTGTGTGTGTGTGTGTGTGTGTAAAATAAAAAAATTAAAAAATCACACCCGTGTGAACCATAGCAACCATGCTCGTTTTTGTGGTTGCTAACCATAGCAACCATGCTCATTTTTGTGGTTGCTAACCATAGCAACCATGCTCGTTTTTGTGGTTGCTAACCATAGCAACCATGCTCATTTTTGTGGTTGCTAACCATAGCAACCATGCTCGTTTTTGTGGTTGCTAACCATAGCAACCATGCTCGTTTTTGTGGTTGCTAACCATAGCAACCATGCTCATTTTTTTGGTACGAACAAACACGGGTACAAAGCCAGTTGTTGGAGTGGTTTGCACCACTCAAAAGATAAAAAAAAATCTCACCCGTGTGAACTGAGTGGTGTAAGGTCTTATATAGACTGATCAGCTGTGGTCTGACGTAATGTCTGACGTAATGAAATCACACCCGTGTGAACTGGGTGACCATAGCAACCATGCTCATTTTTTGGTACGAACAGACAGACAGACAAACTAACAAAGCCAGTTGTAGGAGTGGTTTACACCACTCAAAAATAAATAAATAATGGAACCATTAATGGGGAAAGCCGATGCCCCGCCTTCCCCGACTTACGCTTTGGCCTTACAGTCACACAAACATATCTTAATATAAAGCTTATAGCTTATAGCTTGCTTCCTAGCAGAAATGCATATTAGTAGAAGTAGTATATAGAAAATAAATAAATGTAAAGATATTTTAGAATGTATTGTCGTGAACAGAGATGACGAACGGGTGCCAGCTTCCTGCCTCGTATTTCGGGAGGTGTAGTTCCAGACTCATAGCATTCGGAGATTGTGGAATTATAGTTGTTTGGCTACGCATGATTACAGCTGTACTAACTGTTTCTCTCTGTAGTAACCGTGCTGTAGTTAGGCTACATACTGTATACAGTATATCCTTATTGGTTCTTAATTGTACTGTATCTCTGTAGAAGAAAAGGATTTGCAATCTATAGCGCCTTTGTCCTAAGCGCTTTACATTCATTACAACGATGCAAGGTACTGTACCAAGCAACCTGCTCATCTGGAACAGTTCAGTGTCAAGAATATCTTTACTTTGATATTACTTAAATCCAACAGATTGGAATGGTGGCTCACTTTCTAATCTAATCTACAGTATAGCATTGAGCTTTCTTAAAACATGTGTATAGCTTTCTAATGTGGTGGAACAACATTGTTTTTATTACTTTTTAGTAAGTTTTATAAGGCTGAATGTTGTTGGCTACAAGAACCTGTGAAGTGAGACAGCTTGCAGCCTAAATGGAACATTTCGTTAGCCAAAACCTTGACAGTATCTGTAAGCATATTAATGAACAAACTTATTTGCAGAATAACATTCAATGTGGAGAAACCGATACGTTTCTCCATTATGTATAATTTTCTCAAGTCACTATCCATCTTCAACTTAACACAGCCGACGCGAATCGCGTATCAATACGTTATCAATTAATCAAACGTCGGGTGCGGATCACGTATCAATACGTTTCAATCACTTTTTTATAGCATACTTTCATTCATCTTTTTACCCACCCGGACAATGAAGAACCATCGTCCTATCATTGCTGCTTAGTCCAGCTCACGTGATCAGAAAAAAAAAAAACCCTCCCCTCCTGAAAACAGGAGGGCGGGCCGCTTTACGTGTAGAAGCCAGTGTAATGGCTGCGCCCATGCCGATCTAGTCTGTGTTTGAAAAGAATCAAATTTCACCTAACCTCGCCTCACCAGGCTTTCCACCTCGGACATTTGATTCCCCCCTCCCCTCCTGTTTCTCCAGGAGGAGGATCTTGCGAGGGGGTACATGCTCTCCTCTGTCTCTCGGAAAAAAACATGACGAAAGCTGAACGGAACGCTGCCTGATCACATATGCACCAGATCGGCATTGCAATGCAACGTCTGCAACACACATGGACAGATGCATGTTTCCTTCTTCATACTGTAGCGACCAAACGATCCCCGAGCCTACAATACTACGAACTAACCACAGTATCGAGGGGCCGCCACGACAAGACAGTGTTCCGTTGGTGGATCACGTATCGCCATGCAGAGCCGTCATAATCGGAGATCGCTCAGACGTGTGATTGTAACGCTTTTTTATTCATTATAATTGTAGTGATAAGACCGCAATGAACGCGTCGGGGACGTAATCGACCCGGGTGTAATGTATAACGAACTTTTCCGCGACCTAAACCGTGGTGTTGTCATCTGTGGAAGTCATTTTTTCCTTCTCGTCGACATCACAGCCGGGTGACGCTTTTTTCCCCTCCATCGCCCCCAAGCTGCATGCCCATAGCCTGGCTTGGCCAGCCTCATAGCGGGGATTCACTGAAGATTCTTCCCCGGAGGAAACATCAGTGAACCCTCGCTATGAGTCTGGCCGTGCCAGGCTAGCATGCCCAGGCATGTTCCCCTACACTAGCTTGAAAAACAAAATCAGCTGATGACAACGCGTCTCACCGTTATACTATAGTTCTGAACCGAACGGTGGAATGGGACTTTTTATAGCCGTACGGATCAAGACTTTTGCTGCCCAATGTGCCCATGACCCCCCCCCCCCCAATGTTACTGCGATCAAAACAATGAAAGCAGTGAGATAGATTAGGCGAGGCGGCAATCATCATCATCATCAAAAAGAAAGCATAGTTATGAAGGTTTATAGTCAGACATTGACAGGCAGATATAACAATAAACACAATAAATATGCTATACATCCTATACATCGAATGAAAGCCCTGAATGTGTACTTTTACGAGGAAAAGAGTAAACATTGATCCCATGTACAGTTTGTCATAAATTGGATACTGGGTGGATGCACATTGCGCCCACCAGATATAACTGCAGAGAAGACATGGACCCGAACTCAATATTCACAAAATAAGGCCTATAGCGACATATAAATACTATATACCGTATGAAACAGAAGACTCTCTGCTTTCATAAGAAAAAAACTTCTACTGTAGTAATAATAAAAATCACACCCATGTGAAGTGAGTGGTGCAACTCTGTCCCATATTCTGTTCTCTGCTTATTCAATACAGCTCGCTATATACGGACTGAGGCAGAAAGTCATGTAAACCTTTTATTTACAGTTTGGTCTGTAAACTTCTACTGTAATAATAAAAATCACACCCCTGTGAAGTGAGCGTTGCAACTGTTCTGTACTTATTCACTACAGCTCGCTATATACGGACTGAGACAGAAAGTCATGTAAACCTTTTATTTACAGTTTGGTCTGTAAACTTCTACTGTAATAATAAAAATCACACCCCTGTGAAGTGAGCGGTGCAACTGTTCTCTACAGTTGCGCGGTGCAATGGTAGAGAACAGTTGCACCGCTCACTTCACAGGGGTGTGATTTTTATTATTACAGTAGAAGTTTACAGACCAAACTGTAAATAAAAGGTTTACATGACTTTCTGCCTCAGTCCGTATATAGCGAGCTGTAGAGAACAGAGTTTGACCGCTCACTTCACAGGGGTGTGATTTTTATTATTACAGTAGAAGTTTACAGACCAAACTGTAAATAAAAGCTTTACATGACTTTCTGTCTCAGTCCGTATATAGCGAGCTGTAGTGAATAAGTAGAGAAGTAGAGTTGCACTGCTCACTTCACAGGGGTGTGATTTTTTTATTATTACAGTACAATTTTTGAGTGGTGTAAACCACTCCTACAACTGGCTTTTGTGTGCATAAAAAAATGACCATGGTTGCTATGTTCAAAATAATTTCTGACGTAATTAAATCACACCCGGGTGAACTGGATGACCGTAGCAACCGTGGTCATTTTCTCTGCACAAAAAAAGCCAGTTGTGAAATCACATCCAGGTGTGATTTAATTACGTCAGATCAGAGCTGATCAGGGTATATAATACCTTACCTTATATAATACCTCACATCGGACGTCAGACATTACGTCAGACCACAGCTGATCATGCTATATAAAACCTTACACCACTCAGTTCACACGGGTGTGATTTTTTTTTCCTTATGAAAGCAGAGAGTCTTCTGTTTCATACGGTATATAGTATTTATATGTCGCTATAGGCCTTATTTTGTGAATATTGAGGAGTTCACGTCCATGTCTTCTCTGAAGTTATCTGGTGGGCACAAGCTGCATTCAATAACCAATTACTGTCTAACTGTAGATGGGATCAATGTTTACTGTTTTCCTCGTAAAAGTACACATTCAGGGCTTTCATTCGGTGTATAGGATGTATAGGATATTTATTGGGTTCAATTTTATATCTGCCTGTCAATGTCTCTGACTTTAAACCATCCATAACTCTGCTCGCTGTTCAAGATAACCACTTCCAGGCAAATGCAGGTGTTGCAAAAAGGTCAATATCTCCAGAATGGAACATGGTAAAATCAAAATGTATTTTTTTTATTGAAGTGGACAAGTTCAGCTTTCTTTTGATGTAGGCGTGTGATTCTCGCTATAAGAGAACATTTTACTGTGGGCCCCCGAACAAGGCCTTTGTGCAATGTTAAATGGCAGCAACATCCAAATAGGCCTGTTGAGATCTTCCAGCAATCAAAGTGTTAAATGAGACTATGACTGAAAATGATATGTTGTAACATCTTTTATGAAGGGAGATTCACATGCCGGTTCCTGCTAATTACATGTTCAAGGCTGAGAACGGCCTGTTCACGCCTCTGTGCTTTGACAACACTAATGAGTCTCTGCTACTGTACATGATGCTAAGATTTTACATTTTTCAAGTCTGTATCTTGAGATTAATGGGAGGTTATAGACTTGCTACATTACACTCTGGCTTACATAAATTATATTAAATGTTGGTTAACTTGTTGTGTGCACAAGTGCTCAAAGATTGTTATTAAGGAGACAGGCAATAGTAGGTCTCTCCGCCCATGCTCCTGGGGAAAATTACTTGCCACATATTCGATCACATGCTACTGTAGGTAGCAGTGGAAATAAGTTGTGGGGGTTTTGTGTTTGAAGTAGGTCAGAAATTCTGTGCTTGTAATGCACTGGGACTCGACGGGTCCCAGCAGGGGACTCTTTTCTCTCCCTTGCCAGTCCAGCGAGGGAGAGTAATTGAGCGCTAGATGACTCTACTCCTGGACACGGTAGCAGCCATGGAAATGTCCCCTCACAGGCCAATAAAAAAATGTCCGCCTGCTTGCTGTAATTGGACCAGGGACAGTGTGGTTGGGTCCCGGGCCCAAGGAGACCACCTGTAGAAATGCCATGTGCCCAACATGCCACTATTAACCCATTTTGGGCGGGAACCCCTTTTGGTGTTAGCATCATGTTATCTACAAGCTCATAGCGCGCCACCGAGTGGCACGCTACGAGCTTGTAGGTCTGCAATTTTTGAAAAATCGAAGAACCACTGACAGAAACATAGCTTTTTCAGAAAACTTTCAGGATGTAGAAGACATTTTTAGAATCTGATCTCAGGTCAAAATGGGTTAACAGACTGATGAGGCATGGGACTGAGAGGGAGAGAGAGGAGAGGGTGTATAGAGACAGATTATGACAACAGGAAAATAAACTTTGTCAGCACTATTGCATGTTTCAGACATTTCCGTGACAGACATTGCCAGGTCGATGCAGCGTGAGGCTCACTCGGTGTGAAAGGTGTTGATGCTGTTGTCGATAACTAAGTGCAGTTATTAGTGATGGAACTTGGGAGTGTAATGAGAATAACCCTGAACATGTTGCACATGTACATACAAGAGATTTATTTGACAGTGTGAGAAAGAGGAAGCGATTGGATATTTTGTCTTAATATTCTCATCACATTATGTTGGAAAGGAACTAGTGTGTATAAAGAATGATGTTTATAGTGTCTGTATGCCTGTATACATACGGTTATGTACGCCTTATGGTAAGGTAATCATGGATGTACGCCTGTATGGTAAGGTAATCATACATGTACTGTAGGTGAACCCCTTGCTAATATATTTTAGTGCGAGGGACTGCAATATGGAAAAAATAACACTGCAAAGAGAAAGGGAAAAAAAAGGGGGAGCAAAAACGGTTGTTGCTGTTGGGCATAAACCTCTTATCTCCATATTTAAATCGTTATATATACAAGTGGGTCGCACTAAAGTAGAAAAAACAGCAGATATAAAAGTGATAGATACACAGTGTGCTGCGATGTAACTCGTTGTGAGCTTGTAGATCACCTATTTTCACTATTAATATTTGTACTATTTTAATACTATGTGTTTTTAAAATAATACAAAAAGGAACACTTTTGGACTTACACGGTTTCCACACGACAGCAACGGTATGCTGGTGCCGCATTTCCTTGTCTTTAACAGAGTTACCATGCACATTCATGAAGCGTCCATAATTATGTATTATGGAACGTAACCCATAACCCCATCTTCATAGTCTCTCACGGTGCCAAAGAGCGGGTCGCAGCTTTTAATGCTAATGCAAACGGGAATCAAATCAACCTAGATATAAAAGACAGAACACCAGGGAGTTAGTCTGGCTGAAAGCAAGCGTCAGTGAGCTGTACATCTAGATGTGGGTATAGGCTCCATTTATTTTTCAATATTTGCTCAACCTCAGAGTTTAATTATATTTTGATTGGTTCTCATATTTTCAGTTATATGCAGTTTCAAAATGAAACTTTTTGTTAAGACGTGTGACAAAGTATGACTTTACTTACCCAAACCCAGACTTTAGGTTACCCAAACTCTATACCTGCTCTTCTCTTGTTTCCTTAATGAATCATGATCTTCTCATTAGATACGAGATATCCATCCAGCCAACTGTAGGACGCCCGTCATCACAGATCAAATGATCCCACACTTCGGATGCAGTCCAAAGTTGCGTTAGCCAATCCTCCATGGTGCTGGGATCAGTGAAAAGATGGATTTGACTATAGCACGAAAAATGTATTTCTGACATACACTCTGGTAGGAGTATTGGCCTGTTCCACCGTCTTCTCCAATGCTCTTTTGTCTCCGCTAGGCCGAAGGCGTGGCTGAGAGAGACTATGTTCTCGCCCCCATCCGTGCCTGTGTCTGTCCACGTGTCCGTCCGTCCATCCATGAACAGCTAATCTCCGGCACCGTTGGACTGATTGACGTGAAACTAACTGTGCACGCACACTCCCTGGAGGCCAGAGCCAGTTGCCCAAATCTTCCACATCGGCCCGTCATAGCGCCAATGTGCAGGCCGATATTTGCAAAACACCATTTTGGCTACTACTCCTGTAGTTTCCACTCACCTCAATAACTGAATTCCGAACATCGCTGGCCCACATTAACCTACCTGACCTGGTGGTCAAGGAGCACTTTTTCCAGTTGGTTTTGTTTTTGTGGTGGTTGCAAGAGCAGGATGTACAATATTGACAGGTAAGCAAAGCAAAGCAAAGTTACTATATTTACCCAGGGTATCTGGGCTAAGCTCAAGAACTTGTTTCCAGCCAGGCCCTGCTCATAGAACATTTCATGGTAGTGGTTCAATGCCTTGCTCAAGGGCACTTCAGCGGTGGTAATTTTAACGTGTCAGACCGCTGATTCGAACTGGCGACCTTCCGTTATCAAGACCGCTCCGCAATCCGTTCGGCCACCGCTGCCACGATGCCACTGTTACACTTCCAACCACATACAATAACCGCACAGCAGGTGGGAAGTGCCAGCTAGTATACGCTATTAACTCATGTGTTTCTCATTTGTTAAAGTGCCACAGACTCTGTAACTAACTCACAAAAATATCATATTTTACTTTATTTGACGGGACATAGTATATTAATGAACATTACATTAAAAATGTAGCATCTATATATTTTGTGTACATGTTTTTAGATGATCCCCTGTGAGATTTTGGGGAATTCTGTTGTGATAAATGCACCTTTGCTATAGCAAAGTATTGGTATTTCTAAAGCTAAACCTACTGCTACAGCAACTAGGCTGTTGCTAGGCATTATGGTCGATGCAAAACCATCAAATCCCAAACATCGGCCTAACGATTCCCCTGGTCATAGTTCCAAATGTATTCTCTAAAATCTCTCCAGTACTTAAAAAAAAAAACAGACTTAGCTCGTGTGGTATACTTTCCAGGGGTCTGTGGATTGTCTCCTTATTTTCCTAATATGGCATGAAATGAGTTGCGATTCCAGGCAAAGTCCTTCTTTATTCAATCAAGGCATATCCCATAGTTACATCAAGTTACAAGCATCAATTCCATACAGCATTGGCCTTCGATCCCCTTCCAGGCAGAGAGCCTGGTGTGGCTACCAGTTTCCCTCAATTCTAACTCCTGATTCTAACTGTGTCCCATCTTATACATCATGTGGGTGTCACCTTGTCCCTGTGTGTGTGTGTGTGTGTGTGTGTGTGTGTGTGTGTGTGTGTGTGTGTGTGTGTGTGTGTGTGTGTGTGTGTGTGTGTGTGTGTGTGTGTGTGTGTGTGTGTGTGTGTCAGTCAGGGTAAGTCAAAGACCCCCACTGTAATACTATAATAAAATGCATAGCTAAACAAATGGAGAATTACAAAGTGAGAGACAATGTGCCTCCTGTCATAAAGATGGCTCTGATCAACCAGGAAGCCCCATGTGGTCTTCCTGAATGATAAACCAATAGCCTAGGTATTTTTACAGCTGCCGTAAGCCAAGGCCTGTGGTCACAGACCCTACCTACAGATAGCCTTTAGACCTTTAGTTCTAGTCGGTCACTTTGGTGAGACACTGGAGTGAGATCAGGGATAAATACAGTTAAAGTTGTACAATTATGACTAACCATGTCATTATGAATATGCTGTATGATTCATAATTCACCACACTCGCAAATGTCACATCCCCACATCACCCACTTTGAAAGGATGGTGCTTTCAATATAATTTTTTTTGCCATTTTACAAAAAGGTGCATGCATTCACAAACGTTTCTGGCTGCTGATTTTGGTCCAGTTTGGCTTTTCACAATAGGACATAGCAGTGGTGCATTTTTCTGGTTCCATCGATCCAGATCCGGTTAATTTTTCCATTAGAGATTTCCAAAAATATGTATCAATTATTGTAAGCCTACAATGAAGCCATCCAGAATCCCGATGACCATCCATGACTATAAAACATTTGATTCTGTAAAAAAAATCAAATGTTTTTTTATATATATTTTTTTTCACAGAATCAAATTTTTGAATCAAAAGTTTTATGGTCATGACTCATCGAATAATAATGCAGCTTAGGAAAATAATAGTGTAAATGGTACAGTAATTAAGGGCTATATCTTTTAGCCTCGTGAGATAATTTAACATTTGATACAGCACTGATCCACCGGTGCGTTACCCATGCATAAATGGCCGCTTTCATCCTCATTCCATCAAAATCTCATCTCTTTAAAGCATTTCTGAGAAATCTCATCTCAAGTATTTCTTTGCGGTTGAGATTTGATGCGTTGTCAATTATTTTTTGCCAAGGAGTTGTTCCAACAAAAAGAGACTAGAAATAAGTCATAACAAGGTAATGGTAACCTGGGATTAGATATGTGATCGAGGCACTGGAACAATGTCCTTTTCCGGACACAGTGCGAAGAGCAGACATTTTTTCCCTCTGCTGGCCTGTACAAAAGGGCACGATCCCTTTCAGCATGACCCACTCTTCATTCAGGTCATCTTTTAAAAACACTGAGCATAGAGAGGGGATTGATTCAATTCCCTGCACATACGGTCAGAGTGTGGGCGAGAGAAAGGCAAAGAATAGATAGAGAAAAAAGTGAGAGAGACGGAGGGAGAGAGAGAGGGAAGGAGGGAGACAAGCGATAGAGAAGATGGAGACAGCAAAGAGGGGAGTGAGAGGAGGTGCATCGAGCAAGAGAGGAAAGGCATTCAAGACTCAGCCGCCATTGAAACATTCATCCGGCTTCTCTCTGCTCCTGCATTCATGGTGCACAGCCAATTCCGCGGCGATAAGCCGTCTGTGTGCGTCTCAAGGTAAGGAGTGAATAGAACAGTATAACCCTGGGCTGGCACTAAGGAGTGACACAGCCTACACGCGGAGGCCAGCCTGACCTTTCCTTGCGCCAGCTTTACTGCAGCAGGGGAGGGCGGTTTCATAAAGCGCTTATTCTGTTCGGTCACCTTTGACCCGAGTGGGCTCAGGCTGCCTGTCCGTCACTCAGAGAGGAGCCGAGTGAAAGATAAGAGAAGAGATGACTCGACTTGGAGAGGGATTGCTTTTTTTCCCCTCTCTTTCACTTTCTTTTTTTGCTTTGGCGCAGAAAACGTGCACGAGAAGAGTGAGAATTCAACAGCTGATTCGGGGACATCATCGCCATGTGAGCACCATGTGACACTTGATCTGTCATGGCAATACAGAAGAACTAAGATGACTTTTTGCATGTATGGCACTGAGGCGGCCATTGATTGAGTTCTGTTTCTGTGAAAAGCTTTCTGTGTGAGATGGAGGGGATGAGTCAATGCACAGACAGTCTGATAGAGTGACTCACAGCATGCGAAGAATAGTCCAGCCACCCAGACACAGGGCATGAGCTATTGCACCGTGTCAGTAGATTGAGCGAAACCTTGGCATGCCCGAGCCACAGCGCCTCCTCCACCATGACTCATCATGTACTCCTCAGTCGTAGGAAATCAACAGCACAGCACATAACATTTTGCCATCGTAACCTCCTTGACTCTCAAATGCAGCCCATGGTCAGAGTAGCACATATTTTCGCTATTTTCGTCATCCCGGCCGTACTATTTGCCGAAGGGGCAGTGAGGGATTGCTGGAAGCTGGACCGCCAGATGCTTTTGGACGAAAGTGAGGCAATGGGCTGCAACAACTCTCTCCAGCAAAACAAAAACATCTTCCGGCTACCTCAAAGGGAAGCTTCGTGAGGGACACATTCAATTCCACCTTCCTTTCAGCAGTGCCCTGCAAGCCACTGAGAGGCGAAAGGGCAAGAGAGCAAAGGGGACTGAGACCCGGCCGAGGAGATGGGGGCATGTTGAGGGCACGGACGAAGTGGACGGGGAGAACAAGAAAAGGTTGCATGAGAACAGGATTTTTCTGTCCTCCCTTCCTCTTCGATGTACCCCACCCCCGGTGCTATGTCCTCCCCTCCTCTTCGATGTACCCCACCCTCGGTGCTATGTCCTCCCCTCCTCTTCGATGTACCCCACCCCCGATGCTATGTCCTCCCCTCCTCTTCGATGTACCCCACCCCCGATGCTATGTCCTCCCCTCCTCTTCGATGTACCCCACCCTCGGTGCTATGTCCTCCCCTCCTCTTCGATGTACCCCACCCCCGATGCTATGTCCTCCCCTCCTCTTCGATGTACCCCACCCCCGATGCTATGTCCTCCCCTCCTCTTCGATGTACCCCACCCCCGGTGGGGTACAACGGATTGCGGAGCTACAGTATGCTAGTTATTTACTGAGGACTCTCCTCTCCCCATGGAACACAGAGGGAAATGGGCTCTTAACGGGGTTTCCATACATCACCCGCTGACACTGATGCTGCCGGTTTTGGAGTGCCTGCATCTGATGTTTCTTTTTAAAAAATCAATTATTTACGATGTATCCAAAGACTCTTGTACAATTCATCACTCGTGCTAATTGCAGGCCCATCGCCCTGGCCCTCTATTGCCCTGGCAACCATCTTGTCCTCGCTCAATTCTCTCAGATTACATGGTATAAAGTGTTTTAAAAAATATAACGTAACCACTTTCAACCCAGTGTCCTTATTTTGGGGCGTGCCACTATACAGACAACATCTTTCCAATAAATCAAAATAGTTAATGGAAGATAGATACGATTAATAGAAGATCTACACGCTCATAACGTGCCGCGCAACACTGTCGTATACGACAAAGCGTAAACTAAAGTAGTGCTTTAGTGGTTAATACAGGAGGGTTGTGAATCAACACAAGGTGGGCCTTTTATGGCTGTTTGAACAAGCTAACCACATGTTCGATTAACCTGGCGAGATCTCCCCCGTTCATTTTATTTATTTCACAGATGGCAATAACCATCATCAGTGGTGGTTCTTTCTGTCGAGGCACTTCATCAAGCTGCCCGAGGTTCCCGTCGACTCGCTGTGGCGGTCGCAGCTGCGAGCCCGCGGGGCAGATGAAGTTGTCATTCACCAAGCACGGAAAATATGTTTAATTTTCTCCCCGTTGCCCCCCAGCAGCAACTCTCACCAACAGACAGCGTTCTACTGTACATGCAGTGAATGAAATTACAACTGCATTATGAAACACACGATAAATATATGAACCTTTACAAATCAAAATGTGTTTGTCAGCTCCGAGAGGTTGTCTGTCGCCTGTTCCTTTTCGATTAAACAACACAGAAAGAAATATGAAGTAAAAAGAAAGAAACAACCAAAAAACTAATTTCATTCCTATTTATTTATTTAGCCGGCAGCAGACTTGTCACTATTTGTTCTTTGGTAGAAGCAATAGAAAAGTTTATTCGAAAATATTTTTATCTCACCAATATAAGGTAGAACATTGTAAACACACTCACATGCACGTGCTTGCACAAAGCCATCCAGATTTGGACGCCTACAGTTGCAACACTTCAGTATATTGCTGGAGCATTGCTATGTCATCATAGAATGTTTGGCATTTCTACAGGCCTAACATGCACACAGATGACTGAAGCAACCATGCAACTTGCTCATCGTCAGCAGTTACCGCTTCAATGTCTTGCTCAAGAACACAAAGCCAGGATGAGCCGGGGATCGAACCGCGGACCTTTTGATTCCCAACTGGCTGGTCTACCTCCTGAGCCACTCCTGCCCCATTAGCATCACACTTAGCTTCTTGTTGCTATTACCAAAAATAGCCAAAATAGGCAGACATAGCTGAACTACAATCTCACAAAGTGAGCTCACAAATATCGGCTAAGATATTTGGTTGAGAGAGGGAAAAAGTACAAACATCGCAAAGACCTCGGTCAATGATATCTTTACTGTACCATTTAAGCGGTTAATTGAAAAGTCATGTCTACACGGCCTTCCATCTACTTCTGGTCAGTGTGAAATGCACATCAATTGGGCTAGATTGAAGACAGGGGTACGGGGTGGCGGTGGGCGGCGCAGAGTGAAAGAAAGGCCACGATATCAACATCTGTAAGATGGGAAAAAATGAACAGTGGAGTAAGGAAGAGTGATGGAGAGATGATAATGGTGAGCGACGGTGAGGACAGAAATGCGGATAGGTGGGGAGAGTGGGGGGATTTGCCAGGGGAAAGGGAGAGCGCATGAGAGAGGTCTGATTGACAATTTGCATCCTCTTCAGAGAGTACCAGGGGGACATGATTGAATCCAGTCAGGCTGAACCCATTAGGGGAGCAGTGCTGTCTGAGCCCCAGTAGAAAACCATTCAACAGCACCCAGGCCATGCTCTCCACCTCTCTTCATTAATATTCATGCCTCAGCTGAGTTATAGAGGAAAGAGAGTGTGGGGGGGGGGGGGGGGGGGTGGTGCATCCATTTGCTGTTTATGAGGCGCGAAGTTCCTAGCTCGACTGTGACCGGTCACGTTGACCTGGGATCACATAGTGATTTTCACGGGTCAATATGTCTATAAAACTGCATGCAAAGACATGTAAACTCTGAAACCACTTAACTGCTCTTCTTGGGGGGGGGAGGCAAAACAAGAGAGCGAGGAGATTTGCATTCCCAACTTGCAGCTTCACACACGTCCCTTCACATTAGCCCTAGTCCTGATAGCTTTTTGCCACGACTGAAAACCTATCCGCTGCATTGTTCCCGGTAGACGTCAGAGTGTAGACGTGAGGAGAGCAGTTTGTAGCTCCAGGTATAGCCCATAGAGTATATAAAAGGATAGAGACTGAACTGGTGCGAAGCTCCGCCCCCCCAGCTATTCATGTCAGTGGAAGTTGCTCAGTGGCGTTTTGAAGCACCCGGAAGACTGCCGGAAGTACCGTCTCAGAACGTCTACTTCCGCATTTGACCACCAAATTTTGGTGGTCAAGTGCAACCGAGTGCTCAATGTTAAAGCCCAGCTGCACTGGGTTTCCCGGTCATGAATCCACGGGTCCGCCTGTAGTCCCTCCTCCTACCACTAGGGCCCAGTGCTTCAACGTTGAATAGCCTCACTGGCCCCTTGGTATAGCCCCATGGGTTGCGATGGAAGTACCAGAGGTATATAGAAGCGACCGTAGGGGTCAGAATAGCCCGGTCGCCCCGGGGGTTCTGGGAAGTGTTTCTGTCAGTTGCCACACCACCACCTAATCTCTTCCTTTCCCCAAAGCCAGACACCCGCTCCAGAGCTGCCTGAGAGGCTGACTAGGTGACAAAAGAGGTGGAGTGATACGGCGAGTCTTCCCCCCGTTGCCATTTATCTCTGAGACACAGCACATGCGCCGCTAGCTGTGATACTGCGGCACGCAGCCACGGTTTGCATCAGACAGACCGTCCGACTGGAACCGCACATACTGTAAGACTGTGATATTGTTTCTTTTGTTCATAAATGCCTTTTCTGCTGTATTAATTTTCTTTTTTTTGTCTCCACAAGGACTTGCCATGATTTGAGACTATAAAAGCACTTGGTTCGTCGCTGAGACACCGTCGCATTACACAATGATTAAAATGATGTTTAGATGGTGTCTTTGAAGTGCACTCAGTAGGACTAAATGATGTTTAGATGGTGTCTTTGAAGTGCACTCAGTAGGACTAAATGATGTTTAGATGGTGTCTTTGAAGTGCACTCAGTAGGACTAAATGATGTTTAGATGGTGTCTTTGAAGTGCACTCAGTAGGACTAAATGATGTTTAGATGGTGTCTTTGAAGTGCACTCAGTAGGACTAAATGATGTTTAGATGGTGTCTTTGAAGTGCACTCAGTAGGACTAAATGATGTTTAGATGGTGTCTTTGAAGTGCACTCAGTAGGACTAAATGATGTTTAGATGGTGTCTTTGAAGTGCACTCAGTAGGACTAAATGATGTTTAGATGGTGTCTTTGAAGTGCACTCAGTAGGACTAAATGATGTTTAGATGGTGTCTTTGAAGTGCACTCAGTAGGACTAAATGATGTTTAGATGGTGTCTTTGAAGTGCACTCAGTAGGACTAAATGATGTTTAGATGGTGTCTTTGAAGTGCACTCAGTAGGACTAAATGGCCCTTTAGCTCTTTTCATAGAAGTATCCATGGCGCCACTAATCCACTGAATGGACTTTTGCTCTTTGCTTTCATGTAATCATAAAAACACAAATTAGATATACTGTAAACCCAAGTAGAGCATGTTATGAATCCTGCCCGGCTGACCTTGAAATGATACATACAACTTAATGAACATGAAGGAGGTAATTGGATGGCCTTGCTCCATCCACTCAGCTAGTTCTGTATACCTGTGCGCCACCACAAATGACTAGATAAAGCAATATTCCCAAAGGTATTGTTTCAATCTCTCTCTCTCTCTCTCTCTCTCTCTCTCTCTCTCTCTCTCTCTCTCTCTCTGCATCAGTCAGCATCAGTCCTTGAGTCTCTTTCTACCTATCTATGCCTTTCTATCTCACTAGTGTCTCTTTTTGCTGCTATGCCCCCACCTCGCTATGTGTTTGTCTCTCTGCTCTCTCTGCTCCCCTCTCCTCACGAGGTTTAAAATAGAGCCACTTTGGGATCAGGTTCAAGAGCGATCGAGTTATGAATGTTCCAATTATGCGGCGCACGAGCAGGCCGAGGGTCCTGAAACAGGAGCTCAAGTGACTGGTGCACAAAGTCTGCCAAGTCCATAGTTTTTAGGCACACTTAATGCAGGTTATTGACTTCTCAATGAGGACCATGGATTATGTCAAATATACTTCACTCACTAATGCATGCCTAATGGTTCCACTATAGATCGGCCATCATAGTGGCCAATAGTAAATATTGTTAATTTTATTTTTAAACATTTATGAGCGAAATCCAAAGCCCTACTTCCAAACCGGCGAGAGTTACTGGCTCCACAACAAGGTCGTGTCCAGATTTACTTCCTTAAACAGGATCGGAAAGTATCAGGAAGCTTATCCGAGTCATTACAACAACACGGCTTCACACTTGTCTCCTGCCTGCGTATCCGTATAACAGGGCAACGACATCGCAGCCGCGTGGGCCTCAGAATTGCAGTGAACCTTGACAAACCTTGTCAGGTCAATCCCCGTCACTGTGGTTAGCTCTGTCTGGGGCCATACCACCGAACAGCGTAAGGTGTGACCCCTGGCATGCAGACCGATGGGCCGAACCCTCACAGACAGTGACCCGCGACACCGCCCTGACAGGTTGTTTCACCGCCCGTATGACATATACCTTCAGGTGGAAAGTATCGCAGTTCTCAGAGGCGTGTAAGTGTATATTCAACAAGCATTATCCTTACCAGCTTTAGTTTGACGTGCATCACTGTTGGCGAAATGGGGGAGGAAATATTTCCGTCGCTGAATGGCTGTCAAAAGGCCCTGATGAGGACTGTGATGGCCGGCCATGCTCGGGAGAGGCAACAGTCCGGTGCTATATTTCTTCCATGTCTGTTGCATCTGGAGTGAGAATGGATTTATTGTCGAATAAGGTGCAGCTATCTATTCGGTACCTATACAAGGATCAGACATGTTTTATGACATTCGTTCTCTTCATATGCAGCAATTTAATCGATTCCTGATTTATATATTATAGGCACACTGCTGCCACCGACATCCACCATCACCTTTCACTCTCTACTGCTGCTGTGCGTGTTTCCCTGACACCTCTTTCATGCTCTCTCTCTCTCTCTCTTTCTCTCTCTCTCAGACACACACACACACACACACACACACACACACACACACACACACACACACACACACACACACACACACACACACACACACACACACACACACAGGTGTGTGTGTGTGTGTGTGTGTGTGAAATCAAATCAACTGTGTGTGTTGAAATCAAATCAACTGTGTTCACATGTATAGCTTGAGTTACTAGAGTGATTATGTTTACTTGTGTATTTGAGATTATGTAATGGGTACTGTAATTTTGCTGTAAATATTATTAGAATGTATAATGTTTTGTATTTGATTGGGTGTTTTTTTTTTTTTTTTTTTAAACTAAATTGTATTTTTTTGAAAAGTCTCCTGTGGACAAGTGGTGAAAATTAGCACATGTGCTAACACACTGTAAATGATGCATCTACAATTTGTACAACTGTGCAATGAGCAATGCAATTGTTATGTCCATATCAAATAAATAAACATAAACATAACACACACACACACACACACACACACACACACACACACACACACACACACACACACACACACACACACACACACACACACACCTGCACTAATGCCCCGGACAAAAAACAAACGCTTTGCTTAAACCGGTGCTGCTCTTTTGTCCCCTGCAGCGATTGGGCTTGGAGGGAGATGGTGTGTCCAATGGATCACTGTTCTGGAGTCAATTAACTGAGGGTCTGCACAAATGAACAGAAGAAGGGCATAATCAACTCCAATCTCCTTTCTACGGCATGCCTCTTGACTCCTCTATTAAAGCATGCTGGCAAATGGACTCCTCTGGACTTTAATGGGATGAATCTTTAAGAGATGGAGAGGGTTGTGGATGTTAGGAAACATGGTCTTTGAAGGAGAGCCAGAGAATGTAAGAGAAACTGACCATATGCCAGTCCTGCTCCTATGAAAGGAAACGGACTCACCCCCACTTTCTGTATACAACATCAGTGTTGCCATTATGGGGAAGTGTTTTAATTAATTACCATCCATCAAAAACCTAGCCTCGGTCTCTCCACAGTACTGCCGTCTCCAAACACTAATCCAGGAAATGCAGACTGACAATCCTCTGAAGGCTGAGCTCTTTCCTAAATGCTCATTTCCACACGAGTTTTGACACGTGAAAATTCACCCTGGTGACATTTTTGGGTCCACAATAATTTCCCATGAGTGATGTAACTAGCCCCCTCTGCCTCTTTCCATGAAGACGGCAAAACTATGATTGGTTTCTTGTTACAAAGTAAGCTAATGAAGAGTGTTTACTGTATTCCGTCAACGGTCCAATCCAGCAGGAAGATTGCATTATGTATAAGATGGTAATGCACAAACGCCTATAGGGAGAGAGATACCTTCTATCTTTTTGCAGCAGAGATGATGTGCCTGTGTACCTGCTCTCCATGCGGCTATGGATCATTATGTTGATATACAGAGTTGCATGATTCCAACACTGAGTTCTCTGTCTCAGGCCATTCCCCCTCCCTCTTCCCAGACCATGGATCATAACTGTGCTTTATTGGCCGCATATGCATAAAATGAATGCTAACTCGACCTCCTGTGGAGACAATTTCACCGCATTGGCAGCGGTCCAATTACTTTTGAGAGAGAGAGAGAGAGAGAGAGAGAGAGAGAGGCAGAGAGTGGGAAACGAAGAATCAGCCAATTTGTTGCCCTCCTTCGTACAGTATGTTACGCGGCGAGACAGCCATTTCGAAATAATAGTGTGACTTTTTTGAAAGCCTTAGCAAAAATGGAGGGTAAATGAAACAATGGAAATCTTGCCTTCCGTAGTAGTGTACCAGTGGTGACATCAGAAGTGAGTAAAACTTTCAAATAAAAATATCCCTCCCTTGTTCTTTGCCACATTTCATTTCACTGCCATTCTGTTGGGTGCACGGCTGCAGCGCAATAAAAGTTTGAACCATTTTTAAAGGCCTGTAAATCGAATCTTGTGGATTGGACACAATGGCAAAGAGGAGAAGAAAGGGCACAGTCATCAGCAGGCTGCAAGGTATTAGAACATTCTCTCACAGGAAGGCTGGGGGCTTCTATCAATGTCAGCCAGCACAATGGAGCTGGATCTGCTCTGGAGTACTTGCAGGCTATTCCATTGTGTCATTTTCCAAGGCATGTTCTTATTCCACTCCGGCTGTACCATCCCTAAAGGAATGAAAGCTACTGCTGCCGTGATCGTGGGCATGTCTCTGTGTGAAAGTGCAAAGAGTTTGCTGTCTCAATAGCATGCATACAGCATGTACAGTACTGTATGTACTGTACATGTGGACCTATCACATGATCACCATGGGTATATTACTACAACCAACTACAACCAGGCACGAACAAACTGTCATGTGGTGAGCCTGTTCTTTAGCAGGACCTAGAGAACCGAAGTCTGACATCACTGTCAAACTTCAGTTCTCTCTATACCCAGGTGTATATAGAGGCCTCCATACCCCTGGGTATAGAGAGGCTTTCTATATCCCTGGGTCACATAGTTATTTATTTCTGTTGAAAATACCATCAGGTCATCTTAGATCACATTACAGTACATAAGAACAGTGTTCCAAACAAACAAATCAGCCCCGCGATTATGGATATGAAGCATCATCTGACGGTCTATTTTCAGCAAACACAGACGTTATCAAATGTAACTCAATATCATAAACGAATCGCCGGACTGATTTGTTTATTTTTGGGACACAGTTCTTACATGATCTGATGTTAAAGATGGACCTATGGTATTTTCAGTTGATATCCCAGGGGATAATGGAGTGATGTCTGCACTCTGTATTGTGCCCGTCTATGTTCAGTTGGTACAGTTTGCATGAATCCCGTAGGAAGATCTTTCTGTTCCTCTAGCTCCCAGATGGTCCGTGCAGTCTAGTCTACTCTAACCCAATAAAAGAAAAACAGAAGAACTCAGAGCCGCACTGACAGTTTGGCACTGCAGAGAGCTCTGATCAGAAAGAGCTACCGCCATTCTAATAGCCACATCTCATTGCATTATATTTCACACTGTAAATATGGCATCAGCCTGTCAAGGCACCGTGAAATGTAGGACACCGAGGTGGCAGCCAATTCTTTAACCCTGCCAGAGACTCTCTGTGTAAAAAAAAAACGGGACAGACTTGTAGATTTATCCTCAACCTTGCCGAGGATGTGAGAGGGGAATAAGTAGCAAGTTCACGAGGTTGACATGCTTTATTGGGCTGTTTTACAAGGCTCACTGCATATAAACATGCCATAGACACACTTGAAAGGCATAAAACAATTTGTTGTGGATTGTAGCCATCGCGGATAAATCTCCCACTGCACACCTGGTGAGATGTAAATGATTTAGTCATCAATACTAGGACACTTGTCCTTGAAGAGAACATTTGATTCCGTCTCGTCCTGTTTTTTCTGGAGCAACCTGCAGGCACCCATCTTAGCCGGTGATGTTATTTTTTTTGAAGTACCCAATCATTGTACATTCTAGCACAGCACTTGACCTTTTGCTCAGTGCCGTGCACATATTTCCAAACCCCAACACTTCTCTATCCTATCATCAGTTCCCATTTTTCGTCCTCCCTCTTCATGCTGGAGGCTGTGGTAGCAGATATCAGGGGCATTAGTAGATACCAGATAATCCCATTTCAAGCTCCATTCCGGTGAGATAGCAGACAAGATGTTGAATTGTCTTATAGATAGATTCAGCTCTGAAGAAAAATGCAGCTGCTTCTCCGATAGTACCATTGACACTGTCTCCTATAGTCAGAAGATAATAGTTTTAGAGTTCATTTAACGGTCAGGATTTTGCACAGAAACACTGGGCCTGGTTTAAGGAGAAGAAAAACATACAGATCTATGTGGGATCAGTCTGTAATACTACAATCCATTATCTGTTTCAACTCTATAAAACAAACATTTCAGAACCATGTGTGAAATTCAGCAACGGAAATATTGAAACCCAGCGGTGAAGATGTAATGGTTATGATGTCTAAATTGAATGCTACACTAAAGGAAGCCAAGAGGAAAGCATTTATTTGATTCAATGGAGATTGTGAGGGAGTTATGGAGAACTCATTCAGGTGTGCCTGTGCTCTATAACAGTGATGATAGATAGTGATGATTGATATGTATGATATAGTGTATGATATGACCCCTAATCTGAAAATGTTTTGTGCCAGGAACCCCCAGAAGCAAAGATTTAAAAAAAATAGCAGATCTACAAGCTTGTATATCTGCTATTTTAGTATAGAGTATATAAAAGTATAAAATGTTGTTTAAGTGGTTAAAATGTGATGCTATATTAACTAATTTTGTCGGGGGACCCCCTGGTACGGCGGTACCCCCTGGCTAAAATAGACGATCTGCTGAAACTTTCTGGAAAAGTATTGTTTTCATCTCTTAAGAAAAAATAAAATACAATGCCCAACGCTCAGGTTGATGGTAGTTAAACATGTTTGTTGAGCTCACCCCCGCCCCTCCCATACCATACAATATGGCAGACAGTGGCGACAGAAGTGTGCGCAGGAGCCAAACTGATTTCATTACTCTCCGAGAGGATATGACAGGTCCAGGAAATGCCACTTTATGGAATCCCAAGGGTGCCCAGTGTGCTGCCGCCACGCACCCTGCACACTTAATGCAATCCCGGTGCTTCTGGTTTCCATATCACTGGAGCTGAAATGTCAGAGGAGTAATATGGACATCGCCTCCTGACACTGCAGACTTCATTAAAGATCCCGGACACATCTTGCAGTGGACATTAAAAACTGAAACAGAAAATAAAAACAAACATGTTGGGGAAGTTTTATTATTGACAATAATCGTTCAGGGTCGAAAATATATTTTCACAATATATATATTTTGGGCAATTTGTTATTATTATTTTTTTCAGAATACATTTGCTGTCTTTGAGACTTGTCAGGGTAGCAGGCTATAGTTGCTAGGTTTGATGTTTACCTGGTATCCTGGTAACTCTTGTCTGTTCAAACACACTTGGCAGTGTTTGAAAATGTATTTCATTTTGTGTTTTAAAACTTTAAAAGTATAAATGACAGAGAAATAGGACGTTGGCACCTCGCCCAAGTGCATTCTAGTTTTTACTACTTACGTGACCTTTTTCCCTGTGATTTGCTGACTAGGGTCCCTGTCATTTACTAGCCTGGTATCCAGCCTGCTTCGCTACGTTCGGCGGATTTGTTTTTCTCTCTTCGCTTATCAGTCTGCAAAACCTCCCAATGGGAGGCTTTCCAGACTGATAAGCGAAGAGAGAAAAAAAAATCCGCCGAACGTAGCGAAGCAGGCTGGATACCAGGCTAGTCATTTACGCTGATCTTGCACTTTGTAAGTCGCTCTGGTTACGAATATTTGCTAAAACTGGAAGAGCTCAGCCACACCAGAGATCACAGACTGGACCCAACTTATGACTGAAACTGCATCTTTCGAATACTCAATTGCCAGGAGGAACAATGTCAAAGGAAAGTTCCATGAAATATGGGACTACTTTTATTTGTATATTAAAGGATGGTCGCATTAACAATTTGTAATTGTAATACATTACAGATGATATAATCACTATTGTCAACAACGGGGAGGGGTGTTGTCCATTTGGGGTAGGTTTTGACTGCTAGTTGTGTTTGGTGAAAGAAAGGGGACACTTAAATTAGGTAATTAAATATTGTATACTAATAGTAATAGTATGTATAATAGTCATTATCAAATACAATTTCAGATACAGTATTAGCCAGCATAAGAACTAATGATAACACACCAGCCACACGTCTCATAATATTCAGGTTGTAATGAATGAAATATATGTTCACAGAGTGATGTTTCTAGCTAAGCATCAAAATAGTATAAAAGATTGACTGAAAAAAAAAAGCATGAATTATCCACCTCCTCATGCCTTCGGTAATCCTAGTGCCCCTGGGCTCCACCAACTCATTGTAGGTGCATCCAAGGCTGTTTACTGTCAGCTTATTAGATTTCTATTTCATTATTGTTCAGCTTGCTACAAGTGACTACCACCAGGCAGTATCGGCCACCCACACAAGCTGAAGAAAAGTTCTCTTTCAAATCCCAAGGCCAACTGTTGCCGAATAGGTATTTTGGGTTTGCGTCCGTGGACACAAACCGATGAACCGATGAACCTGAAAACATTGTTGAGTGCCAAGAGATCCTAGCATTTTGTTTTGCCCCTGAATAACCTGAATAACCTGCCACAGATCCAGTGCCATGTTCAGTTTAGAAAGCAACTCTTCAAAGCACGGGGCAACCTTTTGTGTGAATGTGTGTACCCACTGTCCTGTCAACCTCAGCTTGTTCCTTGTGCGATTGGGTTTTTAGCAGCCCAAGGCCCAGTGTAAGAAGGGTTAGTTAGCTGACTAGATGCCGGACCGTTACTGCTTTGACCATGCTGCAAACACCAGGACGTTTGTGTAACCACTGCCAGCTGGTTCATTTGCAGGTAGATTGATATTCTGCCACCGCAGCCTCTGCTAGAGTATTGTAGCACCTTTTAGCATATGGCGGGAGACCAGGAATAGTTCTGACCTAGTTGGGAGCCTCTGTACTTCGCCACAAAACTTCTCTCCCCTCCAGATTCCGGGTTCCTTTGCACTGGGCAGTGAAGCCAAGTATTCTAACCATCTTTACACCGTAAATCTTGCTGTCATCCCCAACAAGCACTCATTTTTCACAGGCTGTAGCTACACAGGCCGTAGTCTCCACAAATGCATTGAATCCTATATCAGAGTAGAGCAATTCTTTTGAAGCAATATCGTTGTACTTTAATGTACAATAGCCTGTGTGCTTCAATAGCAACTAACAAGACAGATGTTGTTACTATGTTCTGTGATCGGAAATTGACACATGAACCTAACAATGCCAAAATGTATTGTTTGTTCAGCAGAAACTATTTTATATATATATATATATGTGTATAGTGTTCTAATAAAATGCCAGTCATGTATCAGACAGATCATATAATCTTTCTTGACCTTCTGCGGAAAGATGATTATATTTATGGTATATTTATCTGCAGAACACAAAGCAAAATTGAGCTGTTTTTCTTGCGCAGGCCAAAATATCACATTGAACTCCAACTCTCCAAGTGCTTAATATTCTTGTTCATAATTTTTTTATGTGGGTCGATGGACCCCCTGCCACAGATCTGCCTATTGATTGACAGACATGGGGGTTCTGCAAGCTTTGACAAACAGACATAAGTGGAAATAATCCATGGCGGACACATTGAGAGGTCTGTCCATTATACGCAGGAAGGTCAGTGTAATCGATGGGTGGTATTAAAACAAGCAACACAAGGTGATGCGTTGTCTGATCGATGTGTTAACAATCCACTGCTGCAGATCCACAAAAGTTGTGACCTTTTCAGTTAGAATCTAATCTAAACCTTCTATTCTCGTCAGATCTCTCGCTGCTCTGTTTGGTCTGCTTTCGCTTTCCAATCAATGTTCTATCTATGTAAGCACAGATGTTCCGTGTGAGATTTTGAACGAATCAGAGGATATGAAATATCGGCTACAAGCAGGAGCCTATAGAATACATTCAAATATGTATTCTAAAATAATATGAACGCTGCAGCACGGTTGTGTGCCTCTGTCAAACAGTTCTACTTCAGTTCTGCTTCCATTAACCACATGAAGGGTATACACGTGACATCATCATCACAGCCGTTAGCGGGTGATCATCATACCCGGAAGTTGCTACTTTCTTGCCTTGACAGCCCATACATCTGATTGCATTAAACAACGTTAAACAACATTAAACTCACTTTGCCATTCACTTGTTTTTGACCATTGATCTGAATTTTATTCATTTCATTGTTATTATTATTATTATTATTATTATTATTATATATTTTGTATCTTATTTTTGAGTGGTGTAAACCACTCCTACGACTGGCTTTGTTAGTTTACGTGTCTGTCTGTCTGTGCTAAAAAAATGAGCATGGTTGCTACGGTCACCCAGTTCACCCGGGTGTGATTTAATTACGTCAGACATTACGTCAGACCACAGCTGATCAGTCTATATAAGACCTTACACCACTCAGTTCACACGGGTGTGATTTTTTATATATTTTTTAACTTTTAGGCAATGTAGCACTGTGAGATTTGGGTCAAATATAAAGTGCGGTACAAATAAAATGTATTATTAATGTATTAAAAAGTGTATTTTATGGTGAAATTTGCACCATAATATTATTTCATTATATTATGTATGATTCCAGTGAAACATGACGTCTTAACTAATCAAGTGGTGCCAAATGTCTGTCTGTCTGTCGGGCGGACGGACGGACAGACGGACGGACGAACAGGCGGCAACTCAAAAAGCGATAGGCATGGCTGGTCAAGGAATAAAATGACTTCTATAACTGCAATAAAACATTATTCATGAATGTGTCATCTAGCTTTTATAAAAGTGTCCCTCAGGCAGTATCAATATATTAAAGCTAAAGCTCAAAGAAAGTGTTACCATAAATGTGTTATTAATTTTCTTCCTCTAACAGGGAATCCATTGGACTAGTTTAGCACAGTGGGCAGCTCTCCCCAATACTGTATTCTCAACCATGCAGTCAAGGGGACCAGTGATTGACAGCAAATACTCATGAATCAATGCATTGAGGAGCCACCCCCTCCCAACAAAAGGGAAAATGGTGGATCTATAAGCTCACAATGCATATCACTGCGATGCATTGTGAGCTTGTAGAGCGTATATTTTCACTATGATTGAAATAGAGCTTAATTGGAAAATGTTAGTCCCTTTCTAGAAATGTAGTCGAGTCAAAAGTACAATATTTCTATTTGAAATGTAGTGGAGTGAAATACATGTGCTTGCAAAAGGCCAAACAAAAACTTTAAATTAAAAAAAAATCACACCCATGTGAAGTGAGGGCCACTCTTATCATCGTACATCATCATACATCATCTCATTCCGGCCAATCAGAATTTGCGTCCTCACCTTCGTTCTAAATTTGTGTTACACAATGTTTGTGTTTACACAAACACTCAAAAATTGTCCATTCATTGTCAAAGGCATTTTAATGTTTGTGTTAGGACAACGTTTGTGCACGCAGCCACGCACACACCAAAAGCTTGACATAGGAGGGGCTAGCATCCCTCAAAAATGCTCAAGTACTTAGTTACTGCCCAGTGTCCGCCACTGGATATCTACCATTTATCCAGTTGTGCCACAAGCGGTTTCAGCACCATGGATAGCTACCACTAACATGTAGTTTCAGAACCATGGATAGCTACCACTAACATGTAGTTTCAGAACCATGGATAGCTACTACTAACATGTAGGTTCAGCACCATGGATAGCTGCCACAAACATGCAGGTTCAGCACCATGGATAGCTACCACGAACATGTAGTTTCAGCACCATGGATACCTGCCACGAACATGCAGGTTCAGCACCATGGATAGCTGCCACTAACATGTAGTTTCAGCACCATGGATAGCTACCACGAACATGTAGTTTCAGCACCATGGATAGCTACCATTTCTCTAGTTGTGCCATGCAGTTTCAGCACCATGGATAGCTGCCACAAACACATACTTTCAGCACCATGGATAGCTGCCACTTTTGTTGTGCACAGACATGTGGTTTCAGCACTATGGATAGCTATCAGTTGTGTCGCAGGTCCAACCATATATTTAAAAAAACAAAGAATCACACCCGTGTGAAGTGAGGGCCGCTCTTATCATAGTACATCATCTCATTCCAGCCAATCAGAATTTGCATCCTCACCTTCATCTTCAATGTTTGTGTTACGCAATGTTTGTGTTTACACAAACACTCAAAATTGTCCATTCATTGTCAATGGCATTTAATGTTTGTGTTAGGACAAAAAAAAATGCCTCATTGGCCGCTGCAGTTCGTTGGAGTCTCCATTGAAGGCGGAAGTCAAGCGGAAGTGACTAATGGCCAATCACAGCGTGTCTTGTCCAAACTTATCAATTCAATCCAAAGGAGCTTTATTGGCATGAGGAAACAAACGATTACATTGCCAAAGCAAGTGCCGCTGGGAAAGAGGAAGTCGCGCCTATGATTGGCCTACTGAACTTCCCCTTCTGTGACGCTTCGGCTCGTGTTTCCGCTCGTGCTTCCGCTATGCTTCGCAAGGAATCTCGGGAAAGCTTGCCTCCATGTTGCCTTCAAGAGAGACACGCGCCCCAGAGCAGAAGGAGGCGTCTACCTTTTTATGTATGTGGGTCCAAACCATGGATAGCTTAGCCTGATTATCAGACTCTGAAGCTTCCTGAAGTGCATTCAGTGTAGCGGGTGGGGTCTATGGGCTGGAAGCAGGCTATGCATAGCTACCATTCCTCCAATTCACCTTTAGCAAAGCCCCGCCCACTCCCACTTGAACACTTTTCAGCCGGGCTCATTCATTCCAATGTAAATATCATGGATTTTACACATTAAATACTGGTTCATTTTTGGAACCAGACCTTCAAAATCTCTTCCGAATCTGTCAACAAGGCCTGCCATATGCACTGGAAAATGTGTGTGTGACATTTATTTTTTAAAACAATGTTTTATCATATAGGAAAACTATTGGTGGAGAAGTTTGTCCAACCCATGTTATGCTTAGCTGTGATTGGACCATAGCAGTTACGGGAGGGGCTTAGCTATAGGTCAATTGTGTTTCACAAGAGATCAGTCAAATTCTTGGACACAGTTGTAAGCTGTCTTTACTATCAGCAGATTCCTGCTGGGTTACATGACTAGAGGGAGGTCTACTCTGCACTCTCGGCTTCCTTTATCCTTCAGGTATACGATGCAATGGATGGAATGCAATAGGAATTTCATTATGTCTGTCGTACTCTGACGAGAACATGCCTGCCTGACAGCCAGGCATATAGACCCACTGTGATACTGGGCAATACAGGCGTCATACTCAACATAACAACTGGTAGTCTCTGGATAAATATCTACCTGTACTGCATAGCAATACCTAAAGGGCATCTGTTGTAAAGCCGATTAACCCATTCTGGGCGGGAACCCCTTTTGGTGTTAGCATCATGTTAGGCTTTAGCTATTGAAAAATTGCAGATCTACAAGCTCATAGCGCACCACCGAGTGGCGCGCTACGAGCTTGTAGGTCTGCTATTTTTGAAAAATCGAAGAACCACTGACATAGAAACATAGCTTTTTCAGAAAACTGTCAGGATGTAGAAGACATTTTTAGAATCTGATCTCAGGTCAAAATGGGTTAAGGGCTGTAGTTGTTCAGTGCTATTGCAAGGTGCCAATCTTTCCAATCGGGTAGCTAATGAACATTGCTCAGTGTCGAGATATGTCCATTCACCTGGCGGACCCTTGCTCAATCAGATGTTCATTAACCCATTTTGACCTGAGATCAGATTCTAAAAATGTCTTCTACATCCTGACAGTTTTCTGAAAAAGCTATGTTTCTATGTCAGTCGTTCTTCGATTTTTCAAAAATAGCAGACCTACAAGCTCGTAGCGCGCCACTCGGTGGCGCGCTATGAGCTTGTAGATCTGCTATTTTTCAATAGCTAAAGCATAACATAATGCTAACACCAAAAGGGGTTCCTGCCCAGAATGGGTTAAGTTCTTCCAAGGACCCCAGGGCACAAAAGTTGAGAGAAGTGCTGTGTATATCTATTGTAAAAGGGGCCGTAGGATCTTGAGAGGTGAAAAGAGGACATAAGGTTGATGCAAACCCCAGGTGTAATGGCTAGCGCGGCGATAAGGCCCTGTTTGTTTGTTTTTTTCCACGGCTGTAAGCCAGGAATTGACTGGCACTATCTAAGCCTCTGGCGATTATCTGACGTGCCAGAGGGGTTTACGCCGCAAAGACTAATTAGTTTCATTAACTTGCACCGAAGATAAAAAACAATTGCTCTCATGTAATTGAAATGCAGGTTTCCTATCCCAGAGGTCTTTCTTGTCTCCCCTCACCCGTTTTCAGTCAGTCGACATGCTGTATCTCTGTTCTCTCCTCACCCAGACTCATCTCTCTGTATATCTTTATCTTGCCATCACCTCTCTCTCTTAGCCAGTCTGATAATTAATTACCATACAGAGTAACACTTCATTAGCTTTGCCAGCTCCCAAGAAAAGCATTCCAGTGTGTGTTTATTTTGGGAGGTGTCACACTCCATTAGAGGAATGTGAAGAACAGAAACTGTGGCATTACCACCACACACTCTTTGTATTAAAGCTAGATTATGTGTCAATATAATTACAAAGAGATTTATCGTTTTTAGCATTAAATTCCTGCTTGCACTTTTGCCTTGACAGTCACTGGCTGACTCTATGGGGCCCTCTTTTTAGATTTCTTTTGATTGGTGTGAGGTGCATAATGCCAGTGAATGTGCATTGGAATTTCCTGCAGTGATTTGACCGTGCCATTGTGGGAGAAGTGCAGTAGGGGATGTATTTACAAATCAGCAGTTCACTGCAATTTTGGGGTCACAAGAAGCCTGACTGGGGCTGTCCACTGCCCCCTGCTTGGACTGGGGACTGGGGACTGGGGCTGTCCACTGCCCCCTGCTTGGACTGGGGACTGGGGACTGGGGCTGTCCACTGCCCCCTGCTTGGACTGGGGACTGGGGCTGTCCACTGCCCCCTGCTTGGACTGGGGACTGGGGCTGTCCACTGCCCCCTGCTTGGACTGGGGACTGGGGCTGTCCACTGCCCCCTGCTTGGACTGGGGACTGGGGCTGTCCACTGCCCCCTGCTTGGACTGGGGACTGGGGCTGTCCACTGCCCCCTGCTTGGACTGGGGACTGGGGCTGTCCACTGCCCCCTGCTTGGACTGGGGACTGGGGGCTGGGGCTGTCCACTGCCCCCTGCTTGGACTGGGGACTGGGGCTGTCCACTGCCCCCTGCTTGGACTGGGGACTGGGGACTGGGGCTGTCCACTGCCCCCTGCTTGGACTGGGGACTGGGGCTGTCCACTGCCCCCTGCTTGGACTGGGGACTGGGGCTGTCCACTGCCCCCTGCTTGGACTGGGGACTGCATGGGGACTGGGGCTGTCCACTGCCCCCTGCTTGGACTGGGGACTGGGGCTGTCCACTGCCCCCTGCTTGGACTGGGGACTGGGGCTGTCCACTGCCCCCTGCTTGGACTGGGGACTGGGGCTGTCCACTGCCCCCTGCTTGGACTGGGGACTGCATGGGGACTGGGGCTGTCCACTGCCCCCTGCTTGGACTGGGGACTGGGGACTGGGGCTGTCCACTGCCCCCTGCTTGGACTGGGGACTGTATGGGGACTGGGGCTGTCCACTGCCCCCTGCTTGGACTGGGGACTGGGGACTGGGGCTGTCCACTGCCCCCTGCTTGGACTGGGGACTGGGGCTGCAGTGGCTCAGGGCTAGAGTGGCCGGTAGATCAGCTGGATGCATGGGAACCATGAGGTTACCAGTTTGATCCCGGGCTCCCCCAGAGTTAGTGTCGAAGTGTCCTTGAGCAAGATGCTGAACCGCTAATTGCTCCCGATGTGCAGGTTGCTGAATTGCATGCTCTGCCATCAGTGTATGAATGCGTGTATATCAATGGGTAAATGTAATGCACAATCTATGTAAAGCGCCTTGGATAAAGGTGAAATATAAATGCACTTTTTACCATTTACTATTTTGAAGTGGGTCTACCAGCATGTTGCTGGTTGTTGCAGTGCTATTTTTGGCACACTCTTAGTTGGCTGAGGCTAATGCAGACAGATGTCACACAAACCCACTTTATGCTTGTCTATTTCACCTTGGTATGAATCCTTCTAGCCAGAAAATTTATCTTATTGTGGTTAGGGTGTGTTATGCATTCTAACCCACATCAACACAGTTGTGCGTCACGATGCACAGAGAATATATCATGAACTAGTATATATTAAACATATACTTAGAGGTTCTGTTTGGCTCATCGCTGGACATCACTGAACTATTTTTACATTGTTTGTTGTGTTTAAAACAGTGAGCATGCACAGATGAAGAGCCTACATTACTTTAGTCAAGTGTACTGGGAGTGTACCAGCCGCATTTTATTGACAACATTTCTCATGCCGTTACAGTATTTCTGTGCATAACTGTCTGAATAACCTGTCCATGAGAAATGTCTATAAAATGCTATATGCTTTGAGTATGCTTCGAGTATACTAGAATATGCAAAAGGACAGTCTACTTTGCTATCTATGTGTACATGGACAGCACACATCAGGTCCTCTTGACCTCTACATTGGAGTGTGCTGCTCACTTGCAAATCACATCCCCTACTGCACCTCTCCACACCACAGACAAATCCGCCACCCATAAAATAATGCCCTCAGTCTAGAAGCCCTCAGAGGCTATACTCCTTTAAAATTACCACCCCTTAGAGCCTCATTCTCTCACTAAAGTAGCTGAAAATGTGTATTTTAATGCACTTATGCAGTGTTAATTTCATAAATGTTTGTCAACAAATGTTTTCACTGACAAAAAAAAAAGTAAAAACTAAATGAAATTAAGCTATGATGACTAATACTGAGTCTATATTTAGACTATATTGACAATTTCGTCAACAAATAAAAACTAGACAAAAATGTCAGGCAGGGACTATAGTGGAGAAGAGGTCCAGTAGAACTAAAATAAAAGTAATGTTTATGTTTGGTCACGCTCTGTGTGTTGTGCTCTGAAAATAGCAGATATACAAGCTTATTAAGAGAGCATTGAACATGACAGACCACACGAGTCCTTGGACAGTCACACAATGGTGAACCTCCTACAGCCACATCCACCAAGAACATTCCAAGAGCTTCTTGAACAGCTTGTAGATCTAGTGTGCTATATCTTGAACAGCGTGTAGATGTAGTGTGCTATATCTTGAACAGCGTGTAGATCTAGTATGCTATATCTTGCACATACCTTAGCCCTTATCCCTAAACTTATTTGCAATTTTTTACTATTTTGAAAAACATTTTAAAACACTTCAAATAGGTTGTTTCGAGGAAGCAATCTGATTGGTTGAAACAGCCTTCTAGCCGTGGTTCAAACGAGCACCACTCCACAAAGAATTCAGCAGCTCTGTTCTCCCAGAGCGCAGCAAACTCGGTGGCTAGGCTAGCTAGTTTCTTGGGACATTTGTGGATGTAGTGACTACATCTGCAATATTACACTCGAGGGGGTGGTTTAACGTCATTAATGCACACCTGCGATGCTGCAGGAACGAGCCCGCAGTGCGAGTTCCGAAAGCAACCCCCTCTCGTGTAATATTGCTTAAATCTACTACAAGATCACTACGTGTCGATATAAATCGGCTAGTTGAAATATTTTACATTTTAAAAGGTTTTTCAAGATTAGGGATACAAGGGTAAGATAGGGCCAAATTGTGTGCAAGTGGGACAATTTGCCCTGTTTGTGGTGGGGATGGTGCCGCGGGGCACCAAACCAAAATCAGTACCGTTCATTCTCCTCTTCATTAAGTTCCCGTTCATTAAGGTGCACAGTAAATTCCATGGCAATCCAGCCAGTAGTTTTGTTTGGACAGACAGACAGACAGACAGACAGACAGACAGACAGACAGACAGACAGACAGACAGACAGACAGACAGACAGACAGAAGTGCTATATATTGGGGCTAGAGAGCACATACTATATACTATAATTACCTCATTTCTATCGTGAAAGATCTGTTTTCAAGTGTAAATCCTCTTCTTCAATCAGCTACTGTTCCAATATGACCACATATAGGCCTGTAGAAACAACACACACACACACACACACACACACACACACACACACACACACACACACACACACACACACACACACACACACACACAAATAATGAGGTGTTTAATGATGAAGCTGTTGACATTGCATCAAATACTGGAGCCACATTGAAGGTTATATGAACCTCCTCGACATAATACATACTGTGCGTGTGCGTGTGTGTGTGTGTGTGTGCATGTGCGTGAGACGCGTGAGTGCGTACCTTTGGCGTGCCTTGTGTTTCTGCAGATGTGTGAATCATTCCCATATATAGCTGTCCCCTCATCATCCCTTCAAGAACTTTCTTTGTCTTCTTGTCTTCGTGCGCTCTCATCATCTCCTCTGCTTTCCATATTGCATATCTCCGGGTCTCCTCTTCCCCTCGCTGCTTTACAATTCTGATGCAGCTCTCTCACATCTTTCTCACTTTCACTCCCATCCTTCACCTCTCCAGTCCGTACCTCCTCCTGCTATTCATTGCTTGCAGATATGGGCCTCTCTATCTCCTCATCTCCTCATCTCATCTCATCTCATCTCCTCGATCGCCTCCTCCCACAGCCCGTCCCCCCGTCCCCCCGTCCCCAAGAGGAGGATTGATTGTGCTGAAGAGCCGGGCCAAGTGAGGGAAAACCCGGCTACAACCTATTGAAGCAAGCAGGCCAACCCTTATCCCTTTCTCTCCGTGCTGTTTGGTACGCAATCATCTGGTCTTTGAACAAAGGAGATGAGGGATGACATGTGTGGGTTTGCTCGGTTTTTGTGTGCAATGCAGTGGATGTATATGCCGGGAAGCCAGGGCTTCACAGAGGAGCAGGGCAGTGATTTGCTCATGGCCTACGTGCGCGCCCTATGAAGATGTATTGGCGTTTTGGCGAGGCAATTGGGGGAGGCTGTGCCCACCACGAATGACCTTTTCGAAGCATTGTATCGAAAGCGCCGCTGACTGTTGATCCTCTGTCTCGCCGCTGGCGCCGCGGCTCACACAGGTCTTATAGGCTGCATAATTGAGTTTTAAGGTCTTATGTGTAAACATCCTCCAGCACACGCAAAGCAAACAAAAGACTCCTATAATATAGCTTTGTCAACATAGAAATCACACACCACAGTGTGAAGTGAGCGGTGCCTTTGATGAGTAGATCTGCTGCAGCCTCTATCAAGTACATGTCATCGTAGAAATTCAGTAGTAGAGTTATTTTGTCATTGACTTGAATTGGGGTGGAATTTTTTGACATAACATACACACAAAGTCACTTGTTGGAGCGGTTGGCACGGCTCAAAAAACACGCATGAAAAGATCAAGCATGATCATGTAACCTCTCCATTCAGCCTTGTGTTATCTTTAACGATACATCGTTTTCATGAATGATTCAATAGTACATTGTAAACATTTAGGGGCCTTCCATTGCCCATTGGTTATGATCCCCATAGGAATAAATTACAAGCCGCTAACAGCTGTCAAGAGATTCTCGTCAATCTCTCAAACCCATGCGAATGTCACACTGAGTAAACATAAAATGTATACAACTCTTGACGGTTGCTCTTATCATGAACTATATTTACGAGCTGCATGTTTCTCTCATATTGGAAAAAAAAACATGTCGATCTTATCGAAGTACTGTGTGAGAGCAGACAGGATGACAGGCAGACAGAAACACACATCTTCCTCGCTCTCAGAGCCTCTTATACCTCCTGCATTTCCATTTCAATCGCCAGTGTGGCCTCCTGAGAGGGGCACAGTCCTTGGTGCCTGGGTAGGAGGAGGAGACAGAGGCCCCCTCGATGCCAACACTGCTTAACTTCCGCTGGTACAACTCTCTGCACCGCTGCTCTTAACAACTGTGTGTCAATGCGAGCTACACAGAGGTTGTGTCTCCCTGTTCCTCCATGTGTCCCTCGGCCACGTCCATCTCACCCTCTCTCTGCAAACACCCACACTCACCCTGTGCCGCCACCTTACTATCTCTGCCTGCCTCTGGCACAGTGTGATATAACAGAGAAGAAACTTCTCAGCCCTAAACATAGATATCTCTCTCTCTCTCTCTCTCTCTCTCTCTCTCTCTCTCTCTCTCTCTCTCTCTCTCTCTCTCTCTCTCTCTCTCTCTCTCTCTGAACTTTGCTTTCACTTTCTCCACAGTCACAGCAAAGAAAGTGGAAAATAATTGAATGCCTGAGACTATAAGGAGGGTTTAGTAGAGCCTCGTCTGGCCAAAAGCTTGTATCCCTCACGGGTCATTTCACTTGGTCAATAGCAGCTTTTGGCCCTGGAAAAGGTGCTCCTGCTTAGCATCATTATACTCTATCCAAATAACCCGTACCACTTTAATTCCCAATTTTTCTCACCTATCAATAAAGGCAGAAAAAAGCCAAAAAAATATCTTTAAAAGAAAGAAACAACCTACAGAGTTTGTTCAAACATCACAGCTTGACAAAGCTAGCCTTGCGTAGCCATGCTAATATCACTGCTTAACAAAGCTAGCCTTGCGTAGCCATGCCAATATCACAGCTTGACAAAGCTAGCCTTGCGTAGCCATGCTAATATCACTGCTTGACAAAGCTAGCCTTGCGTAGCCATGCTAATATCACTGCTTAACAAAGCTAGCCTTGCGTAGCCATGCTAATATCACTGCATGCATATTAGTCTGGTCCCAAGTGTAATTTTTCCCAAGGGGTTACAAGAAGATCCAAACAATATCTATAGGTTAGAGGTTTGAATACTGGGCCCTGGTTACTTATACTATAGCCTGGTAAGCCCGCCCTATATGGGCCCTGGTTGGTCAAGCACTACTTTGGATCCGTGAAGTCCTGCCACAGTTGAGCGTCATCAGAGTCAATCTGCCGGAGGGCAATATGCATTGCAGGCCGGAGGCGATGCCGTCCTTCAGCCGTAGGCTTCGACAGGTGCTATAGCAGCTGACAAGCTCACGGCAAAACGCGTCTTGCTAATAAATAAGTTGATCCGTCTCTGTTCCCTGGAGTGTGCAGTCCCTTGGAAGGTTTTTTCCCTTTTTGAAATACATATATCATCATATCATATCATAATATAAAACCATACGCCCTTGTTTCAATTTGACTAATTATTGATTAATAATAAATGTATTAGTTCATTAAAATGACCCATCCACTTACATGGGAAAATGCGAAAACTCACATCAAGTATTTTTCTCTCAGAAACCGTCGGAGCTACAGTCACAACATTTGGAGGGGATGTTCATAATAATTATTAAAATTAATGTAATAAATAATTACATCAGTCGGCCTCATAACAGCCCACTTTACATTTCGCCTTATAACTCTTGAACCGTAGGTCGTAAAATCAAATGTTCACTTTCCCTGGATTCCTTGGTCATGACGCATCTCCCCATTTGTCAGGATAGATTTTCCGCCATTTTGAATTTTCTTCCAAACACACTTTTTGCTCTTCCACCTACAGCTTTTGTGCAAATCTTACAAAAATTGGTACACATGATCTCTGGACCTATCCGATGAAAACGCCACAGCCAGAACCTTCATAGTCCGTATCGTTTGGCTGTAATCAGCGTCCAAAGTTAGTGGGAGGGGCCTGTTTTACAAAAGAATGACACAAATCACCAACTGAATGTCCAATACACCCCAAATTTCATTCACATGTCGTGGGTGATTTAATCAACGGAGAGCCCAAAGCAATTCCATTTTCAGCCATAGGGGGCGCCGCAAAAACATGCTTTTGGGGAGATAAAGTGCTAAACGTTTGTTAACGAAAACAGCTCACAAGCTCACAACATCACAGGTTGCAAAAGCCATGAGTTTTCTCAAGCCAGAGCTCAGAATTGTGCACATTTTGGACGCAAATGCACCTACAATTTAATCTGTGCGACTCACAAAATACATTTGGGAGTACTTGTGCGACATAGTTTCTGTGGTGCATATGTCAAATGGGGGTCTGTGGGCTAATAAGTGTAAATGTTGCGCCAGGAACATATTTCCCTACCATGCATTTGTACGAATACTTTCATGTTATAGTGCTGTTTTTATTAATTAAAAAAAAATATATATATTATACATGTTAAAGTTAATGGCAATTAAAGATATTTATGGGGGGGCAATATCTCACAACGGGTAAGGACTATAGTATATATAATTTAGTAGAGTTAATGAGCTTTTTGAGCCACTTACTGCACATTGAGTGTGCGTGTGCGTGCGTGCGTGCGTGCGTGCGTGCGTGTGTGTGTGTGTGTGTGCGTGCGTGCGTGCGTGCGTGTGTGTGTGTGTGTGCTGTGTTACACTGTGTGTGGAGAGAGGGAGAGAGAAGGGGAGACGAAGCCAACTTTATGGACAGAACAGAGCAGAGGTGTTTGTTTAGAGAGACTAATATCTCCTGTTGTGTTTATAGCTATCTAGCTATATATCTCGTGTTGTGTTTATAGCTATCTAGCTATATATCTCGTGTTGTGTTTATAGCTATCTAGCTATATATCTTGTGTTGTGTTTATAGCTATCTAGCTATATATCTCGTGTTGTGTTTATAACAGACTCCTCACTCAAATACAACCGAATTAGCACAAATGCTAAATGTCATCCGCAGTCCCCACTCCCCACACAACACATAAAAACAAAACAGGCAGGCAGTGAAACACATTACGAGACAAAGCATAAACACATATACAGCATACAAGAAACAAAGTACAAGGTAAAAGGTTCATCTATAGTTTAGCAGTGTTTTTAAAGGGCAATACAGAATTGTAAGTACAGTAAAGTATAACTTGTGCATAAAGTGCTATTGCTTTCAAGTAATATAGGATATGCTGTCCAGGTGCACTATACGAGACTATTTAACTATACACAGGTTTGGTTGGCGAGTAACCATTTGTTTTAGATTGTACTTAAAGGATGGAAATGACTGACAGTGACAATCTGTTATTGTCAGAGGTACTGTAGGTCATTCCAGATTGAACAGCCCTGAACTGAAAGGATATTTTTACCAAAAGTGGTTTGCCGGTACGGCACTTGGCAGTCCCCTCTAGCGGCTGCCCTAGTGCTGACCCCTCTATCAGGCTTCCTCTTTATGAATGCCCTTAGGGGAGGCGGGCACAGACCATGTAAGCCGGTATTGTATATAATACTAACCTGTTTAGACTGTCAATTTTCAAAATAATTTACAAACTTTTAGTGGTTATATAATGCATAAGTGCTTAAGTGGTTAACGCCAAGGGTGGGTGGAGCCCCCCTGAACAATATACGCCTAGCCTCCCATTGGACATGAGTATTGCATGTGCTTGGCTGAGCTGCTCTGGTTGAAGCAGCTCTTTCTGCCTGTAAGTAGGATGCACTGATGCTCAGTGACATAAATAGGTCCTGCATATTTGGCAACGCATTGCCTAGATATATTTGGATGTGTTGCAATAAAGCATGTCTTTGCGTTCTCCCCCCCTCCCACCTCTCTCTCTCTCTCTCTCTCTCTCTCTCTCTCTCTCTCTCTCTTTCTCTCTCACATGCTCTTATTTTCTTTTGTCAGACACTGCCAAGTGAAATATTTATTATATCTCCTGATGCAAATGAACTCTCCTGTAAATAAAGCATTTTTTGGTGGAGTCACAGTTGTTTCCAAAAGGATGGTCACACATGATATCACATTATGCCCGCTTGAATACAGATCTGGGGGGCAGGCAGCCAATGAAGTGATCATTGTGTAATCTTCTAGTAAAGGTACGGTTTCTCTCTCTCTCTCTCTCTCTCTCCCTCTCTCTCCCTGTCTCTCCCTGTCTCTCGCTCTGTCCATTGTCAATAATGTAAAGTAAGATGAAGGGGCTGTTTAGGTGAAATACAATAAAGACATCTCTGCCTCGGGGCATACTAGCTAAGGATCAATGGCTTCTAGGCGTGTTTTCCCGTAACGTGCATACTGCATATACCTAAATAACATTACAAGACGGATCTGTAGTTTAGTCACAATGGTTTCTCTCCCTTGTGATTTGAAACCCAGTGATGTGTGAGGACAACATTATGATGTCAATCTTTAACCACTTAAACCAATTGGGATATTTCACGTTCAAACTATGTTTGAGGTCATTTTAACGTTTACTTTGACTTTTGTGGACACCCCAGTATACTGTGGACAGTTTGTTTGATTCAGTATTTAAATATTTGATATTCATTTTAACAGACAATCTAAACCCACTTCAAACTCCATTTTCACCATGATAGATTTATTGAAAACACCCGTCCTTGTAGCAACGTCCTTGTTTCTGATAACTGATATTGGCCTTCCAATGCCTGAAGGGGAGTGTTTTTTCCAATGTATTTTAGTTTTTTACACCACATCACATTCCGTGCTCAGCCAATCAATTCATCACATTCCGTGTTACAAACACATTCCGTGCTCAATACAGACATACACACAAAGCTGTGCATAGGAGGGGCCCTCAATAATATCAGTCACCATGCAGAACCAAAGACGGGTGTTTTCGAGTAATTTATAGTGGGTGAAATGGGGTTTGAAGTTACAATGGGTTTGTAGGAAGGGGGCGTGTCTGGTAAATACTGAATCAAGCCATTTAAAAACTACCTGGGGCGCCCAAATAGACGTTAAAATGGCCTACACATGTGTCAAACTGAAAGTTTATTTTATACTAATTTAAAATAAACCTTTGTTGCATGACGTTGGGATTTTAATAGATATTTATAGCTATTTCCGCTATTTATGAAAGATTTTGCCATTTTAAAAAACGGAATATGTTTAAGATGCCCAAAACCTGGATGCCAGGTTGGATACTCGGTATAAGCCCTATTCAAACATTTAGATTTGTAGTTTGAAGATCTGCTATTTTTGATGGGCGCTATCACCCCTCCTATGCCCATGCAGCTTTGAGGGTTTGTGTGAACACAAACATTGGCTGATGATTGGCTGATCACCCCATAGCGATGATTTGATTGGCTGAGCAAAGTAGGCCTACATATTGAGTATACATAGTGAGGGAAGAGAAGTGAAGACGCCAAAAGTTATTGGCCAGAATGACATTTGTGATGATTTGATTGGCTGAGCACAGAATGTGATGGATGATCATGTATGATGATAAGAGCGCCCCCTTAAGAGGGGGTTTTCACCTACAGTATAATGACATGCCAAAAATAGGACTGCCAGGGGATAGTATAGTGGAGTCTTTCCGCTAAATGTCATGCGGAAAGACACCATCGGATCACGTACGCTTGCCGTAGGAGTGCATGGGACGTTATCTGCAGCTCGTTCTGATGGGTATCACGTTGGCGTGTCTGCCATGGACTAAATTCACTCTCATGTCTCCCGTATGAGGACACTAACAATGACAAAGACGTATTCCCCTCTGGGCGAAATGTGGCATTTAGGTTTTTCGAGTGAGGCTACTTCTGACTAAGCTGCATCCTTTGGGATTTAAATGTAGGGTATAGTCTGCTTCAAGGGCACTGTTTAATGGATAGTTTTCTTTTTCATTGGATGCTATTTTCCTTTATTTTATATCAGAAAATACCAACAATTTGGCACCACATCTCGAGCTATCAAGCTCCGACAGGGCTGAAAACCGAGTGTAAACATGATGATATGGCACAATCCTCCAAAACAAGTCACATAGTTTCATGCTAGCCCAGAGCTGAATAAATGAAAGAAGAAAAACTTGCCTCAAGACTAAAAATCAATATCACAGAGTTGTGCATGGGCGCATAAAGTCTGACAGACGCAGAGTGCTTTAGAGAATGCCGTCGCCTTGGATATATCTGCATGATGAAATATCAAGTGCTATTCATGCAATACCTAATCATATAATATAATATAATATAATATAATATAATATAATATAATATAATATAATATAATATAATATAATATAATATAATATAATATAATATAATATAATATAGGTTTTTACTTTTTATAGAAACAAGCAAACAAAAAAGATAAATACATACAATTGCCAAATAGCTTGCATTTGCTTTTTAACCCATTCAGGCCTGATGTCGAAATTAAAAAAAAATGTTTTCTAAATCATGACAATTTTCTGAAAGATTTGAGACACATTTTAACGATTTTTCAAAAATAGCAGACCTACAAGCTCGTAGCGCGCCACTCGGTGGCGCGCTATGAGCTTGTAGATCTGCTATTTTTCAATAGCTAAATTATAACATAATGTTTAAAACACCAAAAGGGGTTCCCGCCCAAAATGGTTTAAACTGATAGAGGTGCTGTGTGATGGAGCATCTCCCCGCGATAGACTGACTAAATGCCTTATTTTCTATCTTATACTGTAGAAACGGATCTCCTCAGCTATTATATAGCCTCTGTGCTGCAAATTGAGTTTGCTGCAATTTTCGTTACTGCATGTTTATTCACAGTTTCATTTATCAAATGTGAACATTGTACCATAACCTCCAGACATCACTCAGTGCCTCGTGGAAATGGGAGACGCTCAGCAGCAAGGAGAAATCTAATCATAATAAAAGAAATTTCAACAATGGCCGTATAGAGGCAACAATTACCATGGGGAGAAAGCGCATGACTTCAATGAAGTGACTCAAATGCAACGATCATGCTGTTTTGTTGTGGGTGAGCTCTCATTATCTCAGCACTGGTATTATCGCCACAAAGCTGGAAAGCAAACACTGTAGTTGCTACTTCCAACTTTATGTGGTGGTTCTCAAAGTGGGGTTTTTGGGTACCCTCAGAGTTCCTTGAAGGGGTTCCAAATGGACCCTTACGGTTACGGATCTCTGACTCTGAGAGTGTATTTTGCACTCTTTCAGAGTTATGGGGGTTTGAGAACCACTGTTTAATGTATCGTGAATGGGCTATTAAAATGTGCTGCAAAAGATCTGCAGCTTATAAAACTACAGCTCAGTAGTGGAAATAGGCCAAGGCCTTGAGCATCAATCTGTTTCCATCTCCATCAGTCTCCAAAGCAGAGGCAGTTACAGAGGGAAGCAATGAAATGGAAAAGCATTCATGGGCCTAATGTTGATTTGAAGATGAGTACGAATGAATGCTAAATGTCCATTTGTCTCTCACACTTAATTCTAGAAATCTGCACTCCTTAGCATTTTGTGTTTGTGAATGCATCTATCACGCGATTCACGGCTAATACTGCTGAGCGCTGTTATACTCTTCCTGATTGATTCTTGATTGTGCGTGCGTGCGTGCGTGCGTGCGTGCGTGCGTGCGTGCGTGCGTGCGCGTGCTCATGTGCATGCTCATGCTCATGTGTGTGTGTACAATTTAGGCATTTAGATTTTCCAGAGTGACTTTTAGTGTGCACAACAAAGTAACTACATTAACTATTAAACAACAGTATCGTCTTTCATATAGTGAACGAGCAGGCGTGCGTGCGTGCGTGCGTGCGTGCGTGCGTGCGTGTGTGCGTGCGTGCGTGCGTGCGTGCGTGCGTGCGTGTATGGCTGGATTATTCCTTTAATTTTCTCAGAACTTTTTTATTTTTTGAAGTTTGTGAAGCCACACAGTGTTTTATCAAACAGACGGTGCTGTTTGATGTGTAAATATGTATTCCAGACATGGAGATAGATAGACTCCTATCAACTTCTGTCTGTCTTGTCAGACGTCGTGACTCGTCACCAGTGTTCTTCATTTCTCATCTGGCATCAATCAAAAGAATAAGATAACTCTCTGTCTGTTTTGCCTGCAGGCAGAGAACGTGAGCCCTTGTTTAAAACCTCTTGAGCCCCATTGCCCCTGCCGGCGGGGGCAGCGGCTGTCCACATCATGAACAGCTCTCAGCGGGTAAATGGAGACCCAATTGGTCTCCGGTTCCAACTCCGATGTTTTTGATTTTCCCCCCTGGACCCCCATGGGGTTTAAGAGGTTAAAAGGATATGCATACATCATAGATAAATTACAAGCCCAGTGGCTTTGCTACTGTTTAAAATCATTTTTAAACTGTGAAACATCGATGCGATGTGATCCGGTCTAGCCAACACCAACTCTATCTAAACATCCGGGTCTTTTCTTGAGCTCTACAGTGTTGTTAGCTAATCTGTTCTGCCGCATTGTATCTATAGGTGGTTCGCTTCTTGACTTTCCTGGCTTTGCCTTGGCCTCGGTTGTCTCCCACAGTGTATAGGCTTGCTTGCCACTAGTTCCGTGTGCCTGAAGCCAGCCTCATCCTTAACTCTCTGACTTTCTCTGCAGACTCGCGGTACGTCCCGTAAAGTACCTGTTTGATGTGGTCCGTCCGTGTGACACCGGCTAGTACCATTCGTAGCATGCTTGTTGTGTAGACTCCATCCAGGGCCCTTTCCTGTTGTGCTGTGAGGGTCCATGTCTCAGCCCTATAACAGTACTGACTCTAGGCTACTGTAGCTATAGAAACAGCCGTCTCTTGAGGTCTTCTCCCATGCAGGGCATTCCTGGCAATTGCCCTCCAGACCTTCCGGTTCTGTTCCGTTGAAGCCCCCTAGAGCCCTAGATATTTTAATGTGATCCCACATACTAAAGAGCACATGCAGTATTCATTTTCGATTATTCGATGGATCTGTTCGATTCGTTTAGACTATACAATGATGGGGAAATATTGTTATTATCTACAAAGTAATGTTATCTGAACCCAAACATCTTAATATTGATTCTTACCGTATGTTTACCCAGCAAACAAAAACATTAGCCTACTTGTTGTAAATATAGCACATATCAGAAATGTTTACTTACTGTTTATGCATACATACACATACACAAATTAATATATGATTAAATTACCAAAATGTTATTTGATTTTCTTCCTTCCTTTGCAACTTCAAAGCCTAAACAATTAAGTCAAACAGAAATGCATTTTTCATGCTCCATCATGTGTTCGATGGCAGAAACACAATTACATGCGAGAATTAATCGTCATTATGGAATGTCATAATTGTGACAGCTTTGGCAACATGCGGACACGGAATGAGACTCACCTGTGTGCGTAGATCCACAACCTCAGGACCATGGGGGACGCAGCTGTATGCCCAGTGATACGCGTTGAAGGATGTATGCATATATTAATACTTTCTGCCTCTCCTTTCTCTTTCATCTGAGGGTCTGTTGAAAGGAAATCATGCAGCCATATCTGCTAGCTTGTGCTATTTCCGTGTGTTAAAGCTGCAATCCGCAACTCATTGCAATGAATAAAACACTATTTTAACCAGCTGTGTGGTACAGTATGTTAACCCATTGCAACCGGGTCATTTTACAGATATATGTGGCAGATATACAAGCTTGTCGATCTGCTTTTTTTTTAACTCGTGGAAATATGCACAAATCTTTGAATATATATATATATATTATTTTAAGCAAACATTTTTAACTAAATCTTTGCTTCTGGGGGTCCTTGAAACAACACTGAAGCACTGAGAAAACTGTTGCGCCTTTCCAGACTTGACTACGGTAGTAGCGGTGGTCTCTTTGACAGAGAAAGACTCGCTCACCGTATAGAAAATAGAAGTAAAACTCCTTAAACTGAGACTTAAGAAAATATTTTTTCTTTATTTTATCATGCTCATAAAGTGCTCTGTGCTCAAAGTGCAATTAAAAAAGCAAACGTTTCGGTCCTAGGACCTTCGTCAGTAACCTGACTCCGCCAGATGGGGCAGCAGAGAGTACACCAGTGCTATATGGAACAAAACATTTTGAAATGTGGGTCTGTGGCCAAAATACATAATTATTTGTGTTGGGGATCCTTGACATGAAACAGTCTGAGCACCACTGATATACAGTAGCAACATGAGTCTGAGCACCACTGATATACAGTAGCAACATGAGTCTGAGCACCACTGATATACAGTAGCAACATGAGTACATGAAACAGTCTGAGCACCACTGATATACAGTAGCAACATGAGTCTGAGCACCACTGATATACAGTAGCAACATGAGTACATGAAACAGTCTGAGCACCACTGATATACAGTAGCAACATGAGTATTTTCAGAAAACTGTATAGAATTGTAGAATGGGCCTCAGGTCTTAATGGGATAAATAGGACATAACTGGTACATCTGCAGTGGTTGGTGGTGGTCTCCCTACTCTTCCACTTCCAAGACATTTAGGGCTCCATTTTCGTCACCGCTAAACCCCTTATCCCTAAACTTCTTTGCCTTTTTTTTCCTATTTTGAAAAACATTTTTGAATAGTTCAATTAGCCAATCTACATTGACACGTTGTGAGTTTGTAGACTGGCCATTTTAACTATTCAAAAATGTTTTGCAAAATAGTAAAAAAAGGCAAAGAAGTTTAGGGATAAGGGGTTTAGTGGTGACAAAAATGGAGCCCTTAGACCCCACAGGCACCAGGTACAGTAGGACACCTACAGTAAGTATAGCCTACTGTTTAACTGAGCGTGTGTGCTGCCTGAAGCTCATGAGTGCAATATCTCCCCTGGCCAAGCAAGCATTGCTCGCGTCTTGGTAGATGTCTGGTCTCTCATGCATGCGGAAGGCCTGTGCTCAAATCCTTGGGCAGGACATCATAAACTTTACGGAATGCAGCTTTATGGAGAAAAAAAAGCACCTCATTATAATTTCTTATTATCACACGGCCGCTTTCTTTCTTCCAAGGAGAGCTGCATGCTTTAGCGTATGTAGCCCGCTGTATGTTCACACGTGCACGCACGCACGCACGCACGCATGCATGCTCACGCACATTCGTTATTAAAAATGAAAGAGAGCCTGCAGTACTGTCCAAACACCAATGCTGTAACTAATTGGGTCATACCTGTACACATACGTACGTATGCCTTTCTACTGTATGTATACTGTATAATGTATATACAAGCTTGAAACCACTTTCCATTACACAGACGCTACTCGGGTATCTGTCAAGGATCCGCAGAAGGAGCGAATGCATTCTCCGGCAGCGGCAATGAGACGCGGTCCGCGGCGCTGCCGGGGGGAGGGGTGGCACCTGCCGGGGAAGGTGGGGGGTTTATGACCCTCCACTGCCGCTCCGTTCCGCGGCAGTGTGTTGGTCCGACGTGCGTTGCGTCGTGCTTGCAGTTAGGGTTAGGGTTTGGGGTAGGGTGTCGGACTGAAGCCGTCGAGAAACACTGCTGCAATTGGCGGAGACTCCGCGGCTGATGCCGCTGCCGGAAAATGCACTCGGTTGCTGTAGACCTCTAATTTAATCCATACGATGTATATGATAAACTTTGCAGTAGTTATAGTTCACCCCGAAAAATACTTCATTTTCCGCATGGCCTGGGCCGGCCGAGCGGTCCAGGCACAGGCTGGTAATCCAGCCTGACAGCGTGTCGTGGGTTCGAGTCCCGATCCCGACGACCCCTGCAGCGTGTCTTCCCCCTCATCTCTCTCCCCCTTTCCCGTACTGAAAAACTACTGAAAAATATATCAATAAAGGCAAAAAGCTCCCAAAAAATATATTCTTTATTTTCTATTGATTACTCACCCCATGGAGACTATAGTTTTTTGTTGCATTCCTATAATCCTAAAACATTTGATGAGCGCGGCTCCCTATACTCCCAATGGAGACACAGAGGAGACTCTTTGTGTCTCCATAGGGAACCACTGCTGGTTATTATTAGCTTAGGAATGTGACAAAAACAAAGACATATCCTTGAATTCAAATGGGGTGAGTCAGTGACGTAGAGTCTGTGGGGGCCGGGGGGCCAGGGCCCCCATGAGGAATTGGACCAGGGATCTCGGCCCCCATGAAGAATTGGACCTGAATATATATTCGCCTCGGTTCGTCCCGTTTGTGCCGCATCAGGTCGCGCCCGTTCGCGCAGTTCTCTTCTTGCATTGACTGTGTATAGTGTATACAATCGTGCCGCTCTAACCATCCAAGTCTGGCACCTTAACACGTCTGTTTTCCTCACTGTCCGGGGCGGGGGGTGGTGGGGGGGTGGACCGCGTTGCCTGTCCCTTGTACACATGCAGATCAGGCATTGAAATGCTAATATGGGGGGAGGCGGGGCGGCACGGGCCCCCATGAGGATTATGAAAACTATTCGTCCCGGTGAGTAGTTGATAGAAAAGATATATATTTTGGGGGTGAACTATCCCTTTAAAGGCCCTTTGATTCCATCAATATATTTACAGTTAAAATATGCTGCTGCCCCTTCCTTCCTTTGATGTCATACACATACAGCAGAGGTGTTGTTTGCTGTTGTGTATGCTCTGTGCTGCCGTTGTTTACCGTCACCGATCACACTCTATGCTATACGCCATCTGTGTTGCAATAGATGGTATTTGTGAATTAGTGTAAAGTAAGCATGTTCGTGGGTATACTTTATATGTGTTGTGTGGCTATAGATCAAGATATTGATCAGTGTGTGTGTGTGTGTGTGTGTGTGTGTGTGTGTGTGTGTGTGTGTGTGTGTGTGTGTGTGTGTGTGCGTGCGTGCGTGCGCGCACACGTGTGTTTTGTGACCACGTTCATGTAGTTTTTTGTTTGCTTCAGAAAACACCCTTGGGAAATAATGGGGGCAGGGTCGGCGGCCGCCTTTTATAGGTTGAGTGTCTGCACGGGAATTGGAATGCTTCCAGGTTCAGGGAAGTGTCCTTCAGCAATACATTAACTGCCCCTGATGAGCAGGTCTACAGCTCACAACGCCTCGAGGCATTGTGAACTTGTAGATCGGCTATTTTCAGCAAAGAGATGTGGTGTTGGAGGAAAAAAGGGCAGACTAATCGTAGTGGTTAAGTCTGTGGTTAAAAAAATACACATTAACATGAATCCGACACAACGCTACACATTGATAGCCTACTGATGCTGTCAAACAAATCTATGAAAAAGCTTGAATCTGCGTCAATCATCTGATGAAGAACCGTGAGGCTCGAAACGTCATGTCCACTGTGGTGAGAAAATAAATGATTGAGTTTGGAGCTCAGTCCAGTGTGCGGACCTTATTCTTTTTTCTAAAGATTGAATCTGCAACACAATTTTTGTATACAATGGAACTATATGTATACTGCTCCAGGTCTGCTCATGAGGGGTGCGGGACAATTTTACGGGACCGCGCCCGTGACGATATGCTTGCGTAATCGCCCCTCAACTTCTTGACGCGTCCAAAATAAACGCACGTCTGATTGAAACCTACTATGTGCGTCAGTCGCTCCCCGTCTGAAAAGGCCTTTATAAGGGGTCCTTGGCCTGAAATACGACCCCTGACCTATAACTATTTTCTATATTTTGTTCTTCACAATTTAGACATTATGCCAATTCCCACCATGTACTACACATGGCAGCCCATGCGGCAGAGAACGCCCTTCCCACCCGCGAACGCGGCCAATTGTGTTTGATGAAACGCCAGGCCAAGCCGGAGGCACCGCGGAAGAATCAAATTCCCCCGAAATTCTAATCCCAAACACGAGATGAAAATCAACATAAAGGTCAAATTCAAACTTTCAGAGTTGCTGGTGCAAAGACAAGCAATCATCTTTCTTCCAGACCAATGCTATACTCCCTGGCTGCCACCCCATCCCATCTGTTTACTTTGCCACCCAAAACATTTGTTCATTTCATTTGTGGCTTTTACAGGAACTAAATATCCCAGAGATGTTTAGCCTCCGTATGATGTTACCATGAGCTCATTAAAAATACATGATGTGCATCATGCACATCATCTGGCTCTTGGATAACTCTCTCTCTCTCTTTCTCTCTCTCTCTCTCTCTCTGCCTTGACTGCTCTATCTACAGTGGTAATAAAATGGATCTATTAAATCAACTAGATTTGCATGCATGCACACAGCTTGTCCCTCCACACACACACACACACACACACACACACACACACACACACACACACACACACACACACACACACACACACACACACACACACACACACACACGTATATGCATGAACGGGCTAAATAGGAAATTTAACAAAACATTCTGACCCTCATCCCATTATGTGCATGAATTAAAAATATACTGTATACGTATGAATGGGTTTCTGAAATAAATGCATACTATTACACAATTTTTGATCTTGCACTGATTTAACCATCTTTATACCACCAGCTGTTGAGTATAGTAACCTGACTCCGCCAGATGAGCTTCTTCTTCCATCCGAGTGCCGCGCTATGAACTTGTAGGTCTGCTATTTTTTAAGTCAGGTTGGTTGAGTTGACCTTTTCATGTCAAGGATCCCCAAGTTAAAATGTTACAGGAATATCAGCATTTCTTCTAGATTGTTTAAAAATAGCAGATATATGCACGTTGTAGGGCACGTCTCTCCCACAGAGACCCTACCAAAGACAGAGGTAATCGCCATTCAACTTTTCCCATAAATTGTCTTTACTATAGTCAAAAGTCAAATTAAATTTACCATGCGAACATTGATACTGCATGGGCAGCTGCCCATCTCAGTGAACTGAAGCTCAAAGTTTGATATAACGTACATGAGTACATCAACGTTTGTTGTATACTTTAAACGTATAATACTTTACTTTTCTTTTCTTTCTTTTTTTCTTGTCAGAGTAAAATAGACTTTTTTTCTCAGCTCTTCTGTTCACAACTCATACGTGAACATTACCTAGAGTGCGTGCGTGCTGCACGCACGCACGCACGCACGCACGCACGCACGCACGCACGCACGCACGCACACTCACACTCTGGTTTCAGTACTATTGACATCTCACATTTTCCCCTCCAGGCACCAAACTGTCTGGACACTTTAAGAAGCCCCTTTGCAGCAGTTCAGCCGTTGCCTTACACCAACAGAGGAATCTACACCACCCAATCAATGGGCCCGCTGGCCTAATTGTTTAAAAAGCTTTTGCCTCATCACTTCCAGGTGCAAAGAAGCTATTGCCTCTGACATTGAATAGATGCAGATGATCTTTACTGTGAACTGAACTGCCTTAAAGGGGCATGGGACTCCATAAAAACAATATGAGGCTTTGTAATGAATTAATCAACATTAATTGCATGTTTAATCACATAAGAAAAGGAGAAAAGAACCCGCACACTTATCTGCTCCAAAAGTTATACTTTATTGATGTTTCGAGCCAAGGCTGTTCATCTGGTCAAACTGAGTTTGACCAGATGAAGAGCCTTGGCTCGAAACGTCGTCAATAAAGTATAACTTTTGGAGCAGATGAGTGTGGGTTCTTTTCTCCTTTTTCTCCTTTTACTTTTGATCCCAGCACCTCTACTATAAGTGATGTGCATATTGTATTAGTTTATGTTTAATCACATATAAATATTTGACCTGAGAAGCTTTTTTTAAATTTTGTTTTCCAATTAAAACGCATTTTGATATACTGGTACTGTACAAGTGAATCAGAATCAATGAGTGAGTCTAAATGTCCAATCCACTGGGCCAACCAATGCGGTCTGATCGGCTTCTTCTCTCATTGCGTGCACTGGGGTTTGTTGTCTGTTGGTTCTTGCACTGGTATGATGGGTACACACCTGAAACTCATCCTGGTATGATCGGTCTACACCTGAAACTCATCCTGGTATGATGGGTACACACCTGAAACTCATCCTGGTATGATGGGTACACACCTGAAACTCATCCTGGTATGATGGGTACACACCTGAAACTCATCCTGGTATGATGGGTACACACATGAAACTCATCCTGGTATGATGGGTACACACCTGAAACTCATCCTGGTATGATGGGTACACACCTGAAACTCATCCTGGTATGATGGGTACACACCTGAAACTCATCCTGGTATGATGGGTACACACCTGAAACTCATCCTGGTATGATGGGTACACACCTGAAACTCATCCTGGTATGATCGGTCTACACCTGAAACTCATCCTGGTATGATGGGTACACACCTGAAACTCATCCTGGTATGATGGGTACATACCTGAAACTCATCCTGGTATGATGGGTACACACCTGAAACTCATCCTGGTATGATGGGTACACACCTGAAACTCATCCTGGTATGATCGGTCTACACCTGAAACTCATCCTGGTATGATGGGTACACACCTGAAACTCATCCTGGTATGATGGGTACACACCTGAAACTCATCCTGGTATGATGGGTACACACCTGAAACTCATCCAGTGAGAAAGGTTCAGTAGCGCAAAAATGAAGCGCGATTAAAATGCGTTATTTTTTGTAATTAATTAATCAACATTTAAAAGTGTTGCACAGTATTTTTTATCTTTAACAATTGGAATACATTGAAATACATTTATTACAAGATGTATTTATATCAGCGAGATGACGCTCGCCATAATTGACCCTAAACAAATATTAAAGTCCATAGACTTGGCTGGCACAAATTACACCATAATTGGCCCTAAACTAACATTAAAGTTCATAGACTTGGCTGAGCCGGGACATTTATAATTAGGCTCTCGACAAACCTATATATCACGCCTATATGACGTGATCTTGGAAAGCCATGCCGATTTGGAGGGGCTTAATTGCGCCCCTCAAAAATAACAGATCCAGATGGGTTCACAGCTCATGGCATCGTGAGCTTTGTGTTGCTATTATGTGATTCTGCATACAGAGCTTTGTCTTCTTTATCCCATCCACAAACTGTCCCTCTATACTCGCATGGAGGGTTAGGAGCCCACGATGAAACGTTGGAGGATTAATAAAACAGTGGAGGTGCGGGAACCCTCTCCACTTCCCTGTATTCCTTCTACCAATGCATAATGCATGACCCTCTATCAAGCGAGGCCACCGCTGTGAGCGACGGGCGGGTCACCGCGCAGCATGCCGGCTGGTCAACCCGGGTCACAATTTGCTAATCTATATTTCAGGAGTTTTCTTTGCAAAAGCGAAGCCCCGTCTGTTCTTTATGATGAGCTATAAAAGATTCCTTTTTGTTTTCCTCTATACAATTTTTTTAGCTTACTTTTAAGTGCCTCATCCATCTTTTATGCCCCCGGTGCTCCCCTTGTCTTTTGTGTGATGGCTTTGATGTTAGCCTGCACTCTAGTCTCCATACCTGAGTTGGTCCTATATATTTTTCATATCTTCGCCGGAAAGCAGCTACATATAAGAGATATCTTCAATGCACAGTGTTTATTATTGTCAAACGTAATGGTATGTGATAATACAGTCTATAGTCACTCCCAGTGAGGGTGGTAATCAGAAGGAAATTAATCATGTAACCTTTACACAAAACTACGTTGAATGCATACAGATGAGGGTTGATAACTAATTCTGTCCTTTCGAGCTCAAAAGTACCAATTTCACAGCACTTGCCTCTTGGAATGGAAAGCAATTTGCTTGCCACTGTAAATGATTCTGCTCTGAAAGTTCTTATAACTTTTTAAGACGGGTGGGGGAGGCGATCACACTGGAAATAATAAGCAAATATTGCTGCAATAATTTCTGGCTCATTTGCTCAAACTGAGGATGGCCCATGCAGGCAGTCCATGGAGTGTCATGGGTGTATAGTCAGTCGTCCCGTGGTGGATCCGGTCCGGTCTGGTCCGGCCCGTGGTGGATCCGCTCCGTGGTGGATCCGCTCCGTGGTGGATCCGCCCCGTGGTGGATCCGCTCTCCTGGGTGTATAGTCAGTCGTCCCGTGGTGGATCCGCTCTCTGCGTTCAGGACGTTTGATGGGTGTATAGTCAGTCGCCCCGTGGTGGATCCGCTCTCCGCGTTCAGGAGGTTTGATGGAACCACCACAGCGCCAAGTAGCACAGGGTCAGTAGGGTGCCATTAATTAAAAGCATGTGCTGCGTGGAAGTACCTCTACGCAAAGCAATAAAACACATTTATAGTCCTACCCTGCCCACGTTCCTTTCACTCTATTCATCTGTGTGACAAAATGCCCGCTCTGCGGTCAAGGCATAACTCTTCACGCAGCCGACAGCTCCAGGATTACGACCAGGCTGGAGGGTCGGCTGGTGAGAAGGGGGCGTTAACGCTTTGGACGCCTCCAAAGTCACCATGGCAGTCAGTCGTAGATTATGGCAGTTTCCTCTTTACACCTTCTTGGCAGTCAGGTGGCGTGTGCCGGCTCACACACTGATCCGTTCGGGAGAAAGTATTTGCGATCAGGAGAAAGGGAGGCAGGGACAGGATCCTATATGTATGGCCTCAGTTCTGTCAAAGAAAGGCCACTTGACGGCTACTGCCTCTGCTACCATGCACAGCCGAGTCGTTGTGGGGAGACAAGATGGGCCGGTGGCAGCCTCGAGCTAACTGAGAAAGATGAGTGACTGACTTCTTTTCACCGCCTCTTGCCATCTAGCTTTGAGTTTGTCATGATTCTGTCTTAAGCCCAATCTATACTTTGTCATACAACAGTGCTGCTCGCAGGAAAGAGAAAAAAAAGGCCCTCTATTAGTTATTTCTCTGTCTGTCTCTGTAAGTGGTTAAGTGGTTAAGCCTTTCTGTCTTTTTGTTGTCTCTTTAGCGGTCATTTTTCTTTTTCTCTTCCATATACACAATGACATTGGCTCGCCTGTACCTACCTCTTCCCCAAAATCCTAGGTGGATTAACATACATTACACATTTCACAGTGAATCTAATAAAAACGAGTGAATTCAGCTTGCTTCTCAGAGCAAGCTGAAGTGAAAGCCGGTATGTGGGACACCCCAAGGTCACTGCAGACCTGAATAATCCGCCTTTATTCATTTTTGGTGGCGTGCCCGTGGACTGGCACGCCGTCTATTCGGCGTTGCCTAGTGGCCCAGGTGTTGCTTCTAGATTACACTGTGCACTCACATAGGCACGGAGAAGACCTGTAATCATGTTAGTCCCAACAAAAAGACAGCTCTTCACCCTCTTCATAAAATTACAGCCCATTGTCAACACTCAGGGCTACTTATCCCTGAGTCGCTCTGACAAGCAGCGTGGACGCCGGGACTGATTGGGCACGCTGGCGTGTGGTACAGAGGTGAGGTACGGGACAGCAGGCTTCGGAAAGAGTAGTACGCTATGCACTGGCATGTGGTACAGAGGACAGCAGAAAGAGTAGTAAGCTATACGCACTGGCATGTGGTACAGAGGACAGCAGAAAGAGTAGTAAGCTATACGCACTGGCATGTGGTACTGTGATGGGATTATTAATACTCATAAACAGAGACTTTAAGAAATAATCGAGGTAGAGAGTGGACTGAAACAATGTACACGTTTATTACAAGGAGTGGTCTGTACCAGCCCAGGGAGGTGCACGGATGCAAGCCTCCCTGGCTGTTCAAATGAGTCTCTCTTATACAAAATGAAGAAGCACAAATACATTGGAGGTGTGGTCAGTGGACAAGACTAAACATGGGTCTTGGGTAAGAATAGGTCATCTTGACGGACAATCAACAGGTGGAAGCCTTGCTCCAGGCAGTGTAGTATTTTCTGCCACTACATTCCACCATTTCAAATATGTAAATTAAATGTCTCATATTAATTTATACCAAGGAACATGAGATACTATACTGTCTGCAAATTTACTACAAAAAGATGACTTATATATGGACTATCTCCTAGAGTAAGAAAGGTTTACATTTAAGTGTATTCAATGTCCACCCACATGATAATTTTCTTTTTATTACACACAACTTCTGATGGCTGGTAGGGGCGAAAACCCTTTTCCTTCTTATTGGGAAATTCCAACCTACGACCCTCGATTTGTCTTGAGCGATCACTCATAAGCCAGCATCAGGTGTAGTCTTTTTTCGTGGTTTTCTCCTCCACGCAAATGTTCTCCTCTCCTTATGTTTCTGTCACAAGTTGTGGCATGGCATTTTAGTCTTTTTTCCCCATGGTGGGCCCAGTATTTTGTCTTTATCCGGCTCCCATCGCTGTCACTGGGGGGTGACTGCGGGGATGGAATGCGTGTGGGCCTTGTAGGGACGTCTGGAGTCTCTGGACGGACATGATGATGTGGCTTGGCTCTCATTGGTGTCACTGGCCCATGTGACATATTTATATGTCTGTCAGGTTTTCTTAGAGGGAGAACAACTTGCAGGTAATTTTGTTCACTTGAATTATTTCCACCGTGGTTAAAAAGGTGGTTATACAAAATTCATTTCAATATTATTATTATTATTATTATTATTTTACATTAATTGTCTTCAGCTTCAGCTTGTTATGTAGACAGCTCTAGAATTGCACTTTATGTAGTCATAGCACTTTATAGTACACATGTATAATATATTATATAGTATAGTATGTATAGTTTACATAGATACTCCAATGTTACGTTCTTAGTTTACGCATGATTCATGATAACTACTTTTTATACATGTGATGTATGCCATGCTTTTTGTTATTGCTTAATGTAAGTCGCTCTGGATTAAGAGCGTCTGCTAAATGCCTAAATTGTAATTCATATAACACTAGACTGACGTCACTGTATGTGTGTATATTTACCCATCATACAAACCCAAATCCTTTCAGTGCTTTCTCTGGTTGTCTTCATTTGTTTGTTTGTTTTTTCCTTGTTCAAACACATCTCCTGATATGTTTCTCTTAATTTATTGGATTTCAGAGCTGGAAAAAAACAAAACAACACACTACCCCTATTCTAAAACATTTGTTCTATACTTTTCCCCAGATGATAATACATAATTAGGAATGTATTAAGATCTATCTTGATCACAGTTGATCACAATCTTTCACAGTCTGATTTATGGTTAACTCCCTCTCTTATGGTTATTAGCTACATTGACAGGTTACACATTATTGCATCTTTACACTGTATTTCATCACTACTAGTATCCTCCTGTCAATACAAATATTTCAATAATGTATGAAATCGTGTGGGAGTGAGTGGGTTCTTACCTTGTCGGTGTAATGTCTATAGATACTCATTTTTCCCTTTGTCCTTCCTCCTGTAATTGCATTGTATCACAACACTCTTCCTAGATGAGTTATTCTAAGTTTTTAGTGAGTTAGTCAATATCGCCATATTAACCATGCCATGCACACTGGGAAAGGAAGATATTCATTAAATTGTCAACACATTTAGACCATCTCATTGATTCACCATCCAGTCCTGGAAAGTAGGAAAGAACAATTTTCATTAGAATAACTTCACCTAAAAATAACACTGTTGTACACAGTGATACCTTAAAACATTTTACTTACTTATAGGCCTACTCGATAAACATCACATTCCACACATACCCGGGCCATTCATTCTCCACACTTGCCACTGCGTAGGTCTTCATTCTACTTCGCTCCATATCACACCAAATCTGTGTAGTGGCCTAACCCATAGGTCGCCACTTGACCCCCGGCTGGGCCCCACCTGTCTGCGCTTTTAACAAGTCATTGAAAGCGGGGTTGTCTAGTGGCACACCACAGTGCTTCTGAAAGCAGTTCTCCAGTCTATTCCTGTAGGTGTCACAGGTTTCATCAGGCCATTGCTTAGTGCTGTGAATTTTTTGCCAATCAGTGGGTACTGGAAATGCTGCTTTGATGCTGTCAAAAAGACCACCGTGATTCAGCAGCTGTCCAGTGACAATGTGATTTTGTGCTCCATTCACATCAAAATGTTCCCTGAGATGTAGCCATTTTAATCCAAAGACTTTGCGAAATACAGATTCGAGCATTCTTGCCGATGGCTCATACATCTCAATCAAGTCTAACACAGCTGCACACCAGCGCTCCATGTTGACTTTGTGGTCTGGAAGGTCCTTCATGATGTCTTTCAGTTCATCAGGTGTCCAGCGTCGCTGCACATGTACTGTTGAAGAATATGTGTCTATTTCTGAGTGCTGTGCCCCAGTCCCCCGATGAGGATGAGGTTCTGGATATGGAATGAATGGAAATAGCTTCCTTGGACAAAGTCTCTGTGACAACTGCTCCCCCCTGTCCTTGATTGTTTTTGAGGGGTTCAGGTTGTTCATGGTTGTTGCTGTTGTCTGCGGGCTGTTCCTTGGGTATATTTACAGAGCAAAGGTTGAAGATGAGGTTAACGGTTCCATCCGGAACGTGTATGACGAGTACAGTGGCACCAACAGTGATGCCCCGAGCCGTGCCATCGACTATGTGCAGAGACAGCTTCAGTGCTGCGGAATCCACAATTACTCGGATTGGATGAACACTCGCTGGTTTAATGAAACTAAAAACAACAGCGTCCCCATTAGCTGCTGCAAAAGTAATACAGAAGCCTGCACTGGATCTCTTGCTCATACTGAAGACCTCTACCCGGAGGGACGTGAAGTTCTAGTTGTGAAGAAACTAAAAAAAATCATGATGTATGTCATCTGGGCTGCACTAACATTTGCTGCAATTCAGATGCTGGGGATGCTGTGTGCATGTGTGGTACTCTGCAGGTGGAGCCGAGACCCCGCCTACGAACTACTCATCACTGGGGGAACCTACGCATAAAGTTTCCTTCTAACAATAATACGTTCACAGACGTGCACTAAGAGTGACTTAAACCGGTTTTGACCGAGAACATGAAAACAAACTATTTTACATACACTAACATCTTACCTTGGCGACATGAGGCCAGGTCCTTTGAAATAACATTAATTTACTCATCAGATCTTTCAGACAAATGTGGGCCCGCAATTCTACTCGGTACATCTACAATTTGACATGCAATCTAAAATGCCGTAGAGGTTTTGTTTGTTTATTGTTTCAGCAGCCTACTGAATGTAGTTTTAGAGGTTTGACAATATGTCGCCATAGACTCAAGAATAAATTATGTTCCAATGCTTAAAATGAATTTGAATTAAATTATGTTCAACTTAAACTATACTTCATAAACTATACACTTCTTAAACTATACATGTCCCCCCTCTGAGCACTTCTGTTGGACATAGATAGAATTTATCCATAGAATTGCTCATAATTGCTAGAACCATCGCTTTACTTTAAACATTTTTAATATTACCTAAGCTATTTAACAGCATCAACATCCTATTAACACTAAGCTATTTTCCCCTATTCGTCACTTCCTCCTGCCAGTCTATCTATAATTGAAACAACGTGCTAGGTATGTTTTGTGCACGCAGATCTGCTATTTTTAAAATCCTTTTCTATCTTTCGGTACATTTTTTTTTTCCCTAACTTCAAATAAAATGATCTCACATCTATAAAGAAATAAACTAAGGAAGGAAGGCCGACTTGGTTAAATGGTTTTTAACTGTTAAATCTTGTTCATTGAAAATAGCTGATCCACGGGTTCACTCAACTGATTTCTTAAAATAAAATGCTAGTATTTACATGACTCGTAACTTAAAATAGTATTTAGTATGTACATGACTCTGCTGTATATGGTTTACACTATTATTGATATATAAATGAACACCATGATCAACTAGACATTCAAATTGAACCTCATAGCTTATCATACAAATGTGTATGCGTCTTAATTAATTGACCAGTATGCTTGCTGCTTGATTGTTTGATGGAAAGTCCAGATAATAAAAATCCTTCCTTCTAAGTCCTCCTCTGACTACACTGCAACAGCAGCTGTAACCATGCACCCTCAGTGACAGTGCATGTGTGTATTACTGAACTGTGGAGTATGCTGCACTTTGTAAAAATGGCAAAATATAACTCCTAACGTTATTTACATGGGACTGATAGATCCCCCTGACTTATTTACAAAATCATTCCTGCATCCCAGGACTCATTACATTGATAATCTATTTACATCACTGCTTGGAATCAAGAATATAGTTAAGTGAAATGCCTGACCACGATCTCTAGCTGAATAAAGTGAGGTAGGAGAGGTATTAGGTAAATGTTGACTACAAAAATGAGCCAACAGGGCATTTGCCATGAGTGTGAGTTATCCAGAATAATAATCATCACCAGTCCTCGTAGAGGACAGTAAAGGTTCACATTGGTCTAAAGTCTAATTTACACATCTTGCTGACCAGAGACAATGTCTTATGACAGAGGCAACTATTAGGGGACCTTCTCTTGCCCCCCCCCCCCAAACACTGATGCCTGTCAATCACACTGCTACTCTGAAAGGAGGGGTGCAAATGGACACCTGGTTGGCGTAAGTGACATGTCATGCTGTGAAACTCTCCTTAAATTAGAGAAACTAAACTGAACTGAAAACTGAACAATATGAGCCCCCACTGTTATTTTAACAGCTGTGATCAGGCTATTTCTGCGGACAAGTTTACATTTTGCGTGTGGAAATGCCTATGCTACCTTGCCTTAGGCGTTGGGGGGGCTGGTGAACTAGTCAAGCCCAATGATTTAGGTACCCCTTGATATGTGAGTCTTACTTACAATATGAGATACTCAGTAGTATACGGTATCTATCTGCCTGTGTTATATATATTCTTCAGTGCTCCTGGGCACGCATGGGAGGGAGACATGACGTCATGCCATCCACCGTTTCCGTAACAACAACTTATTTCCTACATTACATAGGGAATCACCCCCTATTTGGCTGTGGGTTTGTCTGATTTGATCTATTTGTTCATTAATATTACGTTTGAATCAAGACCAATTTACTACAAGATTTGTGAGTCCTAAAACTCCCTTAATTCAGTTGTCTGATAGACTATTGACTATAGGAAAGTTGTATGATCATATTGACAAGCCAAAAAAGTCTCTCATCAAGCTTGACGATTCCCCCCGCTTAAAGGACAGTGTCTTGTTACCCCCATCGTAAAACTGCTTAATTTAGGCATGTAGCAGGGGTCGCTGCTCAACACGTAAAATGTCTTGAGACACTGTAGTAAAGTTGAATCAGATTGACCCCAAAAAGCAGTACTCTCTACTCACCCACTCACTATGACATCACCAATGGCCCACCATCGCAATCGCACGTACCTCGCCACAGAGTGGACGTACAGTGTTCCATCACATGAAAGGAAAAAGACAGTCATTAGTTCATCCCTGGAATGTTCCCTTTCCTCACATATAGTCCTCCATTGTCCATGCCTCTGTCCAAGTGCCTGCATGTCCATGTTCCCAAAATGTAATTCGGGAAATAGTCAATTCCCGCCTGTGTTGGGCCCCAAACCAACACACGCATACTGTTCAGACATCGAAGTGCGGAAACAGTCTGACTGTACATGTGACTTGCCGTGCGATGCGATAGGCGATCCATCTGATGGTCCCATAGTAATCAGCTTCCGTAAAACACAGTACTACTGATTTCTATGTCTGGTGAATCAACTTTACCAATAATACCCTTTACATATCTAATTGCACGTCACTCACACTAACGTATGAGTTCTGTGTCTCACTTTTTAGGTTCACACAATACTATTACTCAAATGCTCCTACGCGGTAATGCAAGTTCTCTCATGAGGGAATTGCGCTTGTCCATATGATCAACTCAACACAACTCCAAACCATGTCTTCCCTACTGGATGACCTGTCCGTATATACGCATGTAGTTGAATACTGTAATTACTGGTCACTGTGTAGATTATGGTTATTACAAATCATACATTAACCACTCCAGCCCTATATACATTTTTTCCATGTTGCAAATAACTAATGTACAAGAACAACACATTGTGAGCTCGTATATCTGCTTATTTTACAGTTATTTTATAATTAAAAATGAGACATTCTGCTAAATTGTTTTAGTTTCTTAAATACAGCCACAGCTAACACTAATTTACTATTAAGCCTACATTTGAATTCTGGACATTTACTTGCTACAGAGTATTCCTATATCGTGTATGTATAAGTAACATTACACTCACCAGACTTCCCAGCTCGACCCGTCCCAAGTGTGTCCACTCAGAGCAGCTGCTGTCAATGGTAGGGGAGGGGCTACTTTCTGAACTGCCTGTCCTGGAAAATGTCCCTTACTTGAATCTGATCTTAAGTTCCCTGAGGACCTCTCTAATCTTTCCACAAAAAATGCCATACCGATATATTCTGTATAGCGACAAAAACGAAAGGTTCCTATCTTGACTGGGAAAAAATGTGATGACAGTTACAAATATTGCCTATTGTAAGGAGTTACTTACTACCTATACATTTCATGCTTTGAGTATAATTTTGCCTATCTATTTTAGTCCAAATATAGAGAGTGACAAAGCCCAATTACACTCAACTTGCCGTGACTCTGGGAAATTGTTATATTGTCATTATTTTATAATAAGACGTAATAAGATAATACATATGACCATGATGATCAGCTAACCACGTTACTGTTTGTTAATTACTTTAAATACAAGACAGCACTTACTGGGTAGACCTGCTATTTTGAGTCTGCCGCTGACAACTGCTAACTGCTGTCCTACTAACCATGGGTGGTGACACTTAACTAAAATACCAGGACTACATTCTTCATACTTACTTGTTCACAACGCCACATTTATACTAGGAAATCACCATTTGACTTTTCACAAAAATAGTATTTTCCGTTCATCCACACGTACGTCCCACACACTTCCATTCCATCCTCAACATTCCACATTCCACATTCATACCTGCTGCTCGAGTCTTACGCGTTATACAAGTTGCTGTTTCACCATTCTCTTTTAATCTTCCCTGTGGGCTGTTTGGTCCCAACAGGAGAGAAAAGAAAGAAAATAACGGTGGACGCTGTCTGTATGATTTCCTATGCTATTCCCTATCCTACTGATATAGGCTATAGTTTCTCTATATAAATGTCTATGAAAGACTGTTACCACTCGGCAACGATGAAATACGATGAGGAGGGACTGTCACCACTCCTTTAAATACGATGAATACTATATAAATGTCTATAAAAGACTGTTACCACTCGGCAACGATGAAATACGATGAGGAGGGACTGTCACCACTCCTTTAAATACGATGAATACTATATAAATGTCTATAAAAGACTGTTACCACTCGGCAACGATGAAATACGATGAGGAGGGACTGTCACCACTCCTTTAAATACGATGAATACGATGAGGGACTGTTACCAGCTCTTTCAAATACGATGAATACGATGAACTAGTACTTTGTACGGCTGTATCTCTAACGATCACAGCCTCAAAATACAAAATGTTGTACATTGAGTCAAAACACTCTTACCCCAAAGTTCGTTTAGGTGTTGTCCCTGTCGGACCAGCATCTCAGATCCATATGCACAGCGCTATCATCTGAAAAAGAGAATGCTGACGGACAGTAGAAACACGCTGCTCACTGCGCCATAATTGTGATGGGATTATTAATACTCATAAACAGAGACTTTAAGAAATAATCGAGGTAGAGAGTGGACTGAAACAATGTACACGTTTATTACAAGGAGTGGTCTGTACCAGCCCAGGGAGGTGCACGGATGCAAGCCTCCCTGGCTGTTCAAATGAGTCTCTCTTATACAAAATGAAGAAGCACAAATACATTGGAGGTGTGGTCAGTGGACAAGACTAAACATGGGTCTTGGGTAAGAATAGGTCATCTTGACGGACAATCAACAGGTGGAAGCCTTGCTCCAGGCAGTGTAATATTTTTGGTACAGAGGACAGCAGAAAGAGTAGTAAGCTACGCACTGGCATGTGGTACAGAGGACAGCAGAAAGAGTAGTAAGCTATGCACTGGCATGTGGTACAGAGGACAGCAGAAAGAGTAGTAAGCTATGCACTGGCATGTGGTACAGAGGACAGCAGAAAGAGTAGTAAGCTATGCACTGGCATGTGGTACAGAGGACAGCAGAAAGAGTAGTAAGCTATGCACTGGCATGTGGTACAGAGGACAGCAGAAAGAGTAGTAAGCTATGCACTGGCATGTGGTACAGAGGACAGCAGAAAGAGTAGTAAGCTATGCACTGGCATGTGGTACAGAGGACAGCAGAAAGAGTAGTAAGCTATGCACTGGCATGTGGTACAGAGGACAGCAGAAAGAGTAGTAAGCTATGCACTGGCATGTGGTACAGAGGACAGCAGAAAGAGTAGTAAGCTATGCACTGGCATGTGGTACAGAGGACAGCAGAAAGAGTAGTAAGCTATGCACTGGCATGTGGTACAGAGGACAGCAGAAAGAGTAGTAAGCTATGCACTGGCATGTGGTACAGAGGACAGCAGAAAGAGTAGTAAGCTACACAAGTAGGAGACGACCTTTACATCCTCCTTCCCCTCACCTACGTATACAACGCCCTTAATGGTCAGGTACATCATAAATATCTTAACCCATTCAAACCTGAGGCCGATTTTACTAATGCCTTCTAAAAATAATGATAATAATAAATTAAATTAAAAAAACAGGCAGATATGCAAGCTTTCATGTCTGCTATTTTTGAATAGCCAATGCTAAAATCTAAAAAAGGATGCTTTGCCGATTTGAATGGGTTAAAGAGATCATTGAGCCTTATAACCCAGCTGGAACACTGCACTCCCCAATACGGAGGCTCACTGTGCTTAGAATCTCTAAGAGTGGGAGGTATAGAGCCTTTAGCTATCAAATCCTCTCCTGTGGAACCTTTGCCAAGTTTTGGTCCAGGAGGCCAAAATGTTTTTCTATGCGTTTAATATAAGCTAAACACTTTCCTTTTTGATAAAGCTTGTGTTTAGGGCTGACTCAAGATTGGCTATAGCCTGCATGTATGCTACTATAGGCTTAAACTATATCTCCATCTCTGTCCGGCAGGCTTCCATGGATCATTGTGGAACCCCAACTGTGCATCGAGGATTTCCATGGATTATGGCTGTAGACTGTTGTTAGAGTTGTTATTGCTATTATTATTGTTGTTGTTGTTGCTGCTGTACATATGCACTGTGTGTGTACTGTATGCACTGTGTGTGTACTGTATGCACTGCTGGCTTAGGCCTCACTTACACCTAAGTGTCTTCTTGTTGCATGGCTGTCTTCTTCCCCCCATGCAACAAGGTTGTGTCTTCAAACCATGTGACTCCCATTGGAAATGCATTGAGGCGGCCATGACACACAGAAGACACTTGTGTGTGTCTAGTGAGGCCTTAACGAACAGACTTTCAGGACTACAGCAACTACGGGGGGGGAGGGGGACTCACCAAACGACAAGCAAGCTAAAGTGAAAGAATAATCTACTATCGTGGAAAGAGCACTGACATAGCGTAATAGCTAAAAAATCACACAGATGCTTTCCTGGATTGAATGGGTTCAAAATTTCATAAGATTCAAAAAATGTGAATGCACTCTTTATGAATATAAATGCACTTAATCTTGTAATTGTCTGTTCTAAATATACATTTTCCCCTCTGCAAACCAGTTCCCTATAAATGTCTTATCGGTGCATTTGAACACAGCCAGGCTTTGTGACAGAAAGCCTCAAAGCCACGGGATCTTAAGAGGCTAAATGTCACAGATGTGTATCACATGGTGGCACACATCTTTCCCTCGTATGTCTTGGGATGCAGGGGGAAAACAACCACATAACAGCACAGAAAATATATATACATCAGTAAAGAGTTTAGTATTTTTTGACATGGTACTACTGTAGCAGTGGGGCTCTAAGTATGGCAACATTGGTTGATCGGTCCAACACTTTAGTCCCAAACAAGTTATCTAGAAAGCTTTTTTTGCCTGGCTTACAGATCAATATGACATGTCTAGAATGTAATCTTACCTCTTACAGTACATTGCATCATGGCTTTTGTATTGTTATTGTTGTTTATTGTTATTATTATTATTATTATTATTATTATTATTATTATTATTATTATTATTACGTTGTGATATAATTATAAAATACATACAATACAATACATAGATTAAAAGGGCACTTTTTGTGTTATATACAGTACACATGGAGGACATGCTGCAATATGCAGAGACGGGCGCCAAGGGCAGAGAGGAGGGAAGACATGAAACAGAAGACTCGATCAAAAGGACATTGTGATTAATATGCGGTCAACGCATTATCCGGTCAGCTACTGGTGTGCCCCGCAGCTTTGCTCTCTTTTGGTATACTGGACTTAAATATTGAGCTGTTGTTTGTCACTGTTCCCAAAGACTGAGAACTGTCCTATTGCCAACTGCAGAGTCATCACCAGAAATAGGGTATGACGCACCAAACTCACATGTACTTGTATAAACAACAACAACAACAATATCATCTCAAATGTATAAAGATGCTTTACATGTGGGGCATGAGAAAACAACAAAGAAAAACTTTACCTTATTAGGCGGGAAATAAAATCCAATGAAAACTGTGGAATGAAGAGAAGGGGGTGGAGTTAGCTGGGGAAAGCCATATTGAAGGGGTGGGTTTTGAGGGTGGTTTTGAAGGTTTGCAGGGTGGGTGCGTCTCTGAGAGTATTGGGTACTGCATTCCTCAGGGTTGGGCCAGCAAAAGCAAAAGCTCTGTCGCCCCAGGTACGGTACTTTTGTCCTGGGGACCTCAGGGAGGTTTGCGTCACCAAACCTGAGGGAGTGGGAGAGGACATGACATTTGAGGAGATGGAAGAGAATGTTCCGTGCCTTGTAAGTGTTTAGTAGTATTTTGAAGTGGATTCTTTGTTTGACCGGGAGCCAGTGCAGGTCGTGGAGGACTGGTATATGATAGTCCTCCGCATGCCTCTCCCCTGTTTGTGAATGTTGCACACACACAACTATACAACTATAATATTTTTCGAATGGCATGGGCATGGGATCAGGGCCAATATCTGTAATTATACTTATTTGAAATTCTCCGAAGGCAAAGAGAGAGACCAATGGTTTGCTCTGGTCAGATTTTATTAGGCATTATGTCTCATTGATTGCTTCGTTTTCACCCTTTGAAACATTGTGATGAAAGTTAATGATGTGCATCCCCACTTCCTACAACACTATTAATTATTGCTAGAGCGTGGGTGGCGAGGTCAGGGTGTGGATTTCTTTTCAGAGATGTCCCTAATGGAGAGACAGGCCGCAAGGTCAATTGTAAGTATACATGATGCATGCTTTGCATGTCGTTGCGGTGATGGTGGTGAGTAACACAAATTGCCTGAGTGGCGATGAGAGATCAACATTTTAACTACATTATGGTGTTTAATGGCAGATGCTCTATTATCCCTGCCAAACATCTTAGCAGGCACATGCTTTTGGATAGTGGAAGGTGAGCATCTCAATTCAATCATTCAATCCATCTTATTATTTAGTGCCAAATCACAATATGTTGTCTCAAGAGACTTTAAGAGCAGCTTCACCAGTGGGCACTATACACTGGTAGATTTAGAAAAAGTGGCAGATGTACAAGCTCACACAGCCCATCACTTTGTGCCACACTGCGTGCTTGTACTTGTCTGCTATTTTTTAACATTTATGGAAAATCTTTAAACTTTTAATTATTTAAAAAAAAACAATAACACCAATCTTCTCTTCTGGGGGTCCCTGGCACAAAACATTTCAGATGGGGGTCTGTGGCCAGATATCATTTTGGGGGTCCTTCCTTGGCACACAAGCATTAACCACCACCGCTTTAGAAGGAATCGGTCTGGGTTGAAGGACACTCAATAAATTACTATAATACACAATTTCCTAATATTGGGTATTATGCTCTATATTGTGTGAAAGAAAAATAAAAGATTCGCACATCTCCGTTTCAAAGTAGCTCCATAATCGCTTTTTATGTCTTCAAAGTATTCATATTCCTCTCTGTGCTGTGCCATGACCAGAAAAGTTATCATCCACAAAACAGACTTTTTCTTTTAATGGATCAGGGATTTAAGATGAATCACGCACAATTTTTGTTTACTCACAATAAAACAAAAGGCCTGCTGCCTACAGATGGCATGATGCAGTCAGCACTTTATAGAAGAATTAAGGAAGAAAACTTTACAGTACACTGGTGGTGTGTAAACCATTGATCATTTCATTAGAGGTGGATTCACATTGGGGTCGGAGCATTAGCAAGCTGCCAGCGGATCATGACACCATTCTGCAATCATGTGTAACAAGTGTTTTGGAATCAAATTGACCTGTAAGGGCGTAAGAATTAAATAAGTCAACTCAGCACAGGATGTAACCCATGAAATCTGGGAAAGCATTGGTGTCATTTAAAATGTTATATATATTAGAGCGGTGCCAGTTGGGCACTTGCCTACATGGAACGATGCAAGGTGAAAATGCATGCCCCACCCAATTATTATGTCTGTGTCCCTTGTATGGCTATATATGGAGTTCTTTGTCATGCATGCCCAAATATGGAGTCTATGCAGATGTCAGAACATCATTGTGATGTCAGAACAGCAGGCCAGCTCCATATATAAATATGGAGCTCTTGTTCTTGCTTACTGTAAATCGCTCTGGATTAAGAGCGTTTGCTAAATGCCTAATAAATAAATAAATGGAGGGGTGATCAGGTCCAGAGCCTGGGCAGAGGCTTTTGTGCTGGTTCTGGACAACCAGCTATCCGGCGGACTCGACACCGGGCACCGCACTCCCTGTGGGGGTGTGGAACACGTGTGTCGAATTTGAAGTCGGTGGGGCGAATGGTTTTCGAGTTACGTGGATTACAGACATACACGTGCATATCGAGACTTGGTCCATTTATAGATAGCCTAGACCGGTGCCCGGGCTGTAGAGCACCGAGTCGGTAACAATGGAAGTTGGAGATCCATGCCCCACGTGGCAATGCAATACCCGTTGTACCCGTGTCAGACCATTCCACCCATCTGTGTCTGTGTCCCTTTTATGCCCATATATGGTGATTTCTGTATCTGTCTCTCTGTGTCCCTTTATTCCTGTATATGGAGTTCTGTGTCAGACAACCATATCATGGGTCAGACCGACTCGACACCAGGAACTTGCGTGTGTGTCGAATTTGAAGTCGGTGAGTTACATGCATTACATCCGTACACACGTACGTACAGACAGACAGACGTACAGAGACATGTATGTATATTCATTAATTCATTCGTTCATTTAGCTAGCGAACATTTTCGGATGATTCTGGATGTCCCTGGACCAAAATATTTTGAGATGGGGATCTGCAGCCAAATACTGTACACATCATTTTGGGGGTCCAGTGACATGAAAAGTTTGACAACCACTGATTATAGCGACATACGTTATTTTCAGAAAACTGTTAGGAATGAACCTGTTAGGAAGCTGTTTAGAAGACATTTTGTAGAATCGACCTCAGTTCTTAATGGGTTAACTGTGCAACTGTGTGTAAATGCTGTAATGTACATGCCTAATGTACATGCAGTACATGCTGTACTGTATGTACATTAAGCCTACAGTAGTATGTGTTGTACACCCATCTTGGCACCACAACTTCCATTGTAATTCCCCTATTAGGAAATGTATTGGTGACTGACAGGCTCACGATATCTATATGCTACCAAGCAACAATCAATACATTTGCTGAATTCCTCAAAGCATCTCTTAGATCTCTCTTAGAAGAAGCTTGTGTCACGGAGCAGCCTATATGCTTTTATTATAGGCCTAATCAATCTTGATGTTAAATTGATGATAAGATTGTGATGTGCAAGGCCTTTGATGAAACTTGCGTACCAGCATTGTTTGTGATATTTATGATGTGTGCCTGCAAAGAATAGAGAGGCTTCTTTGTGCCTGAGGAAAGAAAGTAGGCTGTGAGATTTCATTTTATCGGTTTATCATCTTCTGGCTCAAATCATCTCTATCTGAAAGCCCATTGAAAGTAAACAGCATTGATTTTTGATCATCTCATTCCAATGAGCTATACCCACTGTATTCAACAGTATCGTGACTGGCTTTTGAAAAGATGGATGGGGGTGATCTTTAACAACGCCCCGGCCTAAATGCTGTACTTTAATTCCCTAACAGCTCCCTAACAGCTTGCAGACTATAGTCTATTCGATTTAGTGTCACACAAGCATCACTCACTATAGTTGTCCAAATCCACTAGTCACCTGTACTTGAACCCAGTGCGTGATATAATTCAGCTACTCTTAAGGGCATTCATCTGGGATGTCTGGTGCCGTGCAGGGCCTGCTGCTGCAGCTTGCCGGAGCATTTTAGTGTGCATTGCTTGCCGTGCGGCAGGACCTTGCTGTTGCCCTGTGAGTGCTGGCCCGGTCCCATGTGAGGTCGTTTGGAGGTGAAGCACCGGCACCTTTGGCCTCAGCTTCCTTGTAGAGTCTGGGTCTATCGCCGACCATGCGAGGAGTGCATGAGCGTATTCCAGCCTCACTTCTCACTCCGCCACACTAGAATAAGTGTCGGTCCCTTGAGACAAGCTGTCACGGAGAGGAAATGTGCCCTGAACTATGAGCTCTGTGGCCTGGAAAGGGGGGAAAGAAGTGTTTCACCCCCCCTGCACCCTCGCTGACCAACAGGCTGCACGTCAAGCTGTGGAAAGACAGGGAGCAGGCGGTCTATGCGTGCCAAGAGGAGAGGACTTTTAATTAGAAGTTGTTTAGCTAGGAGGGTATACTATTTATCAGATTTTGGACCCGGTTTTTTTTGTAATGTTTTTTTATTAGACACACAATGGATTCTATTCAGAATCAAACACTCCTCGCCTCAGAAATGGGGAAAGCTAGGGGCAGAATGCCAATTACACACCTGGAGAATTCTGTGGCGCCGATCAGTAAACATTATTAAGAATCGCTGATTAAATGTGAGGGGACTCACAGTGAATCTCAATGATGAAAGTAGCATTTGTAGTGGAGTTTATTGTTTTATGATCTATAAGTGGTGTTCAATCTTCCAAATGGGATCTGTAATTGCATCCCTCTCCCGCTTATCATTTTGACACTGCGTTCCCCCTCGGTTCACAATTCACCTTCTACTTAAGACGGCTGTCTACTTTTAAACCAATCACGTTCAAGGATTGAGAAACACAACTTCTGAGAGCAGTAGATCAAGTTAAATAATAAATTGTGAAATCATTTAGGAGAACAAAACAGAAGACAGATGGAGTGAGACGCACACTGCTACACAATTGTCTTTCAGATTAAAGATTAAAGCAAACAAAGTACACTTTCCTGGGCATGCACGTACAGTGCTGTACCTTACAACACTCTTTACGGGTCGGGAGTCCTACATTAAAAATTAAATTCTTATTATTTCAAATTATTTTCAAGTTAAAGGACCACTTCACCACTTTTCAACTTCTCTTCATATAATTGGTCCTAACTAATGTTAAAAAATACCATCATTTTTTTCTACTCAGTCTGTGTCTCATAGGAGGGCTGTGGGCAGTTCAGAAACCCGTCCACCAGTGACATCATCGATGGTGAATCCAAGCTAATAGAAACGGCAGGCTTTCTTTTCCTGAAAAGTTGCAATGCAAAATTGAAAGCTATCGTTCTCACGATAATACAAATCTAAATATATTTTAAAACATCTTGTTTAAAAAAAGATCTGCCTAATGATGATGTCACTGGTGGACGGGTGTCCGAACTGCCCAAAGCCCTCCTATGAGACACAGACTGAGTAGGAAAAAATTGTGGTGTTTTATCATGAACATTAGTGAGGACCAATTATATGAAGAGATGTTGAAAAGTGGTGAAGTGGTCCTTTAAGAAAATAGTTTTTTCAAAAGAATTCCATCAAAAGATAATCCATTAATAATAGAGGGGGGGAAATACTTTTAAGAAGTACCAGTTAAAATTCCAGATATACAAGCTATAGTGAACATAGACGATCTACAAGCAGACAACACATCGCGATGCAACGTTTTCTGAGCTTGTAGATCGTCTACTGTATATGTTCTCTAGTTTGGGTCCCGGGAAGACATCAAGTTTCTCGTTTGGGTCTGTTGAGCGAAAAGGTTTGTGAACCACTGCCTTACAGGCAATGCACAGCTTCAGGATGATAAATTACATATTACAACTGAACACAGTTTCACTGAAAACAGATGGCTTTGTTCACACTTAAGTGTTTGTGCATGCTATGTACGTATACAATATTCAGATTTATCTGCACAGGTACGGTTGTGTGTGTGCGTGCGCGTGCGCGTGCATGTGCGTGTGTGTGCGCGCGCGTGCAGGGTTTGCACTCACATGCAACTGACGCAAACATGGACATCTCCTCATAACCAGTGGTGGAAAGTAAAGTACAAGTACATTTTTGAGGTATGTTTACTTTACTGGAGTACTTCCAATCTTTACTTCTACTCTACTACTATCTCACAGGCAAATATTGTACTTTTACTCTATAATTATTTGAGCTACTATATAGTTACTTTGTAGATTTTGATTATTATTAGCCTACAGAACTGTGAAGCGAGGACCTTCTGCATAACGAGTACCTTTACATTTGCTATACTTTACGTATATGTTGATGCCAAAAACCTTTTACCATTTTTTAATACCAGAATATTTCTACAATAGGGCATTGATACTTAACACATTCCGTGCTATCCTCGAGATATCTCATGGAAAATTATTAACAAAACACCATCTGAGCCATCCACAAGATACACGAGAATTGATAAAAAACTAGAAAAAGTGCCTCTTTTCCACCAGGCCAGGTCAGGTTGTGGCCTCCTGGTGGCGCTATAATAAGCCAATGTGAAAAGGGTGCCATTTCTTCTTACGCCTTTAATGGCAATTGGATGATTTGAGGCATTTTGTTCCAAAAATGTGTTTTGCCAAATTCCACCTGGTGGCACTGTATACAGGCCAATGTGAAAAGGGTAGGATATATTCCTCAGCCTAGTAGGAAAGTCTGTGAAAGATTTCACGTACATTTCACGTATGTCTGCTGTACTGTGTGGTACATCTGCACTGCTACAGTACGGCAGATGATAGGCCTGCAATGCCTGCTGTTTCACATTCAAGGCGGAGTATCGCGGAGGCGAGGGCAGCATGTCAGCACGCTCAGCTTGTTCCACGGGTGACCCCCCCCGACAAGCTGCACTCTGCCCACTCATCACCTGCCTCCGGGCTTCCTTTTCCACAGAAACAATAGGCTCTTTCACTCTCACTCTGTCTCTCCGAGCTGCGGGCAGTGGATTTGGCAGCTCCCCAGAAAATACCGGCATAAAGTATAATACCTACGTGAAACACCTGCCGCCGCCGGCAATGGTTGAAAAAATAAATAAAGGCAGCATCCGAATCCCCACCACACACCTCAGCTCTGGTGTGTGGGCTACAGTGACGTATGCCTGGCACGGAATTAGTTAATTAACACAACGTTATCCATATGAAGCAAAACAATTATTATGAGTGCCTGCGATTCCTTTGTGTATTTCGTTATTGGTTGCACAGAAATGTTATATTTCGGAATGAAAATGCTTAGTTTCAACAAAGCAGAGAGTGTTGGTCATTGGATGGTCTGAACAGCATGCATGGCAATGATGCAAATCGCTATACATAGTAGGCTATAGCGATTATAAATAGTGAAAATATTCTTCAAGCTCACAAGTTGCAATGTGAGGCGCTGTCAGCTTGTAAATCTGCTGTTGATGATACTATAGGATGAGAGAATGAGCATTTGTATTGCCTGGATCATGTTAATGTGAATTTGAAGAAAAATAACCACTTAAACTTCACCTTCGGCTCTGTACTAGCCTAAGATTTAGACTCTCGTAGATGTATTTTATCGATTTTTACCTATGAGAGTCTACCCCTGAGGTGTTCGACAGACACCGCTGAGCCCCTGCAATTTACGGGATTAAAACACATCATTATTGAAAACTACTGACTAATACATTGCACAATAGCACAAGCACCCCGGCAGCCTTGAGTCTCTAACATTTGTTAGAGACTGTTCAGAGTTGCAGGGGCTCAGTGGTGTCTGTCTAACATCTCAGGGGGAAGGGGACTTAGACTCTAGTCTAGTAGATTGAAAATCAAATCAAAATCGATAAAATACATCTACGAGAGTTTAAATCTCAAATCCAAACCTCTTTGCTGAAAATAGCAGATCTCACAAAGCTCACAATGCCTCATGCTTTTGGGGGCCACCATGTACTATAGTAACTCTGAGGACCCCCCTGTTGAAGACCCATGCTTTACACTAATCAGTAATCATAATCAGAAAGATATTGGAGAATTAAATGACATTGCTCAGCAAGTGTCATGAAGCGATGCAGTTCGGGTTTATAAAATCTTAAATCATAGCTGAACTGCAGGTTATTAAAGCCCGAAAGAAAAAGTTGTCTTTCCACGTTCTCGCAGACTCCCACACAATGCTAGAAAATTCTTTCTGTTGTCATGTCAACAGCAATGTATTGCTTCGTCTGAGAATGGAAGAGCCCGCTCAAATGTCAGCCCTTTAGTCACTAAAGTTTAGTGGAATGAAAGCGGCACACAGGCATGAAAAAAGAGAGAAATCCAAAAGAAAAGAAAGAGCAGATATAGAGATTGGGAAGGAACATGAGAGGAGGGCGAGGGATAGGGGAGGGCGCGCAAACACAATGCAACATCACAACGGTAGCGCCATGCTGGAATCTAATTTAGAGGGCTAATCAGACCAATGCTAAAGGAGAGAGCGGAGCAGAGGTGAAGTGGAACGGTGTGTCTGATGAGATTCTGTGTGCACACATAATAGCCCGTGTTGTCTAGTCTAGCCCTGCACTCGAAACATTGTACGCCTGAATGTGGAAACCTTGGGCGGGGAATCTGACGTGGTTATTTACCACAAAGGGTCTGATGATATGAATCAGGCATTGGATTTCACAGCTATCATCTTTTTTCTTTTCTTTTTCAATTTGTGGGCAATGGGCATGTCTGGTTGGCTGCATTGCATCAGATGATGACCAGGCTTGCCTCTCCACACACATTGGACCTGTCTGAAGTCAAATAAACATTTGGTCAAGGTTTTAGGTTTATGACTTGAAATACAATGATAGACTGCTATCTCCTATACCTTCTATCCTCCAATGAACTCATTCAATGAGTTCACCTTTTCCCCCAACTTTGTAGTATTTCAAATTTGTACATACAGTACAGTGAGGTTCTGGCTGGGGTCACAAATAGTACATATCCACAGGTAAACCAAGGCTGTACATCACAAATGATTTGCCATGATTGTTGAGTCAATCATTCCCAAGACTCCACCTCATCGCCTACTATAGTCTGAACTTGTTGACAATTTAGATGGTAATATTATTTAGACAAATGCTGTTTGTTTGCTCACAGGTGCCAAGTATCTCATTGAGATGTGTGCAGTTTACGTAGATAGATGCCATGGAGGTTTGATGTCAACCTGCAATGCTAGTCCCGATGTATAGCACATACTGTGCTTGCTCTCTTAGCACTGTAATTCTTCAACCATTTTCCCTGTTGTTGTTGTTGGGTTGACTAGGGATCATGGTGCCTATATACTCCTAAACTTTGCACTGTGTACTGAAGTAGCTCTGGATAAGGGTTGTACTGCCTTTTCTTAAAGGAGCATTCAGTGATTTGGGTGATTTGGAAAACCACCCGTCCGCCCCAGTAACAAAATGTGCACATGTACGCTCTACAGTGGGGGGAAGTGCAACAGGCCAACAGCATGTGCACCAAGGCCCGCCCCCACTCGATCATGATTGGAGGAAGGCCCCTCTCATCCTGATTGGATGACGGTTTTGCCACCCGCCACCAAAACTGAAACTAGGGTTTTTTGACCCCAGGGGCTCACTGGGGACAGGGAGGAACTCCTTATATGGTCAGCACACTCTATAGTAGGGAGGATTATCCAGTGATATTTGAATTAAGTCAAATCACTGAATATACCTTTAAATTATATATTACACTTTTTTACACATTTTCCTTCCCTTGACCTAAGTGACGTGATGTGAGCTTGTCGATCTACTATTTTTGAGAACCACTGTTCTAAATCCTAAGACCTTTCTAAAAAACGTATGTTGCTATATAGCTAAACGTGAAAATGTCATTTTATTGCGACTAGTATTGATGATGTCTGGTATATTATATATTATGTCTTATATATAAGACATAATAAATATGTCTTATATTTGTATTTGTATAATTGTACCACTGTACTATTTGCAAACTGTTAATTAAAAGTATTCAATCAATCAATCAATCAATCAATGCTTTCCTGGTTTTATTGGATTAAAGGCATGCCTTCGCACCGACGAAGACCTGCGTCTGTTCAGTCTGTTCAATTTTAGATAGATTTGTGACTGAATTTGAAGTGGAGCCACTTCAAATTCACTGCATGTAAACATGCCCTAACCTCGGAGAAGACCTCTTAGTAATGTTCTTTTAAGTATGTCCCACCTCTCTGGACTAGTACGGTCATATTTCATGATTTTATTGGAAAGAGTGCACATTTGAGTTGATAATCGTGCCTGTATCGCGCCAGGGGACCCATTCTTCTCTTGCTTCCTTGATTTATGTTTTACTAATAATCTCTACAGTGTGCACTTGTAGAGTGTATGTGTTGCTGCTTCTAGTGGCTGACCTGATACCAGATAGAATTATGAAGCGCCACAGGGAATCTCAGGCTATGAGAAAATTGTGTGGAGTGGGCGATGCAGTGAGCATACAGTGTGTCCATTCTAAATGCCCCCTCTGCCCTCAGGGCCCCCCTCGGGGCCCCTTTAGAGCATCCTCTCTCTATTACCAGGCTCCAGATCATCCTCAGTTACTGAGGAGGTTGCAGTCAGAATAGGATTTCTGGATTCCTCTGCATCACACCAACCTATTGGAAGGGACATGCTCAACAATATTCCTGCATCTCCCGTCAGTCAGTCAGTCAGTCAGTCAGTCAGTCAGTCAGTCAGTCAGTCAGTCACGCCTCGTGACACACTCCATATATGGCCAATACAGAATTTATTCCATATAGTAGAAGTAGAAGACCTGCGAGTTTACACCGCAGCTGTCGTCTCCGCCTACAGGAAATACGTTTGCTGCGACCATGAGACCCGTTTCTGAATTCGTCTATATGGAGCCGGCCAGCAACTCTACATCTGACTTCACGGAGCTGCTCACAGACTCAAAACACACACACACACACACACACAGACGTTCAATGGTGAAAACATAATCTCCGCCTCTCAACTGTTCCCAGCCTGGCGGAGATAATAAGTGTATGGTGAATTTGGGAATTGACTAAATTGGGAGAATTTACAAATAATAATTTACTACTATTTTCTAAATTGTAAGGAAATAAATGAAGGCAAACATCTATATATTTGTATAACACATGACAAGCTGATGCCTGTCAATCTTATTTCTATTGAGCTGAGGTTGTTTTTCTAAACTTATCAAGCTCTGAGTGTGGCATTCTGTGTGTTGAGGTGGGCTGGTAGAATTTGGGCTGTTAATGTTTTCTTGCATGTAATTTGCAAATCAGGTAGAGCATTCCAGCTGTGATGAAAGGAGAGTCATTCCTAATTTATGGAGCTGTAAATGTGGCCACGACAGGCTAATGGTCCACACGGCATTATGCAATGAAACAGCATAATGATATTTAAATAATATTTTATCACTCAAGCAGTCAGGCTTTCTACGGAATTTGAAATATCTCCCTAGACATAATACGTTAATTTCACTCCAATCTTACACCCTGGCTTGAGCAGACACTTCTTTCACCCTTTTAACCACAGAAATGTGTTCTCACGTCTTATATAATCAGTCAATATCTGAGATGTGCACATAGCAGAAATTAATCTCCCCTGTGAAGTCACTCATAAATGTGGAGGTCAAATCTTATTACAGAGGAATTCCCCAACACAGAGAGATGAAGGCAGTGGTGTATAAAGTACTCTGATACTGTACGTAAATACAATTTTGAGGTATTTGGACTATACTTCCAATACTTTTCTTCTCCACTACATCTCAGATCCAAATATTGCCATTTAGCTGGTCTTGGCTCACAACACAACGTGTAACGGAAATTTTACTTTTGATGCCAACAGTAAATTTCGAATACTTTATTAATACCTTTAGTACTTCTTTCAACACTGGATGAAAGGTAAATGAACAGGGAGGAAGTGGGAGTTTGCAATTTGAGAGAGAGAGAGAGAGAGAGAGAGAGAGAGAGAGAGAGAGAGAGAGAGAGAGAGAGAGAGAGAGAGAGAGAGAGAGAGAGCACCTTGAAAACCCAGATGCATAAATCATCAAGAATCAGGAAATGAGGAATAAACTTAAAATAGTCTTTACATGCAAACATAACTCAGGTACACATTTCAACATGCAATAGTAACAATACATAGAGCAAACTGATACACCAGCAAACACTGGCAGACCTCTAGGGTTATACTGTATAAAGACTAGGCACTTAGGGAGAATGGGAACAGGTGAGGTGAGCAAAACGGGTGAAAACAAGTGGGCATCAGCCAGGGCTCTGGGCGAATGGGTGTGGCAGAGGCTGTGACATTACCTTTTGTCACCAATGAAAATCAAATAAAAACGTAACTATTGTGACTAAAATTAAAGCTAAAATATTTTGACAATTTTATCATTTTATGATATTTAGTCGAGTAAACTAGACTAAAAGATGACTAAAATATGAATATTAACTAAATTAATTTTCATTCAAATGACTATGACTAAACTAAATCAAAATGTGCTGTTATGAGGTTTTGCAGCTGAGATATATCCCAGCTTCACCGGCACAAAACATTCTCCCTGATACTGACATGTTCATGTGCTTTTGTCTTAGCTTTGATTTTCTTTCAAAGCTTTACAGTATACATCCGTCTTTGTCCTTGATTTCAGTTGTACGTTTCAACCGCTCTATCTATTTTTTCTATTTTCTCATGTTTGACTTTCATATTTGAAGCTCTCTCAGGCTGAGAGTCCATGTCAATAAATGATGCAGCAAGCTAGGGCAATTTAATTTCTAGTGGCTAGCGGCTGGCATATTGGTGACTGGTCCCCCTGTCATTATAGGCTGGCCTTGTACTGACCTATACCTGCAGATTATACTAATGAAAATTAGACTTTTTTTTGGACTTGTGTGGTTGAACACTTGAACCTGACGTGCTCTGATCACTCTGCAGGCCCCTTAATCTCATGCACAACACGCTAATACTCGCACTTGCACCTTAATGTCTATATTATGAACAGTATAGCTGCTATGCTCAAGCACTATGTCTAAACAGATTGGATTGATAATTATGCCTGAATTGATAATTATACCTTTTGCTTTTAAAGTTCTTTCTCCCCCTCCCCCCCTGCTCCCCCTGCCTGACTTAATGCATGTGGGATGAATTCTTCATAACAATATCAGACTTCTTCTTTTTTTTACTCTTCTGTGACTTTACAGTATACACTCCTACCCCAAAGTCACATTAAGGGAACTAATTGTATCCCCATTGGAGAGGAGCAATATAAAGAGAAACCAACTGGGATCAACTTAAGATTCTGAAAAGGACTCACTCCCCATCTCCTCCGCCCATCCTTCCCGGGGAGCACAAAGAGCATTATGCATGAGGCCCAGAAGGTCTCTGCGCACATGGCATGCTGTCACCCTTCCCCTGCATGTCACCAGGGTGGGGGTACACTGGCATGCTGTCACCCTTCCACTGCATGTCACCCCAGGGTGGGGGTACACTGGCATGCTGTCACCTTTCCCCTGCATGTCACCCCAGGGTGGGGGTACACTGGCATGCTGTCACCTTTCCCCTGCATGTCACCCCAGGGTGGGGGTACACTGGCATGCTGTCACCCTCCCCCTGCATGTCACCCCAGGGTGGGGGTACACTGGCATGCTGTGACCCTCCCCCTGCATGTCACCCCAGGGTGGGGTACACTGGTACGCTGTCACCTTTCCCCTGCATGTCACCCCAGGGTGGGGGTACACTGGCATGCTGTCACCCTCCCCCTGCATGTCACCAGGGTGGGGGTACACTGGCATGCTGTCACCCTCCCCCTGCATGTCACCAGGGTGGGGGTACACTGGCATGCTGTCACCCTCCCCCTGCATGTCACCGGGGTGGGGGTATACACTTTTACAGGAATACACAATGCTGCGTAATGCACAAAGCGAGGGGTTAAAAGGTGTGTTCCTTTCATCCCTTGTCTTGACCACCATTCCTGCCTTGCTGCCCGAGTCAGAGAGCGATTAACCACCAGATCAATTCGGCATTGTAACATTTCCGCATCGGTCTGACCTTAACCAGTGGTCCTCAAACATTTTGGTGTCAAGGACCCCAAAATTGATACATTTGGACACTAAAAATGTTTTGTGCCAGGGACCCACAGAAGAGAAAATGTGTATTAAAATCTGTGAAATATTCAAAATCTTGAGTTTTAAATGGATACAGTGGTTAAAATGATTGTGATGCTGTATTAACACATACCCCTGGGCCCCTGGGGTACCTCACTTTGAGAACCACTAAACCTAAACACAACAATGTGTCATCAGCAGTATGATGACTCATCTCTCAGCGTCATATGCTGATGACATACTGTAGGCCTATTGTGTTTCTGCCAGGTGTCACAGCCCAGTGAATGATGTCATCCAATGTATCACTGATATCAAAGAAAGTCCAACAAATCTGTCCAAAAACAGAGATTCTTTTAGTGTCCCAAGGCTTTGAGGCACCATGTTTAGTTTGTGTGATTTTGGATGCTGATGTTATACTATCAGAAGCACATAATTAAGTAAATATCCCCAAGACTTTTAACATCTGAGGGATATAATCTGAATAGTTTTTTTTCTTTTGCTGGACTGGCAAAGCAGCTATACTTCAGAATGCTGCAGCCATGAGAGTATTGGCTAAAACCATTTATTTTAAAGTACTTCTTATTGATTTACATTGTATGAATGGCTTATTAGCTCATTCCTTTTTTGTTGACATGCTCACTGTCTACCTTCTGTCATTATAGTCCTATTTCTGGAATAAAGGTCCTACAGTTGGAGGCCATCGATATTGTCCTTTTCTTTTTGCTGAGTTTTGCGTGATCTGCGCAAAAGGACAGTTAACCCATTTTGGGCGGGAACCCCTTTTGGTGTTTTAAACATTATGTTATAATTTAGATATTGAAAAATAGCAGATCTACAAGCTCATAGCGCGCCACGGAGTGGCGCGCTACGAGCTTGTAGGTCTGCTATTTTTGAAAAATCGTGAAAATATTTATTTCAGAAAACTGGAGGATTTAGAAGGATTTTTTTAAATTTTGAGGTCAGGCCTAAATGGGTCAAATGATAAGGGACAATATCGGTGGCACCCAACTGTACCACTTGAATCCAGGTCTCCTACACTGTGTATTCTTTTATGTAGAGGGAGAGAGGAAGGGAGAGAGAGCCAGTTTCACCCACACAATAACTCGGCCAATGGGTACTGAAACATGAACACGTTCATAGATCAATCACCTTTCAAGAAGATATTTAATCTCACTTCTTTAGGTTTCTTCAAACTCGCAGTTTTACTCAGAAAAAGCTTCCTTCATACCCCTACTTACCACCCAAGAATCAATTGGACATTATATTGGAATTTAGCCCCATTGCGAAAAAACGTGTGTCTGTGATTTATGATTTGATACGAGGTCTAAAACCAGTAACCTGGGACAAGGCAAAAGCTGCCTGGGAGAGAGATCTGGGTGTAGAGCTCCCTGAGGAGATGTGGGAGGACAGTCTACTACGTATTCACACCTCTTCAATGTGCATACGCCATGGTTTAATTCAATTTAAGATACTACATCGACTTCACTATTCAGGGGATAAGCTGGCCAGGCTCTTTAACGTGCCAGACCCTGGATGCCCAAGATGCAGCCAGACCCCAGCCTCGTTAGGCCACATGTTTTGGACGTGTCCTTCCCTCACTACCTACTGGAAGCGGATATTTGACGTATTCTCTCATATGTGTGGAACAGTGGTAACACCTTCTTTCCACACCGCCATTTTTGGCATAGTCCCCCCAAACTGTACACTCACATCTCCGCAAGCAAATGCCTTGGCATTTGCATCCCTATTAGCCCGTAGACTAATCCTCCTCAATTGGAAGTCGGATAAGGCACCTTCCTTTCAACAATGGCTGAAAGAAGTTCTATCATTCCTGCCTCTGGAGAAGCTCAGGTATAGAGTGGACAGAGCCCAAAAAAACTTTGTCCTGGCTTGGAGTGCCTTTGTGGAGTTTGTTGAGGACTTTCCATTTCAGTGAACTGTAATCCGGACTGTGTCCGACTGTCCCTGTCTTGACTCTTTTTGATCTATGATTGTCCGCTGCTTTGTCCCACCACTTTGTTTTTGTTTTTGTTTTGTTTTAGCCTAGGGGGGGAGGGCGGAGGGAGGGGGGGGTTTGTATATGTTTGTGTGTTTTGTGTTTTCTTGTATACATGTGTATTGTCATGTGAAGAAATGTAAAAATAAAGTTTACAAAAAAAAAAAAGAAGATATTTAATTCAGATTAAATATTCTCCTCGGAAGAATCAAAGTGCCCATGCACTTGATTATTATAATATATATTTTTTTAGATAGTGGTGGATTTCCATAGATCTCCTTAACAGGGAAGAAGTGAGAAACTTTATTTTCCCTGCACTGTTAAATTTAGAGAAGGGATTAAGGTACGCAGAACAGGCTCATGCCAGCATTCCAAATATCACGCAGGTGTGTTTTACAGATAAAGCTGGAAATCAAAAGCAGCATGGGGAGGGGAAATACAGATGGAGATATATATATATATACTGTATAGAGCCAAATCCCTGTGATGGTGTGTCCAGATAAAGAAGTGATGATGAAGGAACCACATGCACATTTAGATTGACACCCCCGGCAGCATCATTGAGCTCAGTCAGATAAGACCCGTCATAACTGTTAAGATAACCTTTTGGCTTGTTTCCTTTATAATAGCAATCTTCATGTATGAATTATTATGAATTATCTTATCTTTGCCTCAATTCCCCACATTCATCACATTTCAACGTCTTTAACACTGCCTCTCACCCCCCGAGGCCAGACTCTCTCTCTCTCGCTCTCTCTCTCTCTCTCTCTCGCACGCACGCACGCACGCACGCACGCACGCACGCACGCACGCACGCACGCACGCACGCACGCACGCACGCACGCACGCACGCACGCACGCACGCACGCACGCACGCACGCACACGTGCACACACACACACACACACACACACACACACACACACACACACACACACACCAGATAAAAACAAAATCCCCAAAGCCTACAACAAAGGATACTACAAAACTGGTGCTTTCCACCGAACTATAACTCTCCTGCAAGAAGAAAAAAGGTGGTAATAGGATGATTTGTTCCGGAATACCCAATACAAAAATAATCATATATCTCTGTAATACGCACTCTATATACAGATATTCAATAAACACCATATATTCTCTTAATAGAGCTGCCAAAGAAGTGGGCCATGTGATGGGTGAGCCTTGCCCGGACTGAAACACGCGTGTCACTTAGAATTCAGCCGCGTCGCGCCCGGGACCCGACCCAGCTCAGACAAATATTGGTTTTGTGTCAGAAAGCCAGTTGAAAGTTGGATGTGTTAATCTTCCTGCTAATGGCCTGGCAAAGGCCTCCTCCTTATTATTCCAGCCCCAGTCTCTCTCTACAGAGTGTGTCTCCACAAGGTTAATTAGTGGAGGGTCCCTGGAGGCTTTGCCCACACGATGTGGGCTTAAGATAGTGGAGGTGCCTCTACACACAGCGTTGGCAAACAAGGTTAATGGAACCTCAGATAGGGCCCTCCTTTGCACGCTCCCTGTTCCCCATGTGCATCGACACGGTGAGTGTTACTGTGCTTCAGTTATTCATCAGTCTGTAAGGTTGAAGGCGTGCAATGTCCTGGGAGTGGGAGCTGTATACCTACCACTGTGATGCCATTAACCGCTGCTTATTGCGGTCATTGCATTGTTTAAGTAATCCTTCAGTTGGCAAAAGTGCAGAAACGGCAAAACAACAGAGTGCCGTTTTCCAATTCTATTACCAGATGAAGGCATAGAGGTTTAATCTTCAAGTGTCAGTATAGTATACACAAGAACAACAAGAACTTACAAAAAAAAAGAACAAGAAGATTCATTCGGCTACTAAAAAATGCATACAGTTTCCAGTAGAACACCATTATAGGTGCAACAATCCATCAATGGTCTTGTGCTATAACAACTTTTTTTTTCTGATATAGGCCACGGTGTCCCATTGAGTTGATCTCTAAGCCTCTGGTGTACTCGTCAGCCTTTCCCCCGGAGAATGCGGAGATACACATGAGAAGACATGAGCCTTAAATCAAAGACACAACAGAGGGAACAGGGTCCCCTCAAAGGTCGCCGTGTCGCAAATGACTTTGCATTGCAAGTAACACCCTGAATCGCACCCTTGAATAAAGCATGTCTCTGAGCCAATCCCTGGGGGGGAGGGGAGGGGAGGGGGGGGGGGGGAACGGTGGATCACGCTGCTTCACGCCACATGACCCTCTCTCATATCGCCTTAGAACCACCACTCCCCTCCCTCCCCTCCCCAACTCCCACCCTCCATCTCCACTCCAGCAGTATGATTTATCACCCCAATATCCCCCTCAGCACTACTCTGATTGTGTTGATACCTCCTTTGACATTTTCCTCCCATATCCCACCTGCATACATTTTTCATACTCATCCTGTCAAAACAAACAGGCACGCGCCCACAATGATTATCATAATAACACTGAAAATGGAAAATTACAGAATAGGAAAACACTCGGGTGACATTTGGGGGCGGCGGCGGCGGCGGGTAATGGGCATACAGTATGTCCGGGGTCATGTTTACTTCTTGTGACATGGCGGCCGGGTACGTACTGTACGGCAGGCTGCCAGTGCATCTCTATCTCACTTCCATCTCTCCGTCCATCCATGTGGGGGGATTGCCTTGGGAAAGCAGGGGATGAGAGGTCTCCCGCTGCTTGTCCGAGGTCACAAGCAAGGAGGTCGCGCAGATATGCTGCGGGTCTGTACGTGGAATGAAAGGCATGGAGTGGATCGGCTAAGTCAGTTTTAAAGTCTGACCCGGTCCCCCTTTGGTGATGAAGGTGGCACAGTATGTGCTGAGAGGCTTGTGAAGTAACTTGGCGCCACTGAGTCTTTCATATGCACATCTAAGCACTTTTACTGCCTCTGCTGGCCCTGGTACCGTGTTTACTATGTGTGGGGTGTGTGTGTGTGTGTGTGTGTGTGTGTGTGTGTGTGTGTGTGTGTGTGTGTGTGTGTGTGTGTGTGTGTGTGTGTGTGTGTGTGTGTGTGTGTGTGTGTGTGTGTGTGTGTGTGTGTGTGTGTGTGTGTGTGTGACTGTGTGTGTGTGTGTGTGACTGTGTGTGTGTGAGCGAGCGTGTGTGTGTATACAGTAGGTATATGTACTGCATGTGTCAGGGTCCCTGCTCTGTATTGTTTTGGTTATTAATTCTGTGCTCCCCATGGTACAGAGAGCCATGCTGGGTGTTATATTGAAGAGTGGAATAATACAGGGCCTATCTGTTGATGCTATCACTTCTTAGGTCACCTTTCTATGCAGGTGAAGTAGCGAGTTTGTCAGTATATTGCTGTTCCAGTGTTTCCAAAACAACAACAACAAACACAGTTCAACCTAAACGTCAGTTGCCCCTGCATGCAATACAGCCAAAATTTGCATTTTGCCGAAAGATCTGCAACGTATCTCCGACGTATACAGTTTTCCCGCAATACCCACAAATGTGTCTTTCTTTGTGCAATGCAGATCTGCTAACTCTCGCCTGCACACATTACAGAGAGATCAATCACCTTCTGTGGCTTCCCTTATAGGTTGTTATCGACGTGCATCTTTGGTTTTCATACATCCTAGTTATTCTCATTCGAGGATCCTCTGAAAAACCCACAGGACCGCGATGCATTTGAAGACACACGGCTTCACAAGCTCCGTTTGACGTATCTGTCTCCAAGCATGGAGCCACTGACTATGTTATTCCACAGCACATTAAGTGAAGGCCTCCCGCTGTGTCTCCCTGACAGACGTCTGAGGGAAGAGAGTTTTCTGAAATATGGCGCCTCCCGTTCCCTCCTCTCTCTCTCTCTCTCTCTCGCACTGAGGTTCAGAGCCGACACCATCAAAGCCCACCTTTCGACACTCTTATGCCCAATTTATGGCCAAAATACTACGTGGCGGTAACGTGTTGCATAATGTGACACGTTGTACGATTATAGATTGTACAATAGAATAGATAGCTATTCTTCGGACGTCATACGACAGAGCCATAGCAGGCGTTAAATAAATAGTATGTTTGTTTGTGGATTCTGAGGTGAAAAGGGAGCACTATGCTGTGGGGTGTGATGCTGCAGTGTGGTTGTCAACATTGGACGGGGGCGGGGGTCTAATTCCTCGTTAACAGAAAGTTCTCGTGTCATATCTGCCCAAACTGCTATGGAGAGCAGCAGAGAACAGAGGGGATGGGTTGGCAGGTTCATACATATGCGACATATGTGACATTGTAACATCTGTGTAGCGCGGAAAATGATGACTAATTATGTTTGCCTTCTGTCATCTCAAAGGATGCGCTGCCGAGCACAAGAGCGGTGGTGTCTGTCAGTCACCCCATATACGCAGTGGTGGAAAGTAATGTACTTAAATAAAACATACTTTTACTTTCCTGGAGTATTTCCAATTTTTCATACTTTTACTTTTACTCCACTAGTACATCTCAGAGTCAAATGTTGTTCTTTTTTTTTTACTCCTCTACAATTATTAGAAAACTTTAGTTACTTACATTTTTTTTTAATCATTATTACAAAATAAACATAAACTAACCACTTCAGCCATAATTACATTTGTCTTTTTGAAAATAGCTGATCAACTACAACCTCACAATGTGTTGCATGGCATATCGGCTATTTTCAAAGGCTTTTTATACATTTTATACATTTAAAACCTGTGAAATGCATAATGCATAATGGGTAGTTTTTTCTTTTGGTGTAATTTAAGTATATTTTGATGACATGCAGTACTTTTGTACTTGTAACAGAGGAATATTTCTACATTGGAGTATCGATACTTTTATTTTAGTAAAAAAACATCAGTACTTTGACAACATCCCATACGTCTCTCTATTTTTTTCTTCTCATCTCCATCATTTTAATTTGTCCTCCATATGCAGTATAGGTTTGTTCTCCATGATGTCACTAAAGCTTCTAGATTTCCAGCCTGTTGACTCAGCAGTTATAAGCGCGTTCATTCCATCTAATTTAGTATGCGGGCGGATAGGAAACAAAACCTTCCCTGATCTGAATAAAGCCACATTAATCTGTGAGCAAATATATAATAAAATGGAGTGTGAGACGTTAGCCTTGGCTAGGATCATACAGCACTGTGACAAGGCTTGGAAAGCCCTTTTCTGAATACTGGCATATAGCTCACTTGATGCCCGTGCATTATGTACATATATATTCATAGACGTTCCACGCCTCAGCCAAAAGATGCATGCAGTAAGCGAAAGTTTAGCTTGCCATGTCTCTGTGCTTTCCTTACAGACTGCTATAGATGGAATACAGCGAGTGCAGTGTGCGTAGAATACTCTACTATAATAGGGTCAATTTGCAGCCAAAGGTGTTTGAAACGTGGATAGACCATGCATTGGGTTGTGTGTGTTGTTTACATACTGTACACAACAATGGTGAAAACACCCCTGTGGTGGCAGTCGGTCGGACCCACCGTTGTCCAGAACCACCACCAAAGGCCTCTGCCCAGGCTCTGGACAGGGCCCAAATTAGCCAATCAATCACACCTGATCACCCCTATCTCCATATATGGAGATAGGCCTGTTCTGACATCACAATGAGGTTCTGACATCTGCAGAGACTCCATATTTGGGCATGCCTGACAAAGAACTCCATATATGGACATAAAAGAAACACAGACATAATAACTGGGTGGGGCATGCATTTCCAACTTGCATCGTTCCAAGCAGGCCAGTGCCCAACGGGCACCGCTCTAGTAATAATAAGGGCAGGGAGATAGATATACTGTACAATAACAACCCCGAATGGGGAACAGAAATAGTAGAGCCCACCGGTGGTGCTGGGGTGGCGGTGGGAGCAAACAGCGCATAACAACAGCCATGCAAGAACCATATGCAGAATGAAGGCTGGAAGAATGCAGTCTTTAGGTGAGCTTAAATACCCCGCCCAATTGGTCAGCTGACTGCCCAATTGGTCAGCTGACTGCCCAATTGGTCAGCTGACTGCCACACCAGCGTATGTGGGTCTTGCAAACACTGTATACACCCACATAGTAATGCAGCGTATTAACCCCTCGAGTATATCTGACTGAACTAACTCTGCATGCTATGTATAATTAATAATTCAATCAAATATGGGTCCAGGGGATTCTTGTTATGTTAAAGGTTGATAATTATTGCAGTGGAGCCCAGACCCTATAGCAGGATGGCTCAGTAGTTGAGCCCTGTCCCTGTGTCATGAGCCCAGTGGATTTGTTATCGTTTAGCGCTGTATACTTGTTGGGGAGGGGGGTCAGAGCTAACCACAAGGCCTTCTGGGAGCTGTGGTTCTCCATCTAAGCATTCCGTGTACATGTGGCTCATTGAATGGGAAACCGCAAAGGCGTTGCTTTGCCTCCACATCCACACACTTCCCTCAGGACTCAGGAGAGCGGCGTTTATAGGGAAAAAATGAAAACGGATCTGCAACATCGTTATCACACTTGCAGCGAGACATGTAGTTACTGGTAAGTAACTAGACATATGCGAGATGAGACATATGACTGTAGGCACTGCAGGGTGTTATCAGAAATCCTGAAATGCATATTATTTTATAGATTATTTTACTGATTAATGCTCTAAGCTCATTACAAATGCTCTAAGCTCATTACAAAAGCCAAAGCTGATGGGTGAAATCAAATCAATTACTTTGACTGAAAGATTTAATTACCGGTAGGTTATATTGACGTATGCCCACGCGCATTTGTACTGTTTCCTTCAATATAATTATCACATATTACTTTCTCCCAATTACTTTTTGAGTGGTGTAAACCACTCCAACAACTGGCTTTGTACCCGTGTCTGTTCGTACCAAAGAAAATGAGCATGGTTGCTATGGTCAGACCACAGCTGATCAGTCTATATAAGACCTTACACCACTCAGTTCACACGGGTGTGATTTTTACATACTGTAGTCTGTACTGTTACTGATTGCAGTAAATGTCTGCGTGTGTAAAAACTACGAATCCATTGAACATCCTCCATTATTATTTATCATCGCATGACTCACGTTTGTTGTTTACGTCACATGATCTGATTGTGTAAAGTGATTTTTAGGTGATTTACATTTAGCTTTTTCCTTAATTTTCTGATTGAGCATAATTAAATATTGATGAGGACGTGTTAAAGAGATGGTAGGAGAAGATAATAAAGCAGGGTCTTGGATTTATTTGGATGTGCATTGTGCAGCTTTTGGAGATTGAAGATTTATGGGAGCAGGGCAATAATTCCAGTTTTGTAAATGATTCATATAGACATTTCATAATGTATTAATGCATTTTATTAAAATATTCTTTAAAATTATTTGAATCCTTTTACTATCTTTTTGCATTTTTTTCCAATTAATTTAATACTATACTAGTGCAGTATCCATTGTCAGTGGGTACTATAGATGACACCAATACCCATTGTCAGAGTGCTAGAAGGCAAGTCTATGACGTTACAGTTACATACTGTGACAGAGGTACTGTGATGTCAGTCATTTATTACAGTGCTTTTCAACCCGTTTCATGTCAAGGTCCATTTTTTATTCAGCATTTGAGCCGACGACTGAGTATTTTGTTGTCCACAATTCAATGCTGTATTGATGTTGGTACAGTAGCACAAGATAACATGTAAACATTGATGAAATAGCAATTATTCTACATTCTCTAATTGTATAGACTTCTTGTAAATTAAGTAATGCAGATGTTTAACAATAATTTAACTCTTGAGAGCGTGAAATGAAACCAAATGGTTTAATTTTACGCTCTCAAGAGATAAAGATCTACAAGGGTTCATTTGGTTGCCAACTCTCCATCATTTAGCTGGGGACCACCTCAAGGACCACTGGTGGTGGTGTTCATCTTTTGCTAATATTTTGAGTGTGAATATTCTTGTGAATTCATACTCCACCCCATATCTGGGCATTAAATTGTGCCAGAGTTTCAAGAACATGTCTTGTTTTCATTCAATAATGTCATGCAAGATTTTTTTTTTTACAAAGTAATTTGTCTTTTGCTGAAGTGCCTTCATTGAGAATGCACGACCAGTGGCCTCACATTGCAAGACCAGCATGACAACATGTGCAAGTCAGTCAGCAGAGACGATTCACTGACTCTCGCTCTGTGGAAGGACAACATATCCTAAATGAGGAAAGTTGAATAGCAAGAGAAAGGACCATTGATATTCTGACAGTCATGTCCACCCGAGTGAGAAGAAAGAAATAGAGCCTGTGCATGTTCATGTCAGTCTGCTTTGCTTGGGAGGGTATTATTGAATTCACAGATTTGAGTTTTGCATTCCAATTCCCACTGACATGATGACGTGACTGAGGGCAGGCGGTTTCGCACATTAGGGAATATTTGTTGCTGAAATAATATTGTGCGAGTGCAGCATTTTGCACACTATTTGTGATGCTCTTGAAATATAAATAAATATAAATATAGGAAAGGGAGCAGCCAGCACAGAGAATATGTAATTCAGTGCAGTATGGATCACTGACTACCAAAAGCCCTCGCCAAAAGGAGTGCAAATATCGAATAAACATGAGGCAAATTTCCCCTCATTTGACATTGTAAAAGTGTGCACACATCTACAAAAAAGAGGGGAAAAAAAGAATAAAAGAAAAGAAAACTGAATAAGAAAGGTCCATTACAACACGCATGTCCGCTTGAGAGGCCATGTTTTTGGAGAAGCTGTAGTACGTGAACGCCTCTGACCCCCCCCCCCCCCCCCCCCTCCCCCCAACACACACTCCCACTAAACCTACTGCTGACACTGATGGTTTCTAAGTGAGAGTCTTATCTCTCTCTCTTTTCCCCTCTGTCGTAATCGCTGCTCTTTATGATCGCTTTGCCCTCTCTGCCCTTTCAAGATGCAGCGTGTAATGAGGGCTCTGGAGGACCGTATGAGTGGACTATTTAGCTATTCAGACAAGATGGGTTCACTTCACCCCCACACACCATCACCTTCACCTCCACCCGTTCCTCCTCCGCTGCTCAATATCTCCTCCGGTGAGGAGGACAGCCGCTGTTTGCCCGGCTTAAGCCTGATTTATATTTTTTACTTAGTCGTGTGATGGAGTGTATATATAGGCTACAGGAGGTATTACAAGGTCAAGGAGTGGATTCAGTGGGATTGGCTCCGAGATAGATGAGGTGTGCAGGTGAACCCTGCTATAGGGTTTGATTTGCAAAAAAGAAAAAGAAAAAAAGAAAGAAGGGCGGCTGTGGCTCAGGAGGTAGAGCAGGTCGTCCAATGATCCCTGGGTCGGCGGACGGCGGTTCGAATCCCGGCTCCTCCTATCCACATGTCGAAGTGTCCTTGGGCAAGACACTGAACCCTACATTGCCTCCAATGAGTTGGTCGTGTGAGCTTGCCACCATTGGTGTGTGAATGTGGGAAGTGAGGACGCTGGTGTCGACTGTTCGCCGCTTCACCTCCCAATGTATGAATGAATGAACCAATGTAAAGCGCTTTGAGCACTTGGAAAAGCGCTATACAAATGCAATTCATTAAGAAGAGGGGCAGGGGGGAATTTTCTTAAGCCCTCTATAGCTGTAAGCAGACATGAACTTCCATGCGCGGCCAAAGGAAGCTGTCTGCCGGGGTCTTTTCTGGGTTTTTAGGCAGCTGGTGGATGGAAATGAAGCTCCACCCAGGCGGCAGAATGCCGCTGGGGCAAGCTTTTTCCGATCTGCCGCGTGGGTGGAGCTTAATTTCCATCCACCAGCTGTCTAAAAACCCGGAAGAGTTCCCCGGCAGACAACTTCCTTTGGAGTTCAGATCTGCTTACGGCTTATTAGGCTATATGTCTTTGAATGGTAGAAATAGCTCACAAAATGTCACATTGTGATGCGTTGTGATCTTAGATCCGTTATTTTAGCTATTTTTAATTACAAAAAAAAAATAGAAAAATAATATCTTGACTATAATGTGTGTTAATACATTTTGTTAAAATGTGATATTATCAAACATAAAAATTTGCGAACATATCAGCCTACATTTCCAAAAAGGAAATGCATGTTTTTAATCTGACTAGAAGCAGGGATGACAACTCAAAGAGATAAATACAATACAAATAAAAAGTAAACTAAAAAGGAAGCATACAAACTAAAAGACACTCAGAAAAAGAGCCTATAGTTAACCAATCCCCCCCCCCCCCCCCATCCGCAGCAAATTGAACCCAATCTCACTCCTTATTGGCTGTCTGTCTGTCGTGCACCCTCAGCTTCCCCTGATGCTCATTCATTTCATTTGAATGATGCTGAGCTTATAGCATGGATAACGTTCAGATCATGAATGATGCTGAGCTTATAGCATGGATAACGTTCAGATCATGAATGATGCTGAGCTTATAGCATGGATAACGTTCAGATCATGAATGATGCTGAGCTTATAGCTTGGATAACGTTCAGATCATGAATGATGCTGAGCTTATAGCATGGATAACGTTCAGATCATGAATGATGCTGAGCTTATAGCATGGATAATGTTCAGATCATGAATGATGCTGCAGAGCTTATAGCATGGATAACGTTCAGATCATGAATGATGCTGAGCTTATAGCATGGATAACGTTCAGACCATGAATGATGCTGAGCTTATAGCATGGATAACGTTCAGATCATGAATGATGCTGAGCTTATAGCATGGATAACGTTCAGATCATGAATGATGCTGAGCTTATAGCATGGATAACGTTCAGATCATGAATGATGCTGAGCTTATAGCATGGATAACGTTCAGATCATGAATGATGCTGAGCTTATAGCATGGATAACGTTCAGATCATGAATGATGCTGAGCTTATAGCATGGATAACGTTCAGATCATGAATGATGCTGAGCTTATAGCATGGATAACGTTCAGATCATGAATGATGCTGAGCTTATAGCATGGATAACGTTCAGATCATGAATGATGCTGAGCTTATAGCATGGATAACGTTCAAATCATGAATGATGCTGAGCTTATAGCATGGATAACGTTCAGATCATGAATGATGCTGAGCTTATAGCATGGATAACGTTCAGATCATGAATGATGCTGAGCTTATAGCATGGATAACGTTCAGATCATGAATGATGCTGAGCTTATAGCATGGATAACGTTCAGATCATGAATGATGCTGAGCTTATAGCTTGGATAACGTTCAGATCATGAATGATGCTGAGCTTATAGCATGGATAACGTTCAGATCATGAATGATGCTGAGCTTATAGCATGGATAATGTTCAGATCATGAATGATGCTGCAGAGCTTATAGCATGGATAACGTTCAGATCATGAATGATGCTGAGCTTATAGCATGGATAACGTTCAGACCATGAATGATGCTGAGCTTATAGCATGGATAACGTTCAGATCATGAATGATGCTGAGCTTATAGCATGGATAACGTTCAGATCATGAATGATGCTGAGCTTATAGCATGGATAACGTTCAGATCATGAATGATGCTGAGCTTATAGCATGGATAACGTTCAGATCATGAATGATGCTGAGCTTATAGCATGGATAACGTTCAGATCATGAATGATGCTGAGCTTATAGCATGGATAACGTTCAGATCATGAATGATGCTGAGCTTATAGCATGGATAACGTTCAGATCATGAATGATGCTGAGCTTATAGCATGGATAACGTTCAGATCATGAATGATGCTGAGCTTATAGCATGGATAACGTTCAAATCATGAATGATGCTGAGCTTATAGCATGGATAACGTTCAGATCATGAATGATGCTGAGCTTATAGCATGGATAACGTTCAGATCATGAATGATGCTGAGCTTATAGCATGGATAACGTTCAGATCATGAATGATGCTGAGCTTATAGCATGGATAACGTTCAGATCATGAATGATGCTGAGCTTATAGCATGGATAACGTTCAGATCATGAATGATGCTGAGCTTATAGCATGGATAACGTTCAGATCATGAATGATGCTGAGCTTATAGCATGGATAACGTTCAGATCATGAATGATGCTGAGCTTATAGCATGGATAACGTTCAGATCATGAATGATGCTGAGCTTATAGCATGGATAACGTTCAGATCATGAATGATGCTGAGCTTATAGCATGGATAACGTTCAGATCATGAATGATGCTGAGCTTATAGCATGGATAACGTTCAGATCATGAATGATGCTGAGCTTATAGCATGGATAACGTTCAGATCATGAATGATGCTGAGCTTATAGCATGGATAACGTTCAGATCATGAATGATGCTGAGCTTATAGCATGGATAACGTTCAGATCATGTGAAGGTTTAATGGGTGAGGGATTCACCAGAATCACCACTGACTCACTGTGTGCATGATCTAATCATATAGGTGATACAGTATGTGTGTGTGCAGCAATATAGTATAAATAAACGAAAAATGACGAAATTATAATCTGTCTGTCTGTCTGTCTGTCTGTCTGTCTGTCTCACACACACACACACACACACGCGCGCGCACGCACGCACGCACGCACGCACGCACACACGCACTCTTACTTTACTTTACTCAAGTGTGTGTGGTATTGAAATTCTATTTAAGTAAAACAGGTGAGTACTTCTTCCATCACTGATAAATTCAAGCATTTTTTTTGCTACATTATTTATTATTATTTGCACTGGTTTTACCTCTAGGCTCTATGCGTCATGCTTTAAATGTTTTTTTTCTGTTTCTCAAGAGATCTTTTATAGTGGTGTTATGATTTAGTTAAGAATTGTTTTTATGGAAATACTTTGAGATTTACACAAATGTAAAGTGCATTATCAACTAAATCTATTATTATTATTATTATTATTATTATTATTATTATTATTATTATCATCGGTATTAAATTCACTGTAGTGAACTGAGAGCAGGGGAGGGAGGAGGATGGGAGAGGGTCATACTGTTTTGCGCACCGCCCACTAGAAGGCAGACGACCAATCAGCTCTCACGTGTTCGCCACGTGGTCCTCCCTGCGTCATTCCGTCTTCCGTATCAACATGGCGGCTTCCATGGCATCCCAGGCTGTAGTGAGAGGACTGAGGGCAGCAGCAACCCCAAAACACCTATTTCTCCACAAATTCAAGGTACCGACATTCGTTCAGCCGCTGCCGACGCGTTTGTTTCGGCATTCGGTGCTCTGTCCCGTTGTGTGCGTGGCGTTACCTCCGTCCAAGGGAGCTGTTACCATAACCTTGTTAGCAGGGTAGCTACTGTATAGAAGCTAGTAGAAGTTGTGCTGGGGTTTGTTTGACAGTTCAAAGTTTACCCACCGTGTCGTGTCTGTCAACAGCTCGTGGTGTTCTATCCAGAGTGCGTCAGTACATGGCATTTTAGTATTACTGTAGTCTATGAGCACACGTTTGCTCATGCATGCATGCACTCACTATACTGTACAGTACATGTGCAACTCACTATAAGTGATGCTCAAACCTCTTCCTTTCAACTCAAGGACCCCCAACATTGTGTCTTTGGCCACCGACCCCCATCTCAAAATATTTTGTTCCAGGGACCCCCAGAAGCAAAGATTTGATTGAAAAATAGCAGATCTACAAGATCATAGCGTGAAAGGAAGTGGTTATGAGCTTGTAGGTCGGATATTTTTGAATAGCCAATGTCTAAAATATGGCAAATTATGTTATTATTCATTTATACTGCTTGACTTCTATTTCGGCATGCCACAAGTTTGACATGATCTCAGAGGGTCTTGCATGGCTGATGTAGAAATTAGCTCTTGCTGAAAACAGCAATGCTGCCTGTTACCTTTGGCCTCAGTTCATTAGTCCTTGACTGACCTATTCATTGCAACACCACCACCACACAAGATAAGAAGACCATTCTGTTAAAGGCTAACTCCTGTACTTTGTATCCACTGCAGTGGGCAACAATCCATTGCAGTTGTTTAAAAAACTACAACACAGTTTTAGTGCACAACATGTCTATACACAGAGTGAACAGACTGACAAGACTAAGTGTAGTGTCTGACATTTTCTGAGTTTTGAGTGACGTGAAGTGAAGTGTCTGTTGACATTGTAAACAAGGGCCCGGTCCTGACTATACAGTCAGGGAGAACGGCAAGCGACCGATCAACAACAGGTCTGGAAGGCTGCGGGAGCCTTAGTGCATTTTGTTCAGAGTGAAAGAACGAAAGACGTATATGTGACTGTTTAACACGAGGGCTGTTTGAGTTGAAATGCCATTGAGCAAGGCACATGTTCCAGTAGAGCTGCTCAGTGGCCAATGGTATAAAACTATCGTTGTACTGGTCAGCTCAGCTCCCAGGTGTGAAGCTGTGTGTAGATGGAGATTACTACTTTTGGTTATTACAGCATTTAAGGTCGTCAAACTAGCAATAAATCCTAATGGTCTGACTCTGAGATATTTCATAATAGCATTAGCAAGTTGCTGCATTCAGTCAACCTACCCTGTAGTAAATAGAGGTTTAACAACTTGGCAACTATTTTGGTTGTGTTCTGTCCTGTAGGTGTAAGTAAAAGAAAGAAAGAGAATGAAAATAGACACGCTGTGAACTTGTTGATCAGGCATTTTTGCTGTTGTTTTTGCGTGACACCATCGTGCGAAATAAAAACCCTGTAACATTTACATTATCTTTTCAGCTTTTTCTATGTTCGCCTTTTCTCTTTGACCATAGCTGGCAGATATATATATTTTGTAATGTTTTTTTTTGCGGCTTTCGCCTTTATTTTATATTTTTTATAGAGGGACAGACAGTAGGCTGAAAGGAAATGGGGGAGAGACATACAGTCGGGATCGGGAGTCGAACCCACGGCACACTGCCAGACTCAGACTACCGGCGAAGGTGCCTGGACTGCTGAGCCAAGGCCCAGGCCAGCTGGCAGATATTTTTGTCACAAGACCAAAGGCTTGCTCAGACCAGACTTTTTGAAAGGGAATGCACTCAATGTAGAGACTAGTATGAAACAATTAATTCTAAGGACGTCTGGTGACGTCTTGGGCACAAATTGGGTTAAGGCTGAAGGCATTGACACATGATTGCTGCTGTCAGCAAAACATTTTGTACTGCATGTCCAAAAGGTGAAACTATGATGACTATAGAGTTGAGCATAAAACATTTAAAACAAATTGTTGCAATGGGTTTGGTGAACCCTGTGTCTATTTTCAAACTCACTATTTGGGATGTACAGTATGTGATTCAAATGCCACCACCAGTGATGTTTTAACTTTTAACAGCACATGTTCAACATCTGTGGTTAGCCCACTGGACCGACCAGCACAGAAACTATTGTGCACACTGCCAGTAGCAGTATAGGCAAAATAAGTACTGGAATATTTAACTTTAATAATTGTATATACTGAAAGTCAATGGCAGTTGAAATCTTGCACAAATAACAGGCTGATGTCTCACACACATGCTGGCTGTGTGATATGACGAGATGCACATTTAGACTGCTGTGCTGTCTGGCACCAAATGTGGTTGTGTCATTGAAGGACGATCAGAGTAGGGCTGGGCAATATATCAATATTATCTCGCTATTGTGATATGTGACTCGATGGTCTGGGATTCTGGATTCCGTAATATTGCCATATGGCATAAGTGTTTAGTTGTCCACCCACCCGAACATGGAGAGATGATTGCAACAATGTCTCTGACTCTCTGAACTACAATAGAAAGTGAACAGTCCAATGAGCTGTCTGCTTAATTTTATTATATTGTATTGTAGGGCTGTCAAACTATAAAAAATGTGTTTCTTTTTCTTTCTTTTTTTTTTACATCATCCCCATCCAGATAGGACCCACCATCTGGAGCGCACGCACGCACACACGCACGCACGCACGCACGCACGGTTGACATTACTCTATGGCAGGGTTAAGGGTACGGAGACCACAACCACTGCAGATGTGCAAGTTATATTGCATTAAACATACTCAAACATACAAATTGGTTAAAATTATTATTCTTTCAAGTAAGTCCCGATGTCATTTCTGAAGTTAATTGACTATTCTTAGTATTCTAGCCATTCTACTATTTCCTTCAACCCACTTAGTTATTATATATATATTATAAAATGGAATTCTACGTTATCGTGTTGTACCAGCCAGCTGCACTATGTATATAACTTAACTTAAATCAGTCCTCCTTTAAATGTAACTTCCGTCAGATTGCATTTTATAGATTTAATAGGAGAGTTGTGCACTGTTGCCACTGATTGCAGGTCTTTGGCAGGTTAGGGAATATGGCTTGTTGTTGTGTTGTGTTGTGACAGGTCAATTTATAATTTGGAAGGAACCCATGTGCAGACTTTAAGCCCACTGATTCATCCGGGTCAGAACAGAACAGAACACCTGGGCAGGGTTGTGTGAAAGTAAAGATGGGAAGCAGTACTGTAAGCAGAACAGTCAAGCTCTTGATTTATCCATTGGCGGTGCTCTGAGGAAAAAATGGCAGACACATTTCAGCTGCTTTAATTCTTCTTCTTTTCATGTTTTGCATGCTGAGTAGTAGGAAGGATAAAGCATTTTGACCTGAGATCAGATTCTAAAAATGTCTTCTACATCCTGACAGTTTTCTGAAAAAGCTATGTTTCTATGTCAGTCGTTCTTTGATTTTTCAAAAATAGCAGACCTACAAGCTCGTAGCCGCGCTATGAGCTTGTAGATCTGCTATTTTTCAATAGCTAAGGCATAACATAATGCTAACACCAAAAGGGGTTCCCGCCCAAAATAGGATAAAGCATAGGCTGAGCATGCAACGAGACAGTAGGGGAGGAATTTCATGAAGAAAATGGACTCGTAGAGCATCACTCAACAAGGCTCCTTCAGAAGATAAAAAGGTTAAAGCTATAACCCTGCCTTCCCTTGCCTTAATGAGCACACTCTGTCCTTAGGAGACGTCGAGCAGAATGCAAATGCAAAAGATTGTAAATTGCAAATCTCCAGTGACATTCCAAAATTTCTAATATCAAAGATCTTTTTTAAGTGCCCAAGTTCCACATTTTCCTGCAGCCTTAGTTGAAAGAATTTGCTCTAACTCTAGGGCTACCTCCTCTAGCCTGGCTAATAAGCCAGACTAATATCACACAACACTGTCGCGGTATATTAGTCTGGGCTGGCTCCACTTGGATTTCATTTCCCAGGGGGCGGGTTCAAACATTTTCTCTTTGACGCAATTGGTCAGAGCTACTGTCAGTCAAAAGTCTCAAGCATTGAACGTCACTGTACCAAAGCCCGCCCATATTGCATACCGTGTCCCGATTGGTCCGACCTGTTCTCGGTTGTAGGAAAGAGGCGTGCTACTGAGCCTCGCCAGACCGTAATCCGCTGGTAGGCAATTTTTTTTGCCAACGGCTGATTCGGTCTGGTTTATTAACCAGGCTATACCTCCTCCACTCAGAAGATGCTTGGCTCCTCCCCAGAAAAGTGTAAAAGCTGCTCAAATAAATTAAGAAATATCAACACATTCTAGGCCATTCCAGTTTTGTAGTATGCTCTGTTGATGCCCCCCCCCCCCCCCTATATAAAGTCTTAACCCATTGAGACCTGGAACACATCCATGTCACGTTAGCGTTTTACCACATTAACCATTAACCCATTTTTGGGCGGGAACCCCTTTTGGTGTTTTAAACATTATGTTATAATTTAGCTATTGAAAAATAGCAGATCTACAAGCTCATAGCGCGCCACCGAGTGGCGCGCTATGAACTTGTAGGTCTGCTATTTTTTAAAAATCGTTACAATGTGCCTCAAATCTTTCCGAAAATTGTCATGATTTAGAAAACTTTTTTTTTTAAATTTCGACGTCAGGCCTGAATGGGTTAATTTCTCTTGTGGCTTTAGCGGAAGCAATAGCTCATAGGAAATCCTTATTCCCGCTAGCTGAAAGTTTCAGATGAATGTCATTGATTTTCCGGACTACTTCTCAAGCACGGCTATATCTGGCCCCTGTTGCAGTTATATCTAAGACCCTTTGACCTGAGATAGAGACAGAGCCCTCATGGCGTTCCAAAGTCCATGCTAAAGACGAGAGGTGGCTGACCCCTCATGTCCCCTAGGTTGTACAGCCCAGGGAGCATAGGATGGAAACAATATTTTGCAGTAAATCACTGCTTGACAGTTTTCTTTTCCACTCGCAGGATTTAACCTGTATCTGTTTTATTCTTTTTTTTTTATGGTTTTCAATTATTATAAGCTCGTTTCATTTCATTTTGTTTCGCACATGTGTAGTGTATTACAGTAGCCTACAGTACAATTCCTATCAGAGGATAATCATTAATTTGATCTAATTGTTTGAATTAATTATCTGGAAATGTAAGTGGTTCATCGTCACACTGGTTGACTACATGCACATTTTGTGTTAGTACAACTCTTAGTCCTAAACTCCACAGATACTGTATATTTTGTAAGGCCCATTCATACTCCCGGTCTGAACATACAGTATGTAATGTATACTGACTCCCTATGCAGAATGCTCACATAGTTTGCTTTGCACTATTGCTTGTTACGGATATGTAATCTTTGTATCCATAAGCTTTCAGGAAACGTGCACAAAGACAACGAGATGAAATTAATGCAGAGAATGTACAGATGTATGCGTGCATACACCTATTTAATGTGGGTGTAACTGTATGGTACGAGACATTTGCTTTGGCACGCACTACGAAACACGTCGCACGCACAAACGCACACAGACACAAACATCCATCCAGTGATGCACTCTATACTTAAGGCAGCCCAAACAACATCAAGCAAGTTGCAAAGTCTGTGTGTGGTTGAGATAGAGAGAAAAACATGATTTTAATGGTGAGAGAGAGAAGAGTATTTGTTCTTTTGTTGCCTGCGTGATATCCACAGAGTGTCTTTATCTGGTTCAAACCAGCATATTCCCACATAGATTATGTCATGGGCGGACCTAGTATAACAAGCTAATGAAAGCAGCTAACCTGGCTTGCAGGTGGACTGAATTAAAGTGAACCTTTGTCAATCTCAGCCTCTCTTCGTAACTAGGTAACACACGGTAGCTGCTGAGGGTCGTCCAAATTCAATCAAGCTAAATTACGGAAATGTCTCTGGCATTTGTCATTTACAAATGAGTCGAATCGTACTACCATGAATCCTGAGAACATTACATTTTTAATATAATTGGGCCTTAAGAGTTCAAGCATAACAGGAAAATAGTAGCCCAGAATAGATGTACTGTATGCGTGCAGCGTACTAGGCAGGCGTTAAGTTGTCATTGTCAAGTCTGTAGACTTTATGCCTCGCGACCATAACGATTGAAGTTGTAAGACTTTCATTTTTCTGTCTTTAACTTTCTGCCCTCAGGCCCCATGACAAATTGCACTGCCATCTTTGAGAATTGATTGCAGATTCTCATCATGATGATAGTCATTTGCATTATTGACTTGATCTCTCCTCCCTCTGATTGTCTGGTTGGAAGTGTTAGGCTACTGGTTGTAAAATGATGAGCATGCCGCTAGGCTACGCTATGCAGCGCCAGTCTGACCACACTGTAAATGCTGAGTGTTTATTTAACCACTTTCAACCTGGCATCCCTATTTTGACCACGCCATTATAATAAGCTAAAATAACATTACTAAATGTTAAATAGCACAAACAACTTTACAATGCTTGTAGATCAGCTATTATTTACAACATATTTTCAATGTAGGGGTTAGAGCTGGATGGTAAAATAAATCATAAATCTAAATAACACTACAGCATTGCAGAACAAATGCAAAGACTTGAACCAATGCAAACCGTGCGTCTTGTGCCATTTTTTATTTTAGCGTTGCTCACAGCACGTCATTTCGTGCCGCACTGTAAGCTTTTGAAAAATCTTGAAAGGGTGAGAAGTACTGATTTATAGAAGGCACATTAGCATAATTGGCCTCAGTTAATGTGCTTTATCGATATGAAAATGTCTTGCTGAAAATCTACTTTTAACACTGACCCGGTTGCTAGGCAGTAGGCAACACATTCATCACCCCCAGCACCAGGAGAGTTGCGCATGCATTCCATAGGGTTCCATTAAAAGTAGAATCTTCTTGGCTGTTATCTCTGAAACTACGAGCACTGTCCGTGGTGATCATCATCCATCCGATGTTCAGATCTGATTTGTGATTTTACATCGCATCGCTCCCGAGGAGTTAAACGAAGATTTCCACTGTGTAGGCAGGGCCTGGCAGGCACAGGCAATTTTAGGCTCTCCCAGCAGGGGGGTGTCAAGAAAGATAAATCATATTATGATTGATAGGCCTATCTCACAGCCCCCTTTCCACTCCCACTTCCGGTAGATAGTGGTGTCATTTAACATTAGGCATTTACACTTTCTTTCTCTGGAGAATCTAAGTACATTTCCTAATGTTAAAATGTCAAAGACCGATAATAATATGAAGAAAACACAATGGTATAACAACTCAAATAAGTAGAATAAACCTTACCTTTACAAAACGGTAGTTTGTGGCTTGTGAAAATACCTTTTAACATGGAAGCCTATGGACCGCAAAAAAAAAAACACCACTAACTCCAAAAGGGGGCGTGGAAAGGGGGCGGGGAAATGCTGTGAGATAGGCTCAATGTCAATCATGTCATTTTGTAACTATTCATTACAAAGCATGAATGAAATGAAAAATATAAATGAGTATGAAATTACAATTGACAAAAATATATATATTTAACTTTATTTTTTGGGCCACCAGGGGGGCCACGTGCCCCCTGGGAACCCCCCTAAAATCGCCTACGCTGGCAGGCACACACTGTGACTCTCTTGCTAAGTTGCTACTCTGGGGGTATATTAGTGCTCACTAAGCACTATATTTTCACATGGTTGGTATAATGAGGCATAGCTTTACTGGTGGGACCAGCTTCATCTATCTGCATCAAGGCTTCTGATAATGAATATTGTATACGTACTGAATAGTTGGTGAATATGCATTTGCTTGAGTATAGTAGAGCTTGCATATGTGTGAGCACTCTAGATGTTGAGTTGATATGCTCGATAATCCCTCCCTTAGCAAATACATATGGGTGTGTTGAACTTTGCCTTCGACTTGCTCACTCAAATACTCAGGCTCAGGCCTGTTCATTACATTGGAATATTTTGTTGAGGCTGGTAACTTGAAACTAAAGATTGTTTTCCTTTCTTTACTGCTCTGCGCTAGTAGTCAGTAGTCACTATAACAACACTATTTGAAAGAAGCTGGATGTCCGCCAGTGTTCCGAACAATCGATCGGTTTACTGTTTACTGCGTTGACTGTTTCTTTGCCGCTCTCCCTCCAGTGGTAAAGTAACGCAGAACTTTGCAATCCTTACCTTCCTTGGATGGCCACAGCACACTCTCCTTATTACTCACATGCACACTCCTCTCTCTCTCTCTCCAGCTCTCCTCTCTCTCTCCCTTTCTTCATCTTCTCTTTCTTCCTCCATTTTTTTGGGGCCAGCTGCCGAGGCGATAAGAGTAACGATCGGGGGATTCTCTCCGGTCCGTTGCACAGTATCAGAGCCTTGGCTTGATTGGCAGCCAGGTATCTCCACAATGGAATCAAATCGGCTTTGACAGCGCGTCAGTTCCACCGAGGAATTCAATTTGCGAAGATTTGTCAATGACAATGCACAGTAGATCACAATATTTCAGGACAGTTATGGCCACGGTATAGGTGGGGTATTTTTTATTTATATTTGTATATTTTTTTCTCTCCCCTCTCATAAATCACATCTCCTGAATTCTTGTCTGCACCGCGAGTTAATCCTCAGGCTGTTATTCACTGTCGTTGCACCGTGCAGAATTTGTAAAAACAAGTTTATTTTTCTTTCCTTAAGGTGTCACCAGGCAGCCCCTGGCCCAGTAGTGCCGCAGCCCAGTATGGCAGGAAAACAAGTGGGGAGCGAATGCGACTCAATGAGACTCGGTCCTGAATATTTTACAGAGGGGGGTTGGAGGGCCTGTCACTAGCAACGACTTCTGTTGCTGTAACTTCAAACGACGGGCGGTTTCTCCATCTGCCTCGGCGAGAACACATTTACATTTCCTCCCCGCAAGGGATATCGGAGACCAAGTTATCTCTAACTGGATTTGAATATCACTTCACCAAGGTTAATGGCAATTTCTGTAACCGGTAAGAGAGGTGTTTAGGCTTTTTCAATAATGTAAGAGGGTCATTAGGAAGAGTTGGCAGCCTCTGAAGTAGTGCGCGATGAGTTGAATGCACCATGTTCAGCTTCACGTGGGGTAGTCTTTGTAAGAACGGCACTCAGAAGATGCTAAATCTCATGAAAGCTATGCGTGGGCTCTTGGTTCACCAGGAGGGAACTTGGACATCCTCCCTCCTGTCTTATCTTCCCTTTTAGACACTGTGTTGGATCTGGAAACCTTATGTCTGATTTAGAAACCGTTACATTTCAGGAAATGTAAAAAAACAGGACCTGTGTTCTAGTGAAGCTAGTGTAGTTATTATTTAAGCAGAACTTCTGACTCGGAATATATATATATATATATATATATATATATATATATATAATTTTCCTACTTTCAATGGTCGGAGATCACCGCCTACTGATGACGTCTGGTGAGAATTCAATGAATGGGTTAAAACTGTGGAAAATATGTTAACTGTTATAACTACAGGGTCACGACGCGTTGCGTTGCGTGAGCTATTTCCGCTATTATTGTACGACTGTCGTATGTCGAAGTAGGGCATCAATTTACGAAAAACACATAAAAAGTTTATATTCAGTCAGCGATACAAGGTTTCTGCCCGACAGCAAGCAACGCTACGATGCCACACAGCCTTGCTTATTAACTATGCTAATTGGCAAAATCCCTATCTGTCGAGACACCTCAGTCAGGGTTTCCTCTGCTAAGCCTGTCTGTGGGAGATTAGACCCAGCCTTCCTAAAGACCTGCCAATGATGCAAATCTCAATGATCTAAATCCTGAAGCCACGCTCCACTACTCATGCCACGCTCTCTCTCTCTCTCTCTCTCTCTCTCTCTCTCGTCCAACGAACCCCTTGTTCCCAAACCAGCAGACGGCATGTCTCTCCAAAGTCTAATGGGGGCTTCATAGTCAAATCTCATCTCCCACACGCCCTGGGCATGACCTTGGGTTTTTAATAGGTCTAGGGTGCAAAGACACATTTTATGTGCATCCTCATGTATCCTTACTCCTTAGTGGACTCATCCATATCTTGTTCTGTTGCAGATTGGCGACTGTAATGCCAATTTCTACGGTGGTGTTGGTGTATCGACCGATCATCACCAAACTTGGGCTGTGTGCAGACTGTCACTGTGCACACTGCCAGTATAGTAGTGGTCTCGGCCCCACCTCTCTCCCTGTGTTTTAGGATCCAAGATGGCCGCAGCACCAGGAGGGGGTGGGGCAGAGGTGAGTGGGCGGGGTCGACATATGACCTTACTGGGCTGCATTCAAGACACTTGCCTTGTGTCTGACACCTGACTTGTGTCTGAATACAGCTTTGATGGATGTGTTCTGCCCCCCTCCCCCCCATCAAACAACATGTTTGGTCAAACCATATGGGGTTCCATTGGAAATGCATTGGAGTGGCCATTAAACACAGACACAAGACAAACGCAAGACAGGTGTCTTGAATTTGTGAACGCAGCCCAGTAAGGCCACCCCCTCCTGGTGCTGTGGCCATCTTGGATCCTAAAACACAGGATTTTAGGATCCAAGCAGTCAGTATATCTGACTGCTTGTATTAACTGCTGAAAATGTTGATGTTGTGCAGTAATATAGAAAAGTGTAATGCATTGCAATCGTAGCATCGTAGAATCGAATCGTTACATTGTGAATCGTAATCAAATTGAATTGTGAGGGCAGTGCCAATTAATGCACACCTCTACAATTATAGGCACGGGCCATTGAAATACCTCAAATACTGTACCTCCCATTATGTTTATACATTTTTTTAAATATTTGTATTTTATTTTATTATGGACATCAATGGGGCTCAGCTTGGGCTGAAACATTTGCAAATTTAGGGCTCCATTTTCGTCACCGCTAAACCCCTTATCCAATTTACAATTTACAATTTAGGCATTTAGCAGACGCTCTTAATCCAGAGCGACTTACATTAAGCAATAACAAAAGCATGGCATACATCACATATATAAAAAGTAGTTATCATGAATCATGCGTAGACTAAGAACGTAACAGTGGAGTATCTATGTAAACTATACATACTATACTATATAATATATTATACATGTGTACTATAAAGTGCTATGACTACATAAAGTGCAATTCTAGAGCTGTCTACGTAACAAGATATAAGTCTGTTTAAAATACTATCTAAGTCTACATAATGTGCTATCTAAGGGGCTAGGCTAGGGCAAGTGCTACGGGCCATGGTGGAGTCTGAAGAGGTGGGTTTTCAGACTACGGCGGAAGATTGGGAGTGAGGCTGCAGTTCTGACTGTGATGGGAAGTGCATTCCATAGTTTTGGAGCCAGAAGGGAGAAGAGTTTGGGACGTGTGGAGCGTTGTCCCGGCGTTTTTAGTGAAGGTACCTCCAGCTTCCCTGCGTTGGCTGATCTGAGTGCGCGGGAGGGTTTGTAGGGTACGATCATACTTGTGAGATATAGAGGGGCCATGCCTTTGGTTGCTTTGAATGCCAGCATCAGAGTTTTGTATTCTGTGCGGGCAGCGACCGGGAGCCAATGGAGGGAGCGGAGAAGGGGGGTGACGTGTGAGAATTTTGGCTGGTTGAAGACCAAGCGGGCTGCGGCATTTTGGATCAGTTGGAGGGGCTTAAGTGCACATGCCGGTAGGCCAGTAAGGAGGGAGTTACAATAGTCAAGTTTTGACAAGACTGTTGTCTGGATTAGGAGCTGGGCTGACTCCTGGGTGAGGAACGGTCTAATTCGTCGTATGTTGTAGAGTGTAAACCTACAGGATCTAGTGACAGCTGTGATGTGTGTTTTGAACGAGAGCTGACTGTCCAGGACAACACCAAGGTTCCTGGCTGTCGGGACAGACTTTACCAGGGCGTTGTCTACGGAGATAGTTAGCTCCCGCATAGGGCAGGACTTAGCTGGGAAGAACAGAAGCTCAGTCTTGTCTGGGTTCAGCTTGAGGTGGTTGGAAGACATCCACTGTGAGATGTCAGCCAGGCATGCAGTGATGCGTTCTTCTACCTGGGTGGCAGAGGGGGGGAAGGATAGAAACAGTTGTGTGTCATCGGCATAGCAGTGATAGGATATATTGTGAGCAGAGATGATGGTGCCAAGGGATTTAGTGTACAGTGAGAAGAGGAGGGGACCAAGTACAGATCCCTGTGGGACCCCAGTTTGGAGGGTGCGGGGGAACCTTTCCAAGAAACCTGGTAAGTCCGGTCAGAGAGGTAGGAGGAGAACCACTTCAGCGCCGTCCCGCCGATGCCTAGATCAGCTAGGGTGCCTAGGAGCAGCTGGTGGTTCACTGTGTCAAATGCCGCCGATAGGTCTAGGAGAATCAGGACTGCAGAGTGGGAAGCAGCCTGGGCAGCATGTAGTGCTTCTGTGACTGCGAGGAGTGCAGTTTCCGTGGAGTGTGCCTTCTTGAATCCTGACTGGTTGGGATCCAGCAGGTTGTTCTGTGAGAGATGGAGAGAAAGCTGGTTAGAGACAACACGTTCAAGGGTTTTGGAAAGAAAGGAAAGGAGTGATACCGGTCTGTAGTTCTTGACATCTGAGGGGTCAAGAGTTGGTTTTTTGAGGAGTGGTGATACCCTGGCTGACTTGAAGGCAGATGGGACACAGCCTGAGGTTAATGAGGTGTTGATAATGGAGGTGATGAAGGGGAGCAGGTCAGGTGCGATGGTCTGGAAGATTGGAGACGGGGCGGGGTCGAGAGGACAGGTGGTAGGTCTAGTGGATGTGACTAGTTTCAGGACCTCGTCTGGGGATAGAGGAGAGAAGGAGGACATGCATGGTATGTTATGGTTAGCATTGGTTGAGTCGAGTGCTTCTTTATGGGGGAGGGGGGTAAAGGAGCTACTGATATCATCAACCTTCTTTTCGAAGTAGGTGGCAAAGGCCTCCGCGGTGAGGGATGAGGGTTGAGTGGGGGGAGGGGGTTTAAGGAGGGAGGAGAAGGTGGAGAAGAGTTTCCTTGGGTTAGAAGTGCTTAAACGTCTTTGCCTTTTTTTATTTTGAAAAACATTTTTGAATAGTTCAACTAGCCAATCTACATTGACACGTTGTGAGCTTGTAGACTGGCCATTTTAACTATTCAAAAATGTTTTGCAAAATAGTAAAACTAGGCAAAGAAGTTTAGGGATAAGGGGTTTAGCGGTGACGAAAATGGAGCCCTTAGAGTTTGGAGCCTTTGCTGTTTCATATTGACTCATGTGCTGTTCTTAGAGTGCCTGCATTTACAGTATTTGGAGAGAGAAAGCACAATTGAGGCTTGTTGTCAATGTTGGGTGATCAGCGCAAGCAGGGTAACACTGATGTAGGATGCAGTTACCGTGGTAACCCCTGTTCCACCTATTCCAATCAAATTGTACTGTATAGGCGTGTGTACTGTATAGACCTGACATTGATGGTTGGAAAGCATGCTGTCGCGTTCGTCACTGTACGTCATGATGGCATTGTTGATCCAAACAGGTGATCAATATAATAATCGGCTAAGAAAATGTGACCAGATTTGACTGAGAGCCTGCTATCGTGCAACCTCCAGCTTTTTATTTTATTTTTTATCCAAATGAGTTAATGGCACAGGCAGACTCTTCACATACTAGAGCATGTCTGAAATATATGTCCGAGCTGAAATCGACATGTAAATATGAAATAAATGCTCTAACATAACATGTAAATATGAAATAAATACTCTAACATAACATGTAGGTGTTATGTTAGAGTCCACAGAAGTGAGCCTTTCAAGCCTGGCTGTTTTCTTAACTCGCCGTTTTCTGCAAAACATTACTCTATAAGCCATATCTCCAAAACTGGTGGGTCAAACTGAACAACCAAGTCAATTTGAAGCTATGATTCCCTGCTTTCACATGACGTGAAAAACACGAAAATGAATAATAATCCAATGACTGTTTCCCATTCACGTTTGGTCACAAATGATGAATAGTTTGCTTTGTTTTAATTCCCCGAGCATCCAACTGGCTAGAAGTTCTGCCTGAATTTGTGAGAATAGCAGCAATCTCCTTGCCATCTCTCTTTATCTAAATCTAGGGAGGCAGCGCTGAGGATGGAGGAGGGATGTTCTTGCCATCAACACGCAATTACTTCATTAATTAGAGGAGACTGACGGTCTGCTTTTTCAGACTAGATGCTTATCTGAATTAGCGCACTTAATGCCCTACGATGCGTGCTAATGCTGCATGGCTAACTACAAGTGGAGATTCACTGATGATTCACGTTGGCCTGTTTATGCAGAAAATCCACATCACTTCTGCCTCTCTGCTCTCTATCCCCTTGACTGCGTGTTACCTCCGTGGTACTATACCGTGGTTGTGTAATTGTGGTACAGCCTGTCTTTATGAGTCGCAAATAAGTAGCAAAATGGTCATTAGTAAAAAGATATTAAAAATATTCTACTGCAATCGGCCCAGCAATGATTTTTATTGCAGCTCTACAGCTATTCTGATTAAGGCTCTGGGTGTGCAAGCGGACACAGATTGCCCCCCCCTCTCCCTGTTAAATGGTACCCGGATGGTTGGCTAAATGGATGTGTAACAGAGGCACAAGTTCAGAACTTAAATCGGAACAAATCAATTAAGTGCAATCGGTGAACGGCCAATCTGTTAATTTCTTAAACATTTGATAATGCCCCTCAAGGAGCATTCTGGTTAATTAACTTTGCAGTCATTTGTCGTCACTAATTAGGTGGAGTCATTTCAAAGGGGTTACGTTCTCGCCGTGGCTAGTAATGAGAATTTTAACCCCAGCAGACATCCGGGGATACCGTTCGTTGTATAATATGAGCTGTTCAGTGAAGAAAATTAGCCCCTTGAAACCATAGTATCCGCTGGCTCTGCCCTGGGTTTTAAGTTTTAACGAGTTTTGGTTTCGCACTGCACAGTATGCGTCTGTTTATTCTTATACCAGCCATTTGTCTTGTCATTTGCGTACCTGCATCTGTCACCAAGTCACATTTCAGTGCAGTTATTGTACTTGAATTAAGTTTTTCTCGTTCAGTTTATTCATCCTCTCATTTGTTTATCCTTTAAGTTAAGTTAGGAACCATATGGATGGACACTTATGGTTTTGTAAATTTGACAGTATAAATTAAACCAAATGGAGTAATGAACCATTTGGTTCCATTTGTAAACTCATACTGTATAGTTTAATGAACACTGATTATTTTAGAGCCTAGACTCAAAATATCGTAACAAATGGGGGTCTCTCCCCTAACGCATATCAGACTGGGGGTCCTTGAAATGAAAAAGGCTGATAATCACTGTTGCAGACCGTATTAAACTAGGCCACCGGAAAGGACGGCCTGAAAGGACCAAATGCACAAGAGGACCTTGAGAGTATTTATCATTTCAAAGCCACTATTGGACAACTAAAAGCACCCCGATTGGACTCCCCCTAGAAGCTTCACTTCCTGTTCTTAAAGCAGTGTCAGCTGGGCCAGGTCAATAGAGATTTACAGCGTCCTCATGAATATGCCTGCTTAGGAAAAGTCAGCCTGCTCCCCGGTGACAAGCTACAGCAGCTGTACTTTTTTCTTTCTTTTTTGTTTTCCACAAAGACTCTCTTAGGAATCAATCGCGTATCGACACGGCGCCGCTTTCCCCTAATGGAGCGGCAGTATGTCCTGCCTCTGAGACATGCTAATGATGATGGCCTCTTTGAGAAGGAGGAAGGAGTCTCTGGTCCTCTGGAGGGAGGGCATCTATTCATTCTGCTCTCTTACTGCTTTAATGTAACCCCCTTCATGCTGCAGTTAATCATAAATTATAAAAAGTTAAACCTAAGCACGCCATGAAATAATTACCCCTCTCTCTCTCTCTCCCTCCCTCCCTCCCTCCTCTCTATATAAATATGCTAGGTAATTATTTCTCGGAGGGCTTAGGTTTAACTTTTTGTAATTTATGGGTTTTTATTTGGCTCCTGATGGATGAATGAGTGGTGAAGTTGGCTGCAGGTGTCCTATAGGGTATCGATTGACTGACGCAGCATCAGCCACTTTGCATGAGCTGTCCGCCTCATCTTTCAGAGCTCTGTTTCGAACATGTCTGTCCACTGCTGTGTTAGTCGAAGTGCTCTGGGTGCCGTCAGCCAGAGGCATGCCATTCCTTTAGTGAAAACGATGAATCGCCTGAGATATAAAAAAATACACTCATCTTGAATAGCATGTCTTTTATCTTAAGTTTAGACTATGCCTTAATAGTAACAAAATGGGTTTATGCCAAGGCTCAAGATACAGCATTGTTGCTTTTTTGGTCTACAAGCTAAAGCCCACAATGCGCTATGATGCCACAAACTTGTAGATTGGCTATTTCTCACCATTTTTTAAATGGGTCATATTAGTTAAGCATGGGCAACATCACAGCTTTTCACTCAGGGCATTGACAAATAGAGTGTCTTTGACGCTCCCATCAATGACGTATGATGTAAGGCCAGTTGTTCACCATAATTTCACCACAATTATTAATAAATAAACATTGAATCATGATGATACATGTATGCACACACACATGCATGGTCTACTCTGTTCTGGCCCAATTCCAATGTCCTCCCTTTCAGACTCACTGACTTAGGCAGGTGTTAACTAGGGCTGGGCGATATGACGATATATATCGTATAGACATAGAAAATGTCTATCGTGAAAAATGTTCTCTATCGTTTATATCGTTGTGTCGCAAAACAAGCGTTACGGCAGTATTTTACGTCACAGCGCCCAGCCACGCTGTGCTGTTTTTTCACAACAAACATGAAGGGAGATGATGGCTGACGAGATTCAGAGCGGAGTAACACTAAAGTAACTGGCCATTCACTTTTATATATGCAGGTTTCATGTTGGGTCAAATTGATAAACTGCGTGAGCCACGCATGTTTTACACAGTTGCACAATTGAGCTTGTCCGTCGGGTGCAAACTTCTACGTCTTTCCTCTTACCTGTCTTGTTTTATTGTTCCAAATAAATGATTCCATTTGAAAAAAAGAAAAGAATACAAAATAATAATAATAATAACTATTATTATTATTATTATTATTTTATTTTGTATTCTTTTTGTACTTGCTTTAGGCCTGTCTGTGCATGGGCAGGGCATCAGTATTATATTCATATAATTAGACTGGATATTGTGATTTTACATATTGTAATTGGCATAAGTTTGATATTGGCATAAGTGTTCTTTTCCTGTTTGTTTTAGTGGTGCAACCACTATGACAGCTATGTATGTCCCTGTATCCGAGCACGGAAATAGCATAATTATTGTCACCACCAAGTGTCACTTGGTACAGTACAGTACAGTACGGTACAGTACAGTACAGTACAGTACAGTACAGTACAGTACAGTACAGTACAGTACAGTACAGTACAGTACAGTATATTGCTTGCTCTGGGTGGATCTTTGTTGGTTGTAAAGTGTCTTGAGACAACTTGTTGTGATTTGACATTGAATTGAAAAATTGAATTGAGTACAGTACAGTACAGCCCAAGTACAGTACAGTAAAGTACTCAGCCTGAACAAAAATCTATTTTTTAGATAAAAAAATCGGTATCGTAAAAAATATGCTATATCGTGAGTATATCGTTATTGTGATAAAAAAGATTCTATATCGTGATATGAGATTTTGTCATATCGCCCAGCCCTAGTGTTAACGTGAAGTCTGCAAGGTCTTGAGGGCTGCCACATTTGAAATCAGTAAGTCAGTGAGGGCTCAGGCTTTTTTATGCACCCTTTCCGTAAGTCGACATTGATGCAGACTTTGGCTAAGAGAATTACCCACAGTTCATAGCGTTACCAGGGGAATCAGGGGGATGCTCCAAACGTCAATCATTTAAGTATGCAAATGAAACATGCATTGCGTCAACAAACGGTTGCTATTTCTCACCGTTCTCAACAGGAGATGGAAGGGCGGAGAGATATTTACAAAAATATTTGACACAAAACTGAGCAGTACATATACAGAATTTGGAAAAACTATCTTAATGAATTAATTAATTAATATCCCTAATATACACAATCACAGCATTTAGCACTGGCTGTAAATTAGGACAGGAAGAGTCATGAATGAAAAACTCATCTTGAGTGCTGTGACTGCTGTCCCATTTCTTTTATATAATTTGGAGCCCTTGCCTCACCCTCAAACACTTACCAGTGAGCTGACGTTATTTAAGTCTGTGAGGGTGCAGGGCTTGAGGACATTGGAATTGGGCCTCTATTCTGATCACTTTGCTGTACAGTGTACACAGTACCCTCTTTCTCTACTCTCCATTCCACTCTTGAACTTGAGCCTTGAACTTGCCGTCAAGTCAACAAGGATACTTTTATACGTTATTCTCCTCATCCATATGTTTGCAGTTTAAGCACTGCCATCATCAACTCATACGTGTGAAGAAAGGAATATTGGAATTTCGTAGTTTCACACAGAAACTTAAGCAGGTTTTGAGTGACGCACCCAATTACGTTTCTTTTCTTTTTTTTTTTTTCAAAGTTTTTTATTGATTTTACAATAAAGCATACAAAATACACATGACTTACACAAAAAGACAAAAAACAAAACAAAATTAAACAACTAGCAGTCAAAAAAGACCCCCAAAAAACACCCCTCCACATTCTGTTGTTGACGATAGTGATTATATCCGTAATGTATTACCAATTAAAAATTGTTAATGCAACCATCCTTTAATATACAAATAAAAGTAGTCCAATTGCGTTTCTTGACGAGAGCCAGGGCAACCTTTTATGTGTCAGGGCTGTTTTTTAGCATCTGGTTCTACCCCTCCATTCAGTATTAGAAACAAATGAGTCTTTCGACCTGCATTGTCAAACCTCCTAGTGTTTGAGTGACAGATTGACACTCAGCGAAGCATTGACACTTGACTCCTTATGGGCTTAATCAGGAGGCCATTGGCGGCTTTGTAACCTTAGCATGTAAATGAAGGCTTATGCTCCAATAAATCTCTTGAGAGCCAGTGCTACTCTTGTCAGCCAGCTTACTGCCTCACATCGTTCAGCTCTCTCATAGTGATAGGGACAACTTCTTTAAATTAGCCAAAGAATATTGACTCCACTTCAGGTTTCACAGAAGGGGCGAATGCCAAAAGCAATGCCCTGCCTTGGAATGACTTTGCAAACAGCCAAGATCAGACATCGACCTTACTGCCTGACATTGCATGTCCAGCTGCCGCTGATATTGACAACACAAAAAGAGTGCATGGTTTATTTAGTCTCTTAACCCATTTTGGGGGACGGGAACCCCTTTTGGTGTTAGCATTATGTTATGCTTTAGCTATTGAAAAATAGCAGATCTACAAGCTCATAGCGCGCCACCGAGTGGCGCGCTACGAGCTTGTAGGTCTGCTATTTTTGAAAAATCAAAGAACCACTGACATAGAAACATAGCTTTTTCAGAAAACTGTCAGGATGTAGAAGACATTTTTAGAATCTGATCTCAGGTCAAAATGGGTTAAGTTACACATGATGGTACTTGTTGCTCTGCTGAATAATACCAACCATATGGGCTATAGCCAAACCAAGGAGCCAGAGAGACTGGGAGGGTGTGTCACTGGCTTTGTCCTTCCATGCCACTCTTCTTCTATCAGTGAGTGTGCCACAGGGACTTGGCAATGTGATGAAGCTGCTGCCACAGCACTGGCTGACCTTTCAGTGCCTTTGCGCAGGGAGGACAGTCACTCAGAGTGGCTCTATAGAGAGGCCGGCCGTATGGCCATGGTGCATCCTACGCATGCTGTACTCAGCACATTGAGCATTCCAAGGATTCCCTGTTTTGTTCCTTTTCACTTTTGAATGTCGACGACACGTGTATTTTTGGCTAATGACTTTGGAAGCGACTTTCCCTTTAGTTTTATGAGTTAACGAGTACAAGCGAAAAGGTCAGAAACAGAATATGATCCTTTTTGTGTGCTTTCCGGGAACTCTGGGAGATGGTTCCACGAGTCGTGAGACCGCAATACTGTGGAGTCGTTAATCAAAAGCAATATCAAAGTCGGGCTGAAAGCGGGGGAAATTGTTTTTTAGCCCTACCCGAAGCAGGGAAAAGAAAAACTTGGTCCCATATCTTGAGTTATATCGCTTTGACATTTTGTGATCAAAGTAAATTCTGCCCACAGAATAAGTATACTAACTCCACAGGAGTTTTTGCCGTGTCATAACTTGAAGTGTGGGGTAAACATTTTTTACTATGCTCCTGTAAAAAAGGAGGGAAAGAAAAATAGCTAAGTACTTATTTGAGTATAAGATCTGTGTGCTACTGTGCTTATTTAATGCACAGCTCTGGCCTCTGCGGTAAAGGCTTCTATTTTGAATCTCCACTACCTGTCAGACTTTTAATTCACAAGTTTTAATTTACAGGCTAACCGCGACACAGAAAAATATTGTTCTATTTTGACAACAATGGATTAGCCAACAGCAGTGCAATCATCCCTCCAGGATATAGGATGAACGACGAACTCACAGATCCATCGCACCTCCAGGCTATGGGATTTAGTGAGCGGAGTATGACTATGTGCTCGGCTTAGTTTACATTTGCCACGGTAAGGTCTTGATCATTGCTGATCAGTGCAGAATGCAGAACTTGGATAAATAGGACTGACAAGAAAATTGCCACTAAATACATAAGTTGGACTCATTCAGATGTATTATCACTGGGGTTTCCGGGGGATGTCTTGGTAATGTAATGTTCAGTGGTGCAGGCTAATGGGTTGATTTTGCTACTGTGCACTGCACGGCTGGTCAACATAATTTGTGATTATGAAATTAGAAAATATTTGTGTGGTCTAATCTTGCAACCTGGCTTATACATTTCTGGCCAAAATGTATGATTTTGTCGACTTTTCCACACAGCCAAGTAAATGCACGTGGGTTCTACTTGCGTTTTCTAGTGTGTAGTTTTTCATCAAACGCACAGTAGTTTAACGATGTTATATGCTTCTTTAGTACACTTAATAACTAACTACAGCGGTGGGCACTGGCCTACTTGGAAGTTGGAACGATGCAAGTTGGAAATGAATACCCCACCCAGTTATTATGTCTATGTCCGTGTCCCTTTTATGCCCATATGGAGTTTATGCCCATATATGGAGTTCTTTATCAGGCATGCCCAAATGTGGAGTCTATGCAGATGTCAGAAGACTCAGAACACCCTGTGATGGTGTGTCGAATTTGAAGTCGCTGGGCGAACGGTTCTCGAGTTACGTGGATTACAGACATGCACGCAGAGACTTGGCGCATTTATAGATAGATATCACTGGGCCCACTGCAGAACATTGCAGATTAACATTTCATATCCAGGCAGGAATTCACATTATAGACTCCGGTGCACTCCCTCTAACAAATTGCCCACAATTTCGCACATTGCCCCATACACGGTCCAGCCATTATACTAGGTTTCACCCCTAGCCTTGTTTCATTAACAGAATGAATGAAACCTTGGGTTGCCTTGGGTTTTTTTTCCACCTCTTGTTACTGTCATTTTACTCAACCTCTCTCTCTCTCTCTCTCTCTCTCTCAACTCTCCTCTCTCCTCTCCTCTTACATCCTCTCCCCTTCTCTTTGCTTATGCCCCTGAGAAAGATCTTGAGTGCTTTTGTGTGTAGATGTAAAAGAGTGCGCTTTGAATACTTTATCTCGTCTTGGGCCCGCATCAGAACATTCAAGTTTGTTTGTGCCTCAGCATTTATCCCAGCTCTCTCTCTCTCTCTGTGTGTGTGTGTGTGTGTGTGTGTGTGTGTGTGTGTGTGTGTGTGTGTGTGTGTGTGTGTGTGTGTGTGTGTGTGTGTGTGTGTGTGTGTGTGTGTGTGTGTGTGTGTGTGTGTGTGTGTGTGTGTGTGTGTGTGTGTGTGTGTGTGTGTGTGTGTGTGTGTCTGATGATTAATTTATAGTCTTTCTTATGATGGTGTATAAATCAGCAGGCTTTAGAACCAACTGGTGCAGCACTGTAGAGTATACCCTCCCGAGTGCTGATGAAGATAATTACTGTAGAAAGAGGCTCTCGGGGGAGACCAGCTAGCCAGCCCGACCACCCGCCTGCTGGCCTGCCTGTTTGCCTGCCTGGCTGCCAGCCGCCACTTAAACAGCTCTCTCCTGTGGGAGGTATATAGCACTTGAGCTCATTCCTCTACTGTCATGACCCGGGCATGCAGATGACATGGCTATCTGCTAGAATGTTAGATGACCTTGGTGACATGACTGAAACCGTGACTGTGGTCTGTCTACGACTATTGAGAGTCACAGCGGGTCGACAGTTCACCCCAGCGTGGCTAGGATGTACGTTCACTTTGTGTCGTCATGCCCTCAGTGCAAGTCAACTAAAAGCCTGAAGATAATGTCATAGATTTTATTCAATTAGTCTTTGGACTTTAAAGCTGCACTCTGAGACATCATTTTAATGAATTTAACTACTATATCTGATCTGCAGTGGTTGGAGGTGGACTCTACAGTCTACACTTCCAATGGGGAATTTAGACCCTGGTCTGGTGTTGGGTATGAGACCTAAGGCGCGATTCATACTCCTATTTTAGAGCCGAATAAAAGTCGGTTCGGCTCTGTAGAGCCTACAATGTGACGTCATTTGAGGTTTGGGGGGCGGGTACGCCGGGTACCGTCCTAAAGTCGGCTCTTCGGTGCTACTGACAATTTATGACGAGCCGAAATCATTTCGGCACTACAGCGGTAAAATAGGAGTATGAACTAGAAGCTCATAAGCACAATATCCCCCTTGCACAAGCATGGATTGCCAGATTGGATGAGCGAGCGGTAGTCATTTGAATTGCACCTTACTATAAACGGGAAGGACCACAACTTTCCGTTATTGTTTTCATATTCTGGCTAGTCGAAGTTTAGTTGACTTGCATTGAGGGCATGACCGCATGTCCTAGCCATGCATGGGGTGAACTGTCGGAGGAGAGAACACGCCCACAGCGTCCCCAGCGGAAATCGAACCTAGGACCTTCTAGCTGTGAGACGACAGCACTACCGACTGTGCCACCATGCCCCCTATAGCACAGCCCTCTCAAGAGTCGTAGACCGACCACAGTCATGGTTTTAGTCACCCAAGTCATGGTAAGTTTTAGCAGATAAAGCCAAGTCATCTGCAGGCCATGAGTCTCATGACAGTGATGGCGCGAGGTAAGTGATATATATGCCTCCCCCAGAAGAGATATCCAGACAGGGTGGCAAGCAGGCAGGCACGCGGTCAGGCGGTCAGGCTTCCCCTGAGACGCTCTTTCTGCAGTAATTATCTTCATTTTTGAAAATGAAAATAAATGAGAGAGAAAAAGGTAACTGAAACATGAAGGCCGTCTCATGCATTAGGAAGGTCAATATCACTCACCAGAAGCAGGAACGTGTGTTTTCAATGAGTCTTAACGTGGTTAAACTAGTTTGAAGTAATTTGAAAACGATAATTGGATGGGAGATTGGGGGGTGGGGGGGGTCTGATCAAACATAAATATTGAATCAAGCAACTTTGAAATAAGCCTTTTTTTACCAGCAGTATAACAGTTAAATAAATTAATAAAATGTTATAATATGGAAGAAAGGCATGCATTCACCTCACATTTAGTGACCTGCTGTTTCAGTAAGAATACAACTTGGAGGCTGAATAACAGTCTACTGTATAATGAACCAGCATCACTATTTTATTATTCCTCAGGCAGCTTACATGGACATGTTTGTTGACTTTATATTGGCCTGCACTGGTATCTGTCTGCAAGCACTCTGCACACACTTAGGCGGCTACAATAAAAAATGGACTGCCCCTCGCATACTGCCTCAGTAAACACAAAAGGTAAAGGAAAAATATCCACAGTTACAGACGGGCCCTACACCTATACACCAGAGGCAAAAAGCCCAATAAAAAATAGGTTAGGTTGAAGAAGTATAAGAGCCAATCTCCATGCTGCCGTTTCGTCCAAGGTAACTGGGCGCCTGAAGGGACACACACTGACAGCCTCTCCACTCCTCCCAGTCAGCACTTGCTCCTATTTAAGATTCATCTCGTTGCACTTTTTTGTGGTCATTTCTTTTCTCTCACTCCCTCCGTCATCTCCCCTATTTTTTCTTGTTCATCTTTCTCCGTTTTTTGTTTTTCTCGCTCCCTCGTTGTGGTGACAGCGAAGCCATTTCCGTTGGGCTCTGAAATGCACTTGCAAGCATGAGGCCTTGGCTAACCCCCCCCCCCCCCCTTCGGTCTCCCGAGTCCCGACTGTTATGCGAGTTCACACCGATGCTTCTGCCTATTTCTCCTACAAGGTGTTTCTTGAGTTTGGCAGGAACAGAGATAAAGTGAAAACAAACACACGGAAAAGAATACAAAGTTAGCGTCTCCCCATAGACTGGCAGTAGCTGCTGGGCCACATTCAAATCAGCCTGCTGCTGCTTTTCGACTATTCTCCGATGCTGTCAAAGAAAGACCTATTACTAATTGGTAGTTGTATTGCCATGGATTTGTATGAGAACAAGAAGGGTAACCACACTCTTGATTTTATTTCCAAAAGTGTTATTTATTATTATATATTTTGTAATATACATTTTTAAAATGGACTTCATGTAAAACAAATCTGTCAAAACATCGCTAATCGGTGGTCTAGGAATATCCTAAATTCTGGATCAGCATTGGACCCAAACAACATCTGGCCAAGCTCTACTGTGGAATATTTTAACAAGCACACAGGCATGCACGTGTGCACACAATTTCTTACAGACTATTACACCACCAGTTGGAAGCAGAGCACCCTCCATTGCGTCGAGGTGCAGGTGATTAGGATGTTGGGGGGGGGAACAACAACCCAAAAAACAAAATCTCCAGTCTCCGACGAAGGTCACATCCCACTGTCTTAAGCCAGCGAGTAGTTTTTTGAGCGTGCATAAAGGAAATGTTTCCAAAGTAGGCCAGCGCAAGGCTTATGGGATCAGGTCCAGGATGAAGGAGGAGAGAGACGTGTGTGTGTGTTTGTGTGTGTTACGGAAAGAGCATTTCAATCGTAATAGACTGCCCCTGTCTGCATGCACAGGTGCATTTCATATTTTTTGCCCTGCCATTGAACCCCTCCAGACTGCTGCAAGAAAGACCGATCATCAATATCGTGTTCGGCACGCACAGAGGGGCTGCGGGGGATAATCTGGCAATGCTTTACATACGGACGGACACACACACACACACACACACACACACACACACACACACACACACACACACACACACACACACACACACACACACACACACACACACACACAAATTGAATGGCTGAAACATATGAATGGTATTGCTTTGCCGCAGTGCCGGTAGAGGTGACCCACAAATGCCCCTGATTACCGTATTCAGTTATGCTTAAAAAATAGAAAGACACACCAAGACGGACCAACATGCACTGTTCTTTTCTAGAAAACAACCCATTTTGGCTCTAATGAAGTCTCTGGTCTGCGTCAGAGGGGAGTTGAAATGGAAAAAGCATGCTAATACAGTGCCGTGTAGCACAGAGAGTGGCACGGCGTGAGCGTGGCTTGTGGATTAGCACTGGAGAGCGGGCCCGTTGTGTATTGGAACTGAAATGGCCCACGGATGATTATGCTTAGCACTGAAAACAAAGAGAAATCAAAACAAACGGATAGTTTTGCAATGGCTGAGTGTCTACTGTCATGCTAGGCTACAGGCAACGTCCTCAGTTAGCCCCAATTAACGTTACAGCCTTCAGTTTGGGAGACAGACAGCCTCGTTAGAGAAGACCCGGGATTTTAGGATTGTGTTGAGCCCCTCTCAAGCTGGCCATGGGTTAGAGGTCCCTCTTGTCGTTGGTGAAGGTGCTGAATGACTGCAAACATCCCCTCCTCTTCCTCCCCCTCCCCAGAGCTCCCATTAACCATGAATGATGGAGAAAGCGACGACTCTGGAAAGCACACAGTGGCCTTGTCAAGTCCTCCTACGCCACTGACTTTGAATTTGAATCTGAGACTTTGAGTTTGAATGGCAGCCCCCCCACGCACGCACGCACGCATGCACGCGCACGCACACACACACACACACACACACACTTGCAGGCCTCTTGTTTGTATCTAGCTATTTTCTATCATGTGGCTTTCCAAAATGTGACTTTTTTTTGATCAGTTACTCTTTGTTGCACTTGAAGACACTTCATTATTCATTCATTTTATGGCTGTACTGCTCGGAATCCGGTTAGCCTGGCTTCTGAAATAGATACGCTCACGGGCCTGTGTGTTTGTGTGTTTGCGTGTGTATGTATGGTATGTGTTTAGTAATACACGGGAGGCAGTGGCTCAAGAGGTACAGTAGCGTGGTAATTTGGGAACCAGAGGCTTGATCCCGGCTCCCCCTGGCTTTCTGTCGAAGTGTATGTATGTATGTATGTACAGTATGTAGTGCATATCGCGGTATCGGGTTCATTACCGCGGTAATAAAAAAAAAAATCATAAATCATGTATGTATGTATGTATGTATGTATGTATGTATGTATGTATGTATGTATGTATGTGTAGACAAAATGACAACATAACTTATACGACAGTATAAATATACTGTTGTATATTTCATCTGAGCAATGCACCTGAGCAATGCACGATGCACCTGGCTATTAGTCCTAATCTAATTGCATTAAACAACGTTAAACTCACTTTGCTACTCACTTTGCCACTCACTTTATGCATGCGCAAATTGCGCATACCCTCTATAGGGTTTAACTGGTTAAATGTATATGGGGCCACAAACTGTTGCTAGCATAAAATGACAATCTAGGCTTTAATGTTATTGGCCCAGTTAAAGCCCATTGTTTTACAATCCAGTATTGTAGTTGCATTAACAAGCTTAGCAGTTTGGTGTAAAATATGTTATGAGTTTAGTGAATGTCCACAAACAAAATGGCTCCTATCCATCACAACTGCTTTTGTCTGTCACACACTCAGTTGACTGCAGAAAGTGTAGTTTCGCTACGGGCAGCAATGTTGGCGATATTGAGATAAATGGATGTCTAGAAACTATCCATGAGAGCAGCAAACGTATTCTGAGACTATTTTGACCTCAAATCAAAGCTTCATTTGAATCATTTGTTACGTGGTTGATGGCAATGGGGACCCTGTCGTAAAAACATCACACCAGTGTGAAGTGAGGGGGCGCTCATCATATGTCATCATACATCATCTCATTCTGACCAATCACAATTTGTGTCCTCACTTTTCCGTCTCACTCACTGCCCTATTTGTACTTTGCTCAGCCAATCAAATCATCGCTATGGGGTGATTTGCCAATCACAAGCCAATGTTTGTGTTCACACAAACCCGGAAAGCTGGGCATAGGAGCCCCTCAAAAATCACACTTGTTTGAAGTGAGGGGCACTCTCATCATCATACATCACATTCAGTGCCTAGCCAATCAAATCATTTCCGTGGTACAAATACACAAAGCTGGCACCCTGGGCAAGACCTACGCTGTAGAGGCTGTCATTTGTTTTTTGCGGAAGTTGCGGGATTTTAGCGGAAGTATCGCCCAAGGAAATTACGTTTATGCTTAACAAATCAGTTTACATTCTCCGCGAATGAAACAAGTGTTGTGATTGGTCGGGAAAATATCGTACCAGGCTTTTCATTTCGCAGATAAGTAAGCCTGGGACCGAGGCTACAAAGCTGGGCATAGGAGGGCCCCTCGTAGCTGTTGTTGGGCTCAATGGGCTGTTTATTGGACTTGAAGTGCACTGGAAAACAATGCCAGTGCCTGTTTTCCCCACAATATTCTGACCCTTAGGAGTGAACAGGAAGTGCTTGCTTAATCATTAACCTTTTGAATTTGAGTGGAAAACTAAAATTGAGTGAATGTCGTGTTTTAAAATCCTTGATTAAATGGCCATTAACAGCTTCCCTACGTAACCAGCTATTCACGCATTTTATTCCATTGTCTTTCCCTGCGTAATATGCTAAACCCGCTATTTATTTTATATGTTTCGCTTTTTTTTAATGACTTGAATGAGTAACCGGCTTGGTCACGGACCATGGTGACGAGTTATGAGGACGTAACCGGAAATCAACCAACCACCAGCTTGCAAGGGCTTCTGGGAAACTGAGTCCAATGCAAAGTGAACGAGTGGGTATGGACCAAGAGGAGAATTAGCAAGACAGGCCAACTTTGCTTACTTCCTGTATCTGCGTGAGGTGGGCGGTAACATTATTAGGAGACAGGAAGAATGTTGGAGTCTATTCATTTCCAATGGGAGAGTGAACGTGAACACAGCTTCTGAACCATTCCTTAACTCCATGGTCACTGAACTAAATACTGGACCAAATCATCACAAGGCACACAATATTTACAAGATATTCATAGTAAAATGGCTTCTTTTAGCGAGACAAACCAGGAGAAAATCTACTTTGTTAATGACATTTCTTTATCCCAGCAACAAACTCTCGCGAGATTTGAGATGAGTCCGGAAGCCTCTCTCTGTCCATCTGCAATTTCACGGACAACACATAGGGGGCTCTGACCCCATATTTAAGATGATAATATGTGAATATTATAATGTGAAATGAATGGACATATTTAAAACGATTAGAAATGATCCTTATGTGCCCAAATTAGAGCTGGCATACTTGTTCTGCATATTGAGACAGGCAGATATGTAGGCACGGTTGAGGAGGATAGATTATGTAGTCTGTGTGATCTAAAGGAAATTTTTATTGTCCATTCTACAACTCTATTAGGGAGAGACCTTTTAATGAGATAGATCCAAATCATGAATTTATATGGTTGGAGGACTTCGAGAAACTAAAACGACTATTTCAAAAGTACACCTTGTCAGTTGTTTTCAATGTACTTTGTTAAATGACTTGTCAGTGTTGTTGTCTTCTTCTTCTATCGGGTTTCATGGCGGTCGGCAAACCTAAATGGTGCATTACCGCCACCTACTAGACTGAGTGTGGAAACAGTGTTGTTGTCAGGGGGGAGGGTGGAGGTCGGGGAGAAGCAAACCACGCCTACTATATTTAGGAGACCATTTGTAGGCTTTGTGTACCATTTCGCCTCTAGTGGCTCCAATGAAGTTGGCCCATCTTCATACATAAACCATCTTTGGTATGGACGATCTTTGCCCGCTTTGCTCTTTGTCTGTGATTCGGTCACGGAAGTGGCTTATACTGTGTCGGCTCAATAACAAATCATGAGACTATTTTCAAGCGGATTTTCATCAACAGCTCCCAACTGTAGACCTGAGTTGAGCTAATGAACAAAATACAACTACTGATGAGATCTGTGGACACCTGTAAAATATTAAATGATATGCATGTTGAAAAAGCTGTGGTTATGGTTTACTTGCATTACATTCCGCATTACATTCCGATTAAGACCTAACTTCCAGATAACAAGACATGCGATCTTGAAAACTGGAAGCATTCCTCTTTAAGGCTATTTCCTATTGGCTGCCATTATTACAAAACAGATGGCATCACACAAGACTATATAGGCCCACAGCCAAGATATCATCGTCTCTCGCACACTAATCTGCAACGTGACACTTGATGATACACTGTGAAGTCCCGGGTGTTAATTTATCTCTATAGTGTGAACCTTCTGGGTCTATCTTCACACGCAAGAGTTAAATGATCACTCTGGATCTCGCAGTGCAGCTGTTCATATTGGCCTCCCCTTCCACACAACATGTGGTACAGAGATCCAGGCTAACTGATGTAACTCAACCGTAGCAGTGCAATATCTGAGTTAAGTTCAGCTGTACTTAGCTCAGCAATAGGACACCCAATACTTATTTTATTGCCACGTAAGGCAGCCCTGCACTCTGTTCCATTAAGTTGGAAAATACACGGTTTGAATTGTATTACTACTTATTTACGAACTCTTATCAACACACACACACACACACACACACACACACAATTGCGCACACACATACATGCACACAGGGATGGCGCTGAGGGGGGAAATCTAACCTTAACGCAACCCGTGTCTCTCTGTCACATTAAAACGCCGATGTCTTTTTAATAGAGGTAACAGCTGGAGCTGACGTGAGCCCTGCGTGTCTGCTGACGGAGCAAACGGCTCTGAAAGCAGCCTGGGCCTGTCTGCCTGTCTCATTACAGTGGGAGAGGAGGAGGAAGAAGCCAGGGAGAGATAATGCTGGCAATGGAGATAGAGGACGGGGAATTGGGGGGAATGCATGTTAGTACATTATATACACACACAGGCAGGTATTTCACACAGTGTTTTCTTCTGTGTGTGTGTGTGTGTGCGTGTGCGTACATGTAATGCGAAACAACCTGCCACATGTGGGCCGGAAGGGAATGTCATGTTGTACAGTAGAGAAGAACAAAATATGAACATTTTGGGTGTGATTTCCTCACAAGACGGATACCTGGAGAACAGAATGTCTTATTACACTGTTCACTATAACAGGGGTTCTCAACGTTTTTGGCCGGGGACCCCCGGAAATGCTTTGGCAATGTCTCGGGACCCCCGCCCCGCCCCCTCCCAACCCCCAATATAAATTGACTGCTACAATAACCTTAAACCATTTTGGGCGGGAACCCCTTTTGGTGTTTTAAGCATTGTTATAATTTAGCTATTGAAAAATAGCAGATCTACAAGCTCATAGCGCGCCACCGAGTGGCGCGCTACGAGCTTGTAGGTCTGCTATTTTTGAAAATAAAATCTTTTTTTTTGAAAATAATTTGGGGACCCCCTAAAATAATTTGGCGACCCCCCGAGGGGTCGCGACCCACGGGTTGAGAACCCCTGCACTATAATATATGCGCTGGGGGGCAGACTATGTACAACTGAACTCACTAACTCTTTATTTTTCTGCCCGTTTACCTCCCCCTCTCCCTCCATCCTCCCCTCTTCTTTCCGCTGCCCATCCCTCCATCCCTCTTTGCGTCCGCACTCCGCACCGCCCTCCCTCCCCTCCCCTCCATCCCTCTTTGCGTCCGCACTCCGCACCGCCCTCCCTCCCCTCCCTCCCTCCCTCTCTCCTTCCCTATACCTGTGTCACTCCGCACCGCCCTCCCTCCCTCCCCTCCCCTCCCCTCCCTCCCTCTCTCCTTCCCTATACCTGTGTTCCACTCCGCACCGCCCTCCCTCCCCTCCCCTCCCTCCCTCTCTCCTTCCCTATACCTGTGTTCCACTCCGCACCGCCCGCCCTCCCTCCCCTCCCTCCCTCTCTCCTTCCCTATACCTGTGTTCCACTCCGCACCGCCCTCCCTCCCCTCCCCTCCCTCCCTCTCTCCTTCCCTATACCTGTGTCACTCCGCACCGCCCTCCCTCCCTCCCCTCCCCTCCCCTCCCTCCCTCTCTCCTTCCCTATACCTGTGTTCCACTCCGCACCGCCCGCCCTCCCTCCCCTCCCTCCCTCTCTCCTTCCCTATACCTGTGTTCCACTCCGCACCGCCCTCCCTCCCCTCCCCTCCCTCCCTCTCTCCTTCCCTATACCTGTGTCACTCCGCACCGCCCTCCCTCCCTCCCCTCCCCTCCCCTCCCTCCCTCTCTCCTTCCCTATACCTGTGTCACTCCGCACCGCCCTCCCTCCCTCCCCTCCCCTCCCCTCCCTCCCTCTCTCCTTCCCTATACCTGTGTTCCACTCCGCACCGCCCTCCCTCCCCTCCCCTCCCTCCCTCTCTCCTTCCCTATACCTGTGTTCCACTCCGCACCGCCCGCCCTCCCTCCCCTCCCCTCCCTCCCCTCCCCTCCCTCCCCTCCCTCCCTCTCTCCTTCCCTATACCTGTGTCATTTTCCCGCTGCAGAGTGCGCGGCTGAGCCCTCGGAGATGGCTCAACCTGCAGGAGTACCAGAGCAAGAAGCTGATGCAGGAGAGCGGCGTGGCCGTGCAGCGCTTCTACGTGGCCGACACGGCCCCCGACGCCCTGGCGGCCGCCAAGAGACTCGGTCAGTCGGTAGAGCGGACGCCACACCACACATTATGCACACGCACATCGTCAACGTATACGCAGGCAATCGTGTACTACAACAGTGGTTCCCAAAGTGGGGTCCGGGGACCCCTAGGGGTCCTTGATGGAGTTCCAGGGGGTCCCCAGCTATATGATAATTAGGAACCAAATGGACCCGCCAAATGGACCCTTATGGGTCTGTAACTCTGAGAGTAACGGGTCCATTTGGTTCCATTTGTACACTCAGAGTTAAATTAACATTGTAAATTGGGGGTCCCAGAGATAGAAATGCCATTAAATGGGGTAGACTAATGCATGTCAAACTGGGGGTCCTTGAAATTAAACGGATTGAGAATCACTGCTATAGAGCTGAGCTGAGCTAGAGCTGTAAAATCTTTTCTTATGGGGGTCCCTGGCATATCTCTTCAAATGGGTGTCCACGGGCTAATTTGTGTCAATTCGGGGGTCCTTGACATGAAAAAGTTTGGGAACCACTGTACTACAAGCATTATACTGCTTCCTCCCCCCGGAGTAAGGGGGAGCGTTTCGTTTGAAATGGAATGAGCCAGTGGTGGACACTACAGAACATCAAAGCCCACTGCCCAGAGAAAATCCCTGATCACACGCAGGCTAATAATTTTGTTCCATAGTCTGACTCTCTCTTCTGAATTACTTGCATCGCTCGCTACTCCCATTCACAGACAGTTCTGAGAATTAACAAGATGCAGACTGTGGTTTAACAGTGCCTTTCCTCCCTGCAAAACTTGTGGCTTCTGTTTGCGCAAGCACACACACACACACACACACACACACTAGCAAAATGTGCAGATGTTTATATAGCTAATCCCTGCTGAAGCCTTATCAAGTTTAATCGTGTCTACTTGTCTATTTGCTTGGGCGCGATATAGGCTGTGTTGGCCTTTCGTGCTATAGCGCTCTGTGCCTGCTCATGTTTTCATCACTGCACTCAACCAGGCTAATTTGTTTCACAGTGTCTCGGTTTCAGTTCCTCACGCTTTGGTTATTTGTTGTATTCTGTTAAATCATTGTCCCTCCACCCCACCCCAAGCCCCTCACGAGTGTATTCTGTTAAATCATTGTCCCTCACCCCACCCCAAGCCCCTCACGAGTGTATTCTGTTAAATCATTGTCCCTCCACCCCACCCCAAGCCCCTCACGAGTGTATTCTGTTAAATCATTGTCCCTCACCCCACCCCAAGCCCCTCACGAGTGTATTCTGTTAAATCATTGTCCCCCACCCCAAGCCCCTCACGAGTGGGCAACACAGTCTTAATTTTCACACATAATGTATATGCATGCACTTGCGCGCACTCACTCACTCACTCACTCACTCACTCACTCACTCACGCCGGGGCTCCACCGGGCGCGTCAGCGTCGCGTCTCCGTCAGGGAATGTTCACTTTTTAATCAATGAAGGGTGGCTCCACTGCCTGCGTTGCGTGACATTAACGCGTGCATTAAAATTTAACCGGTGCGTTTTTTGACACACGCAATGGAGACACAACGCGTCCGGTGGAGCCCTGGCGTCACTCACTCACTCACTCACTCACTCACTCACTCACTCACTCACTCACTCACTCACACTCTCTCTCTCCCTTTCTCCTCTGCTCTCACATACCTATAGGGCGCACTCCAAACTGTGTGGCACATGCTGTACTGTACATACACACAAGTACGCTCAAGGCTCTATATTGTATTCACTGCCCTCTAGTCTGTGCTACAACATTGGTTGTGCATCTGGCTTGCTTGTCAGCCAGCATGGTGCCATGCTGCAGTTGCCGGAGTCCTGTTCTGTTCTCAGTGGCCCCTGGTTCCGATGCGAAGGGGGAGATAATCTGAACACTGGGCTCACCACCATGGCTCGGCCTAGGGGGAAATCTGGAGAGAAAACTGAGCTCGGCAACACAGAGGAGGCGGGAAGGAGACGGAGACAGCTGGACAGAGCTATGGCCGTGGCACTTTCAGCTGTCTCAGCGGACTTGGGCTAGCTGGAGCCTTTTGGCTGCTGTGTAATCTCTGCTTATCTCCACAGACACACAGGGTTCTCTGTGCACACGTGCATATAAAACTGTGTATGTCCTTCAACTTTAGTATTCGTATCTAGTGACCACTGCTGGCTCAGACAATGTATCAATGCTCCGTTTGTCCCGATGCACACGCTGCATTTATGTGCTCGCGCATCTGAGTACAACGGCACTCTTGGGCCATGTTAGGTCACACATGAATGTGGTTGGCAGAGAGGGAGGGAACAGTACCTCTTTAGTCAGGCACAGTTGAGCTGGTAAACCTACTGAGTGCATGCCTTTTAAACCCCAATGGACCGAGGTGTGTGTGATCTACAAACTCACAACGGGTCACGCTGCTACACGTTGTGAGCTTGTAGATCTGCTATTAGAACAAAGAAGAAAGGGGCGTGATATGGCTCATTGATTCCCTGTCCACTCGGATGACAACTTTTAAAGTCCGAGTTAACATTATGGCAGAGGGGCGATTTGTAACTAGCTCACTTGCTCATGAATACTGAAGTCACTTGCTGTGGCCTTATACTTGGGGTGAACTGAGTTTTTCCTGGTCCAGTGGGGCACTGTGAGTGACTGACCCATACACTGATGCGGTCTCTCCAAGCTACAGTACACACTGAAGTGTCTGTTAACGGTGCATTTGCCCTGGGAGAGGGGACTGATAGAAGGAAAGAGAGGGAGATGAGAACTGAATAATTGTCCGGTGATTTATATGTATTGTATACAGATTCATCACATCATCACAAATGTGTCCCCATCATTAATTGCTCTCACGAGCACATCCCGCCAGGTCCGAACTGCCGGACAATATGCACTTTTACTGTTTTAGGGCTCTGTTTTTCAGGAACACCCTGTTGCATGTTTTATATTCTACTGCTGAGTATACGCTTTTTTGCAGTCACTGAATCCGATATGACCTTCATTATGAACTTGACCCTTGACCTTTTCGACCCAAAAGTTAATTCTCTTCGGGGTACCTCATCCGTTCTCACTTTTGACCATGACTTTGTGACATTGACCTATCACCAGTCATCTCTTCACTACCCCCTGTTGTATCTTAAGTTTTCGAAGCAGACTATTTTGGAATTGGAAAAGAAACAACATAATTGTACAGTAAGTGAGTATCATCCGATTTGGTATCAGTGTAGTTTGGCAATCATCTGTGATCAGAAATATTACAGCTGGTACACACAGCCTTGAACATCCTACCATTGGAAAAAAACAAGAAATGACTCATGCCATTATATCAGCTTGCATTCCACTCTCTTGCATATTGTACCTTAGTGGGGCTTTCTGTAGTCGCGTTTGCAATCTGTGGTCATGAGGTGCGGTGGGGGAGAGGAGAGCGGGCTTAGTGTCCCATTGGTCGTGGGGCTTAAGGCCTATTCATAGTCTGGATTTTCGGTGGTGAGGTGACCACCGCTCCGGTGGTGAGCTGACCACCGGAGCGGTGAGCGGTGGTGAGTAAAAACAGAGAGAAGGGCTGGAGCGGTGGCGGTGGTTTGCTCTTCACCGCGGCTCGTGACGTCATGTTGTAGTTCGGTGGTCACCTCACCACCGAAAATCCAGACTATGTATGAGCCTTTAGTTTCCCAGCAGAAGGGTCAAATCAGCCGTCAAAGGCTTCTGCCAGAAATATCCCATTGGCCGTATAGGCCTAGTCTCCCATTGGCTTAGAGGCCAGCCAATCATAAAAATCTGTGTGCTCAAACAAAGTCCCCCACAGGGAAAATACAAGTCTCGTATTTTTATATATGACTTGGTCGTGTGTGACGACATGAAACTGTTTGCCAAGCAACACTACCACTTTGCAAATTGAAAACTTGAGGTGAAACTGAGCGGTCGGATAAACAGCCAAACTCAAAGTAGGTATTATCTTTTGGCTTTTGGGATGCTTTCCGTCTCCGTCACACTTTTTTGACACTGGGTGTCCCTATTTTGGGAATGTCATCATAGGCACACACAAATAAGTGAACACAGCAGATCTACAAGCTCATCGTGACATGCAAGTTTGTGATCGGCTCTTTATGCCACACGACACCATTGTAAATGTCTGCCCTGAGCATACAGGCAGGCTCTATTAACCCATTCAGGTCTGAAAAACGTTTTCTAAATTATGACAATTTTCTGAAAGATTTGAGGCACATTTTAACGATTTTTCAAAAATAGCAGACCTACAAGTTCATAGTTGCTATGAGCTTGTAGATCTGCTATTTTTCAATAGCTAAATTATAACATAATGTATGTAACCACCAAAAGGGGTTCCCGCTCAAAATGGGTTAAAGACTTGGTGAAGTGAAAAATACATTTTTCACACTCTTAGACCATATCCGATGACCTAACAATAGATTCCAAAACAATGGGAACATTTGTATTTTGATATCATTTGATATCGTCCATAAAAAGCCTTTAATTATTTCCTTTGAATGAAAACGTGATGCCTGATGACGTGTCGAGTCCCACATAAATTAATCTTGATTTAATTCACCTGTTTTATTACTATTGCTGCAGTTCCTCCAAACACAGCTGCTTTTGATTGACTCATTCAAGACGACATCCAGACAGTGACTCAGACTCATGTTAAACTTCATCAGCACGCTAAAATGCATCTCTGAAAACATTATAGGTTAGAAATAAGCCACAGAAGCGTCTGTCTCAGTCTCTGACATGTAAACAAACAGGCTCACGTCGCCGATACTAACGTCCCATAGCCTGAAGGGATGCAACGCTCTGATTGGTTCAGAAACACACAGCCTTCTATTTCAGACTGAAAATTCAAAATAAAATGCCCAAAAAAGCCATTTCAACCCATCTTTAAATTCTGACTGCAATGGCCTTTTTATTTAGAAGTTTCCGTCTGAAACTAAAGCCTATACGTTTCTGAACCAATCAGATCGTTGCATCCCTTCAGGCTATGGGACGTTAGTAGCTGTGCAGCACACGGCTGCAGTCTGTTTGTTTACATAGTAGCATATTTGCTACTATGTAGCTTATTTCTAACCTATAATGTTTGCAAATATTTTAGCGTGCTGATTAAGTTTAAAATGACTGTCTGGATGTCATCTTGAATGAGATTAAAAACGGAGTAGTTCTGCAATCAAAATGTCAGCTGTGAGGAACGTGCAGCTATGGGAATCAAACAGGTGAATGAAATCAAGATTCATCTTTATTCATACGGGCTGCGTATATTGTATGTTTAGGTATGCCCATAATGATGACCACGGATCTTAAAGTGTGAAAAACATATTTTTCATTTCACTAAGTCTTTAACCTCTGTGGTAAAAATGTCAGCAGTTGTGCTTGAGACCTGGGTTCAAAACTTCAAATCCGGTGTAGAACAGGACAGTTACATACTACTGCAGCTTTAAGTGTGCTTGCCTTTGCATGCACGTTTATTTATTGCTGTCTCATATCAAATAGTGAGTACATACTATTTGCATAAATTGTGGTGACAGATTGGGTCCAATCAATCCGTGACTGATTGGATGACATGATTAATTAATATTTTAATTTATGCAATTATTTGTCGTTTAGCCGATTTTTACTCCTCACACCTTTCTGTGTTGCCACTGGTGGTGGGGGCTCCTCACTTGGCAGTGAGAATTACCCAACCCGGGCGAGGAAACTCCGCGCCGTTGGGACTGAACATTGAACGCTCGTTTGCACTTCTGCATAAATGCGGAATTAGAGCGTTCTTCCGGGTGCTTCAAAACGCCACTGAGCAACTTCCATTGAAATTAATAGCAGGGGGCGGGGAAGCCCGCCCTCTATCCTTTATAACTGTATGGTGAAACCGGAGGATTTGAACCCCTGACTAGACTCTGTGGTGGTCCCTGGCCTGCACCCTCCAAGGGCCCATAAAAACAACATGCACTGATTGGGCTCAATTACAATGGAGTACCGAAGTCCTAGCCGTGGCCCGTGGTGACCCATGGTGATAGCGCCCCCTAGCGGCAGTGATGCCAGACTTCTGTGCTCTGATGTCTGATAACGCCGGCGGAGATCCCGAACATTTAGTCCACAACCACAGGCTTTGGTACGGGTAAGAACACACTTACCTGTGTAAAGGCAAGAACACACTTACCTGTGTAAAGGCAAGAACACACTTACCTGTGTAAAGGCAAGAACACACTTACCTGTGTAAAGAACACACTTACCTGTGTAAAGAACACACTTACCTGTGTAAAGAACACACTTAACCTGTGTAAAGAACACACTTACCTGTGTAAAGAACACACTTACCTGTGTAAAGGCAGAACACACTTACCTGTGTAAAGGCAGAAGGCAAGAACACACTTACCTGTGTAAAGGCAGAAGGCAAGAACACACTTACCTGTGTAAAGGCAGAAGAACACACTTACCTGTGTAAAGAACACACTTACCTGTGTAAAGGCAGAAGAACACACTTACCTGTGTAAAGGCAGAAGAACACACTTACCTGTGTAAAGGCAGAAGAACACACTTACCTGTGTAAAGAACACACTTACCTGTGTAAAGGCAGAAGAACACACTTACCTGTGTAAAGAACACACTTACCTGTGTAAAGGCAGAAGAACACACTTACCTGTGTAAAGGCAGAAGAACACACTTACCTGTGTAAAGAACACACTTACCTGTGTAAAGGCAGAACACACTTACCTGTGTAAAGGCAGAAGGCAAGAACACACTTACCTGTGTAAAGGCAGAAGGCAAGAACACACTTACCTGTGTAAAGGCAGAAGAACACACTTACCTGTGTAAAGGCAGAAGTGGTGGTGGTGGTTACTCAACATTGTAAGTGGAGTTAGAATGTTTCTGTTCAATACATTGTCTGAGAGGTTGCAAGATCGTTTTTCACCCACCAATGTAGCACCTCACAAAACTTCATTTAAGGATTTCCCTTAAGCAGTCCTACGGTCTTCATGCATATGGATGAATCATGGATGTCTGAAATGTTAATGCTAGCAGGCTCCCTTCTGAATAGCCTAAATGCCTTATCAGTAATGATATACAGCATCAGTCAATGGAAGACTGAGCTGCCCTTCCTTCAGCAGCGAAGCTATCCAGCTCGCTGTATATGCATGCAGGGTTTTGAATGTAGCCTTCTGCTATCTTGCACTGTGTGGAGAGATATCATGGCAACTGTTACGTTTAATGAATATAGATTTCTGTTTTCTTTTCCACACAGATGTGTTACACAAAGCTATGCGCGTGCATGCACACATGCACACACACACACACACACACACACACACACACACACACACACACACACACACACACACACACACACACACCTGTGCCCAGCCGCAGCCAATGACAAGTGTGATTACGTGGTCCACTTTGTGTGTCTGCCTGTGTGACAGATGCATCTGTTGAGCAAATCTTGATGGATTCTTCGTGTGAATTCTAAATCAAAAGCGCAAGCACCCCTCCTCGTCTTTTCTTCATGTCCCGCGCAGACGTCTCGTCTTCTCCAACAGTGATCGACGAAGCAAAGATGGAGAAAACATTGCCTCAGATGCTTATCTCCACCTCCACATGTGGAGCTTGTTTGACGAATGGGAGCGACACAACATTTATTTTATTTATTTTCAGAATGCGTGCCTGTATTCTGTATTCTGTTCCGGCTGCTTGAAATGGCACGTTTTGCTGCGGTTTCACTTCAATTCATTTCGGTGGTAACATGCCGACGTAGGGCTTCTTTTCACGTGCCAACTCGTACCGGTGAATTGGCCAATTGTATCGTGGATGGAAATGTGTATAAAGAAAAGAATGTTTTTGTAATGCCTCTCGCAGCTGCGTGGGGAAAAAAAGTGTACAAATGCTAGATATTTCCTTGTCAGCCTGTCCTTTTGTCTCCACAGGTTTAGACAGCACGTCGTATTGTATGGAACACGACAATCTTGTCATTTGAAATGAACAGCGGACAAAACAAATCCAATCTCTTTGCAGCATAGTCATCTTATTTACTTGCCTTTTGACAACTCATGTCAAGGCCACAGAGTGCATTCCTTCTTTTCTTCTTCCCAGTCGTGTCTCTTTCCCTAGCCCTGTCTCCTTCTCCTCACTCTCTTTCTGCCCATGTCAGGTGTCGCTGTTTTCGTGTCCTCATGTTCTCTTATCTCCCTGTTCACCTGCGGCTCCTCAATCTCACCCCCTACTGTACTGTAACTTGGTTTAGGGGGGGGGGGGGGTTAGTGATTCAATATCTGTGATCTGAACATGGGTCCCCCCGTGCAAGGGCCAACATTTGTACTGTTGAACTATAAAGGAGCGAACATTTGGGAAGATGAGTTATTTACATTTTGGGTTTCATGCGATACCTCTTGTCAACCTGCAGTGGTCCTAGTCCTACCCGACCGCAGTATTGAAATGTCTCCATAGAAGAGCAGAGAGACCACCTCACCTGTGTTATTAACAGTATATTGTGTCAACTCACTCTTCCATGGATTGGTTAAAATGTAATTCTATTCATTTGACACAAAGATTGCAGCTTTAACCCCGGTGGCCACGTATGTTAAAAGTGATTACAGCCAGGTAAATAAAGAAAAGAAAAAAATAACAGATCTACTAGCTCTTGTAGATCTGTAGTGTGTTGCCTGTGACGTGTTGTGAGCAACTTGTAGATCAGTTATTTTTGAAAACATTGTAGGGCTATAGTGGTTAAAACTAAGGTTGAATTGTATTTATTTAGTTCTAAATTTGCGTGTGTGCGTGTGCTGGACAAGAACTCGTTCATCTGACAGGCGAGACTGGCCATCAAGGGTAGATTTTCTTTGCTATTTTATCACAGGTGGATGTGCTGTGTATTTTCATCTTCATGTTTGCAAGTGCTCAGAAAGCAAGAGTTGAAGCGTGGATCAGTCCTTGCACTGAATACATAAAACACTGTATATACATAAAACACTATAGGCCACATTCTTTGAACCTCATATCTGCCAACAAACGTGTTTGTTCAGGGGATGTTGTTGTCTCCACCAAGAGACAGGTGGGCCATTTGTTTGTGTCCGTTGAGTTTCCAAAAGCCTGTTCAGTCAGAGACAGTGATGCCGCCTCGGAGATGATGTGTAACCCATTCAGGCCTGACGTCGAAATTTTAAAAAAAAAGTTTTCTAAATCATGACAATTTTCGGAAAGATTTGAGGCACATTTTAACGATAGATCTGCTATTTTTCAATAGCTAAATTATAACATAATGTTTAAAACGCTAACGCTAACGTGACATGGATGCGTTCCAGGTCTCAATGGATTAAAAGAACAAATTGAAGGCCAAGGACATTGTTATTGTGTCTGCCTTAAAGCCATTGTTTTTTTCAATCAGCGTGTTTAGTTGGCAATGCGATTTGGGTAGAATTGACTCCAGCGAGGAAAAACAAGCCTCCAGCAAGACAGCGCGACAGCAAGCCTCCAGCTCCTCTGGCCATAACAACCTGCAACACGGGATGAGTTCACCCTTTTTAAAATCAAGAGCAAGCCACTTTCCCGACTCTACAGCTCCTAGACACGTACAGCATACTGACATGCTTCTTGTTTATGCCATAACGTTCAGCCTCACCGCAGTTGTGTCTTAACCCATTTCGACCTGAGAAAGATTCTACAAAATGTCTTCTAAATCCTGACAGTTTTCTGAAAAACCACATGTTTCTATGTCAGTGTTTCTCAAACTATTTCATGTCAAGGACCCCTAGAATTACATGTATTTGGCCGCCGACCTCCATCTGAAAATATGTAGTTCCACGGACCCTCCAGACGTAAAGTTTTGAGTTAGAAACGTTCGCTCTTTAAGACTATATATAAGATTTGCGCCACATTTTCACGATTTTTCAAAAATAGCAGACCTACAAGTTCATAGCGCGGCACTCGTCTCGGTGACGCGCTATGAGCTTGTAGATCTGCTATAGATCTTTTTTTGAAATTATGTTTTTATTTTGGTCCTTGTGTACAAGCATAATGAACAACTACATCATGAGAAGTACATTACATTACAATCATAAGATCTGCTATTTTTCAACAGCTAAAGCATAACAAACACCAAATACTTCAAACACCAAAAGGGGTTCCCGCCCAAAACGGATTAAGTGGCAGGAGACTGTTGTTATAGACACGTGGGGATTAAAGACAGTCCTTGAATAAATGCCCGTTGCGCTAAACTCAACACTTGAGAGCAGTCACAGAGCTGAATTGATATACTCCATGACTTAACTTATTTAGTAGCTCAATAATTCAATCTGAAAAGGAAGGAGCGTCGCTGCGCCAAATTGAGGAGGATTAATTCAGTGAGTGAACGGCGACAATCCTCCAAGGAGATATGTTAAACCTGTGCATAATAGCACCACTAACGGTATGTCGCTTAAACTGGCTGCTGAGCGATGGCTCTGACGCTCATGCACACATATTCAATACTTGTCAATTATCATTCACTCACTTCTGAGTCTTAAGGAGGCTTTCAGCGCCATTATCTAAGATTCACAGTCCAGAAGTAGATGATCTATTAAAAGAATATGCAAGCAAGCAAACACTTGAATCCCTTCTTAAAGGAGTAGTTCACCCAACAAAATGAGTTATTTTCTATCAATTACACACCCCATAAAGCATTGAATTCATGGACATGTTTAGGTCCAACTATACTCTAAGTTAGGTAACCTAAGCATCTTAGGGTTAATGGGCTTTTTCCCCCAATATTTGTTTATTGACAATGCAAACATTATCATCAGATTACAACATTACAGAATCACTTTTTTTATTTTATAAACAAAACTGAAAAACAGCAACAGGAAAAACAAAAACAGCAAAACTCGATAAACAGGACCCCCCCCACCCACCCCCCACCCCAGCCCCAGAAAGGTAAACTACACAGCTTTCATTACTCTGTATTGTCCCTAACACCCTTTGGCAACAAGAACTCACATAGGAAAATCAACCCAAAGGAGATATTGAAGGTAGAACCTCAAAGAACCTACCCCAGATCTTTTCATAAGTAGCAGGCTTTCTTTCTCCTTACATTGTAATGTACAGTATCTTTTCTGGAGTACATTAATGGGCTATTTTTTACGAATATTCAGCCTTTTTTTTTTTTTTTTTTAACAATAACAGTGTTGCTTCCATGACGGCAGTATATACATTAAGGCCCTGGCTGTCACACAACAATATATTATTACTGCCACAGTAGGTGTTTTGAAACATATATACATGTTATGTGTGTGTATATATGTGTAATATATACACACACACACGGTTGATTAAGTGCCACGTGTCTTCCAGTGCGGAGGGCGTTGTGGCTTTCCCTGGCTAGGTGCAAAGACAGCATTTACACCTCCGACTGGGCCTGGCACTGGTGCATGAGATCAGCTGGGGTGTACCATATGCTTCTCCGCCCGACCCAACACACCACCTAGCCTGCTACCATCTGTCACAGAGAGAACACCGGAGCAAAAGAAAACCCACTCCGATGGGGTCTCGTCATCCATGCGTGGCGTTTGTTTCTCGCTTCAGTCGGCACCCGATCCCCTGTTGGACCGTGTTCTACATATCCGTCGCAAAATGACCGCCATGGCCCGCCGCACTTTTTCCGTTTTTCATACCTAATCTCCCCGCACCTGCCCGTTGTTTTTGCCAAAGCACACGTTCCATTTGTTTTGCCAGTCGAGTTGGAGGTAAAGTGTAGAGATTGTAGTGTAGGGATTTTATTTTGCGTGTTTTGTTTTACACCCACTGATTTCCATAAAGCTTGGAGCCAGCTACAAAACCCAAAGTGCACACATGCACACACGCAAACATACCCTCACATACAGTTATGTATGCTCAGAGTCATTTGTAGGTGGGCTATAGAGATCAAATTGAATACTTTAGATACACAAAAAGCCCAGTGGCTTGTTTCCATTGTGGTCCTACAGTATATTATGGGCAACACAACAAACAAAAGAAACCCCAACTAAAAACAGATCTATCACAGAACAATTTGCAACTTTATGGACTGTAAAGGAGGGAAATTACCACCCATAATTTGTGTTTTTATTTTGTATTCCTGAGCTGAAACAACAGGGGGGTACCTCTTCAAAGCTTTGGTGAATACATTCTTTTGTACGAGCGGCGCGCTGTGCTGGGACCTCACAAATCACAATGTAATTTTGAGTCGCGGCGGCGGGGGCCTGTATTGATATGCTGCAAAAGCTGGCACATCACTATTACTCATGCTTTAGGGTCCCCTGCTGTGTTGCCCAATGCAGCACCCGGACAATTGTTCAGCTGGAAGGCATTGGACCATTATTTGGCTAATGCTGGCCCTAAATTGCATGTTATATTATTAGGGCTATTCCATGCTCCATTGAGCAGAACATTTTGTAAGAAAGAAAAAATAATAATCCAATGAATTATGCTTCCATCGCTTGCCCTGTGTGCGTGTCCTCACACCATTCACATCACATTCATTCTAGTTGTTACATTTCTAGCATTTGGAGTTGTGTTGTGGAAGGGCATGGGCCATCCTCATTCAGTTCTTTACTGTTTGTGCGTCCCTCTGGGTGCATGCCATTCCACCGATGACAGATTTGATAGAAAACTTGGAATTGTGATTTTTGGAGTGCAAAGAAAGAAAAGCAGCATTCCAGTAAAGGATATAAACCTTCTTCCATTATTTCGTTTTTGTTTGTTTGTTGACCTTTGGTCAATTATGCTTATCCCATTAGTGTGGTGGGAGTCCACCACAGTAGCAGCATTACTGTAGGTATCCTATAATGGACTGGCTTAAAGCACTTCACCTCCCACCCCTGCTGGCCCTGCATGCCTCACCCAGCTGGAACTACCTCCAACACTTACAAATGCCTTTTTAAACACACTTTGATCCCCCCTGACCCTTCCCCCCCCCCCACCATCTATGACATGAGGCAGAGTCTGAGGTGAAAAGCGCTTATGGTGGCAGTTCAGTGGCCAGTGGTTTTGGCTCAGGCAGTTGCCCCCTTTTCTCCGTCTCTGAAGTGGTGGGAGATAAGAGTGGACCCTATAGCTGTGTGATTTGTTTCTTCAATAGGATCTTTAAGATTGACTGTCGTGTCCATACTCTGTTAACGTAGCCTCATTTGGGTCACCTCCTGGGCTGGCTGGCTGGTGACACGTGCAGAGAGTGAGAGGGCACTGAAGTGACTGCTTGCCTCTGTTGCCTGCATAAAAAACGTTTTACTTAAATATGACTCCTTGCACTTCAAAACAATATGTGACTTCAGTGTTCTACAGGTGGTTATTGTTATTCAATTCGGGCAAAAACGGAAGTCTTGAGCTCTTTAAGGCTATTGTACAATTAGTTCCGATCATTGGCCTCAATCGGCTTCAGTGACCGATCTGCAATCGAGCACCATTCTCGCCGAGACAGGTTCTCCCTCTCTCTGGTGTCAGTTTTAGCTATTTACTGTACAGTGGGTAGACTTTTTTTTTTTTTTTTTTTTAGCATTTCTTGAGATGAACTGATGTTCTCGTTGTTGTGGAAACCAAATGGTGTTTGATGAAACAAAATGTTCACAATCCTATGCGGTATATCACTGTTGATGTGTGCCAAACATCCAACGCTATGATTATTAAATGGTTCTGT
>NC_136790.1:20608804-20629734 GCF_951216825.1 Electrona antarctica | reverse complement strand
GCAAACTCCAGCCATAGGAGCCATGCCAGTGTCCTCGTTTTCCCTTTTTGATCAGACAGTAGGGGGGGAATAAATTAGTGTAGCGAGCGAGCGGAAGGTACCAGTACTGCCCCGCCCCGCTCCCAGCAGGGCTCCAGCTGATGGACGGAACAACTGTGCCAACCACTCCCCATCCCCCCCCCCCCCCCCCCCCCCCCACACCTTCCGCTCCTCGAGGGACCGGCCTGTCATGCGGAAAAAAGACTGATGTTAGCCTGGGAGTTTTCCCAGCTCTGCTACCTGCTTTTGTGACACGCTTTCGGAGAAGAGAGAGGGGCCCTGTACTGCTAACGGGCTGGTTTCAAAACTCAAGGTTATTAGCATGGACAGGAAGGCCCGCTGACAGGCAGCACACGGCTAGCGCTTGGGGCCATCGTTCGGCACGCCACCAGGAGCCCATTGGAGGCGTTTTAATCGCTGGTAGGACACGTATGACATGTGCGCGAGCGCACACACACACACACGCACACACACACACGTGCGCGAGCGCCCACCACACACAGGTGCAAAGGCACATAGCGTAAGTCTGTCCTCTCTCCGCGGGCTTGTTGTCATTGTGTGCATTAGCAGGCTTTAAGGTCTCCCCGCCGCTCATGGAAAGCCATGCATCTGAAATTGGCTGTAAATAGGCTTTGGAGGGCAAGGCGGCCTGTCTCTCAAAGAGCGCTGATATTCCTGTAAGCCGCTTAGCGTTTCCTCCTCCTCATTACGCAGCCTTAACCTATTCATGTAGTGGGGTAACACGTGGAATTATTCCCCGCACATCCACTCTCTCATATTAGGACGATGCTAATCTGCCAAAGTGGAAGTATACATATACAGTGGAATATTATTTGTTATCATAATATTGTTTTGCATAAATGGAGCCTGCCGTGATGTGATTCTGAATTTCTAGGTTTAGTCAGGAAATACAAAATAAAAGCACTCCAGTGCAGTGACAGACGCACATGCCATTGGTCTTCCATAAGTAGCCTACACATTATTACTTATCGGTGACAGCCACTGCCAGGCTTAGTTGGCTACAAGAACATATTAATGTCAGCTCTGTATCCAATGTAAGCTCTCAATGGTCTCGCACCTTCCTACCTACAGGACTGCCTGCCTAAATATGTCCCAAACCGCCCCCTAAGGTCTTCCACTGCTGGCCTGCTCGCTTTGCCTAAAAAAATGGCAACTAAAAAATACGGGGAAGCAGCGTTTTGCTTCTACGGGCCGACGGCGTGGAACAAACTCCCACTGTACCTTCGACAGGCAGCCTCTGTAGACATTTTTAAAGCGCAGCTCAAGACCCACTTCTACACTCTAATTTTTTGTTATTCATGTCCTCACTGTATTGCATTACTGCTCTTGTTTTATAATGTTTATGCCTTGCTTTTCTTTTCTTTTTTTCTCCATTGCTCTGTAAAGCACTTTGAGCTGCATTTCATGAAAGGTGCTATACAAATAAAGTTTTATTATTATTATTATTATGTAGCCTGTAGAATGGACTACCTGTACCGATATATTGAGCATGCCATTAAGCAAAGACATTTTCTGAGAATTGTCGAGGTCAAAAGGAATATCCATGGTCGCCGCAGATTGGTATCAGCTAGCTAGGGAGACACTATATGACATTTAGTATTTAGTAACGCATTGTAAAAAGACTGGCCACTAGATAATGCCTGACTTACTCTGACTTTCAATGTTGGTCTTCTTTCAGTTGAAAAAGAGTACAAAAAACTAAACGTAACAAAAGTTACTGGTTGCATTTGTTCTCCAGTTTGCAATGAAAAGGTGAAGAAACGGAGGTTAATGGTAAAATGTGGCTCGAGGTCGGGTATGGAGAGGACTGTAAACTACAACAAAACTGTAACAACGTTTACTGCAGATCTGTATGCTGTTGTTTTTCATGTTGACCACCAGTCATAAATCGATCAAATTATCTAATAGCCCTGACTGTCTGTAAATCAAGATAGGATTAAGGCCTGGGTCTGTGCCCATGGACCACCGGGCTAGCCTGGAAACCAGACAAATCTGCCAGTGCAAACAATTCAAATTGCCCTCGGTAGATTTGGTCTGGCCCTGTTCGGTTGGGATTAGATTTCCAGTATGCCGGGTTTATCACCAGAGGCATTTGTTTTAATTCGCCCCTTGGAAGCAGGTTCCACACACACACATTCCAGACTAATATCTACGCTGCAGTGATAGCGGGGGGCCTCCAGCTCCAGACCCATTTCAGCCCCTTTTCCGACCTGTGATTTAGCGCTGGCAGGCAGCAATGCGCAGTTGTGTAGCCATCCATATTTAGCGATTATATCCCTTTTTACATCAACAATTCATGCACGTATTAACAGGCAACACCAGTCCCACTTATGCAATAGGCCTACTAAATAATTGATGATTGCCTGGTGGCTGTATTCTGCTGGTGTGATCTGCCTCGGAGGAATTTGAAATCTGTTTTTGAGTTTTGTTGCCATGCATTATGCACAGACTCTGGTCTGATCTTGTAAATCAGCCGTGATGTCCAAATCATCGCTATAATCGGCCTCAAAGTCTTAGCATTTTGTCCAAGGCTTAAAGCATCTCCGTGGAGACTCCCACAGTTGTCGATGTAGGATATATTTTTAACCCATTGTGGGCGGGAACCCCTTTTGGTGTTAGCATTATGTTATGCTTTAGCTATTGAAAAATAGCAGATCTACAAGCTCGCAGCGCGCCACCAAGGCGCGCTACGAGCTTGTAGGTCTGCTATTTTTGAAAAATCGAAGAACCACCGACATAGAAACATGGCTTTTTCAGAAAACTGTCAGGATGTAGAAGACATTTTTAGAATCTGATCTCGGGTCAGAATGGGTTAATGAGGACTTCATATATATACTACGACTTTAAGTCTTCAGCTAGATTAAGTACATGCCTGGGAACCGCTGTCAGGTGTCAGGGTGCCTCTCTGTCACTGCGTTGTTGGAGCCCAGGGCCGTTCCCAGGAACGTCATTAGACACACTGGCTGTGTCTCTGTGCCAAGAGGTGGACCCGTCTAACGAGGTCTCAGCCGTCACGCCGGCACCCACTGGAGGCACAGAGGTGTCTTCGTCAGTCCGGGACACTTAAGCCTGAATTATACTCTGTTGTGCCTGGGTGTCGCACATGGAAAATAGCCAATTTGTGAGCTTGTGAGCTTGTAGATCTGCTATTCTCGGAGCACGCAACCAAGTAGAAATGAGGCATTGTATAATCTGGCGCCACCACAGAGGGGCCATCATTAGAGGGGCCGGCAGGGCTATAAGCAGCTACACTGTAGGCGTACACTCGGGTACAGCAGGTCAAATGGGTCACAGACTGGCGCTTTATGTTGTTCAGACTCGAGCTTGTTTTGCTGCGAAGACTGGCGTTTGGTTCTGGGATTGCCAATGGAAAGAGGATCACACAATGCTTGCCGCTTAACACGTATTTTCCACTATATGCTCAGCCCTGACGTCCTCCTGCTGAGGCCATTATCTGTCAAGATGTAGGGAAAGGTTCACAGGGTTTCCATTCGCCTTGCGTCTTCTTCTATCATGGCTTGAATGACGGAAGCTGTTTCTTTCTTTTCAGACTGACCTTTTCAGAGAATTGGAAATGGTAAAACTTTACAAAGAGATTAACTTGTATAATATCAGCTTTACCACTCCGATAAAGATGAACATAAATGTCTAAAGATTCGTTCCTAGTGCATGCATAGCTAGCCAGTGCCATAGTAAAACTTAAATGAAGTCATGCAGCTTGCTATGCCATTAGAGGTGAGGTGAGGTTACAATAATATATTTCTGTATACTGTAGTGCAAGAGAGAGTAACGAGCATCTCCTGGATCATCTGTATTGTTTTTACTAATTAGCACAGCTCATTAGTTCAGTGTTGATAAAATAATTGCCCTTTTGAAAGTGGTTAATTCTTCAAATGAAGCGCAGTTCAGTTTGTTGAATTAACCCATTTTGGGCGGGAACCCCTTTTGGTGTTAGCATTATGTTATGCTTTAGCTATTGAAAAATAGCAGATCTACAAGCTCATAGCGCGCCACCGAGTGGCGCGCTATAAACTTGTAGATCTGCTATTTTTGAAAAATCGAAGAACGACTGACATAGAAACATAGCTTTTTCAGAAAACTGTCAGGATGTAGAAGACATTTTTAGAATCGGATCTCAGGTCAAAATGGGTTAATGCTATGAGTCCTGTCCCCACAGCAGATGCATAGGCTGCACTCTAGCCTCCATAGGAAGATGAAGACAAAATGTTTGTAATTGGAAGTCTGTGAAGGTCTGTCACAGCATAGAGGCCAATTAGATTATTGCAAGGAGGAGAAAAGCATGAATGACTGTTCTCTCTATTCCGAAATAATCCTCACAATGTGAATCTACACGTTGTCAATTTATCTGTTGTTGAATTTATTTCTCTCTAGTCTGCTTTTTTCCTTTTGTTTTCTCCCTCAGGCATAGATAAACTCTCTCAGACCTAGGAGGTTTACTTTAATGTTGAGCAGCAGATGTTGATGTCGAAAGGTCGCTTCCTTTTTCATGTGCTCTCGTTTGTGCCATTTATCTTTGCGGAGCCACTACCGTCTTCGTTCGTGCGTGCGTGCGTGCGTGCGTGCGTGCGTGCGTGCGTGCGTGCGTGCGTGCGTGCGTGCGTGCGTCTGTCCCCTCACTCCCAAGAGTTTGATTAGCCTCCTCCGGTTAGCTGCTGCATTAGTTTAATTACGACCCGCACGCTTTGGGGAAAGCAGTGGTGTAACTTTATTTACTAGTTTCTTGGTAGATTCTTGGTAGATTATTATTTATTATTATTACACAACATTAATTAACCACTTCAGCCCTATGCATTCTTACTTATAATACGACACATTGTGAGCTTACAGATTTGCTATTTCCAAAGCATTTTTTTTGTGAATTCTGCAAAATGAGTCCCACTTACAGGTACGTATATTCTAATACTTTTACTCAATACAAAATCAGAGTATTTCTTTCACCACTGGGGGAAACCTGCCTTGTTCTTATACAGTCTACATACTCTCTCTCTCTCTCTGTCTCTCTCTCTCTGTCTCTCTCTCTCTCTCTCTCACACACCCATCTCCATGCACCCTAGCCCCTAGTCTCCATGCACCCTAGCCCCTAGTCTCCATGGCTTCATTAACTCTCATGCTAGTGCTAACTCTGCCACTAATCAGTGGCAGAGTCATAATGAGAGTAGGGCTATTGGAGAGAGAGAGAGAGAGACAGGGGGGCAGAGATGCAGAGAGAGAGAGAGAGAGAGCTTGAGAGAGAGAGAGAGAGAGAGACAGGGGGGCAGAGATGCAGAGTGGGAGAGAGCGAGAGAGAGAGAGAGAGAGAGAGAGAGAGAGAGAGAGAGAGAGAGAGAGACAGGGGGGCAGAGATGCAGAGTGGGAGAGAGCTTGAGAGAGAAAATGGGGTGGTGGTGGTGGTGGGGATTAGATGGAGTAACGTGTAAAGGTAACATCCTCTGTCTGTGCCAGCTGCTGTCTGGGTAAATAGACTGGGAGTTGACTTGCTTTCATTACTGGGGATTGTGGGAATGAGTTGCGCCCGGGGAAGGCCGTGGAACTGCGGCTGATGGGTCTGATACGATGGGAGATGGTGCACCATGTTAATCTGTTTTCCTGTTTTTTTCCCAGACAAATGAAGTACTGTACATGGAAATGCAAATGTTGTCCCTTCTCTCTGCTTCTTCTGCACACTATGGGCTCCATTTTCGTCACCACTAAAGCCCTTATCCCTAAACCTTTTTGTCTGTTTTTACTATTTTGAAAAACATTTTTGAATAGTTCAACTAGCCAATCTACATTGACATGTTGTGAGCTTGTAGACTGGCCATTTTAACTATTCAAAAATGTTTTGCAAAATAGTAAAAAAAAAGGCAAAGAAGTTTATGGATAAGGGGTTTAGCGGTGACGAAAATGGAGCCCCATGTGTGCATCCTTCTCTCTCACTCACTCACACACACACACACACACACACACACACACACACAGACACACACACACACACACACACACACACACACAGAGAGAGAGAGAACAGGTACTGTAGTGTGCAATAGACTGTCGCAACATAGTGTGACTTTAATTAACACCTACCGGTACAGTGTAGTTTCTCCACATGACCTTTCTAGCTCCCAGATTTCATTTTGTATCGCTCCACGCGCTGTACGGACCGCCGTGAACTCGCCCAGTCAGTTGTCGGCCGTAGTGTCCGCTGATTAGGTCCAGGGACACATGTGCCCTTTTTTGCCCTTGACTTGAGAGCTGTGGTGAAGTCCAACATGAAAGCAGCGTTGCTCCTGTGATTCTACATGCTGCTCCTCCTCAGTGGTCCACTCCACACGCCGGGGCTCATTAGGAACCGTGTGTGTGTGTGTGTGTGTGTGTGTGTGTGTGTGTGTGTGTGTGTGTGTGTGTGTGTGTGTGTGTGTGTGTGTGTGTGTGTGTGTGTGTGTGTGTGTGTGTGTGTGTGTGTGTGTGTGTGTGTGTGTGTGTGTGTGTGTGTGTGTGTGTGTGTGTGTGTGTGTGTGTGTGTGTGTGTGTGTGTGCCTGACTGACTGACTGACTGACTGACTGACTGACTGACTGACTGACTGACTGACTGACTGACTGACTGACTGACTGACTGACTGACTGACTGACTGACTGACAGAGGCGGACTTACCATTGGGCTAGGGTGGGCTACAGCCCGGGGGCCCCCGACGGGGGGGGGGGCTCAATAAAATAATCTGCTCTGCAGACAGTGACGCTGTGTTGTGGGGTAGCTGTGGAAACCCCTGCCAATGTTGCTGTGCATGGCAGCCTGCATTCAGCGACTTGTCTGTCTGCCTGCCTGCCTTTTCTTTTTTTTACGGCCGAAATGCACCGCGCAGCCCAGGGGGCCCTGAAATTTTGTCTAGCCCGGGGGCTCTTGGGATGTGTGTGTGTGTGTGTGTGTGTGTGTGTGTGCGCGTGTGCGTGCGTGCGTGCGCGCCTGCCTCCCTCCCTCCCTGTGATCTTTGTTACCTTTCCCTATGGGCCTCGGCGATAGGACTGTCTTCAAATCAACATCGCCATTATTTCAAACTTTTGCCTCGATTACAATTAATTAACGATTCTTATTTGTTAAGAATTGTTAGCTGTTCTACAAGCTCCCAAAGCATCATTGCATTGTGAGCATGGAAATTGGCTATTCTCACTATTTTTGTTTGCTACCATTATATGTAACCATAATGTGTGTAACAAAGTAGAATACAGGGCCAAGTGCCACCATTTCTAAGCTGTGCTGCATAACTGCTCTCACTGCCTTCTTAATTTTACAACTCCCCTTTCACTCTTGCTCTTACTCTTCTGTCACAAATCACTCCCGACACTTTCCTCCATCCGTTCCACCTCGCCGGTCACTTCTCTTCCAAACTCCCCGTTACCACCAGGCTTGGGCAGTTGACCCCGAGCATTTAAACTTCACCTTCACCACCACCTCTCTACTGCTTTCATCCTCAACGCTCCACTGTCACCTTTCTCATTCATGCACACACATTGTGTATAATTCTCATGCCAAATCACATGCCATATCACAATATTATGATGGGCGGGATTTTGGTGTTAGCATTATGTTATGCTTTAGCCATTGAAAAATAGCAGATCTACAAGCTCATAGCGCGGCACCGAGTGCCGCGCTATGAACTTGTAGGTCTGCTATTTTTGAAAAATCGAAGAACGACTGACATAGAAACATAGCTTTTTCAGAAAACTGTCAGGATGTAGAAGACATTTTTAGAATCTGATCTCTCAGGTCAAAATGGGTTAATATCAGGATATCGATATATTGCCCAGCCCTCATGGTCCCCTTTTAAAAACAAAATCCTGCATGAATGGGATCATTTCAGCCTTTTGAAAGGACGTATTTCAGCCTTTTGAAAGGGCAGTGTATGCTTTTGGATATACACACACAGTGCGTCATGCTGAGTTAGGTTGCATTATATCTGTCATTTTTCTCTTTTTCCGCATGTGATCAGCAAGTTGTCAATCCTCTTTTTTTTCCCTTTTTTTTATGCTGATGTTGCCTCATGTTGCCACATTGTGCACTGCATAATAAGGCATTTTCCTATCAATTACTGGTGCAGCAGGCATGAACACCTGCCTTGTTCTCACCCCATTACCCTTCCCTGGCACATTACGTGCCTTTTTAATTCAGCTAATATAGCCGAGCTTGTAGAATCACGTCTTGCTTGTTTTAACCCATTGAAACCGGGAAAGCATCTGTGTTCATTTTATATTTTAACCACTTCAACCATTCTAGTGAGCTAGATTAGCTATTTTTGAAAAAAATCATTTTAAAGCGAACCCTTTAACTCAAATCTTTGCTGCTGGGGGTCCCTCGAACGAAATATCCTGAGATGGAGATATGTGGCCAAAAAAAAAAAATATATAATTTTGGCCTTGACATGAGAAAGTTTGAGAACCACTGACATAGCAACAGACGTTACATTTTGTTTCCCAGAAAACTGTTAGGATTTATAAAACATTTGTAGAAAGGGCGTCAGGTCTTACCGGGTTAATCCATTCTGGGCGGGAACCCCTTTTGGTGTTTTAAGCATTATGTTATGCTTTAGCTGTTGAAAAATAGCAGATCTACAAGTTCATAGCGCGGGGCACTCGGTGCCGCGCTATGAACTTGTAGGTCTGCTATTTTTGAAAAATCGTGAAAATGTGCCTGAAATCTTTGAATATATATTGTTACAGAGCGAGTTTTTAACGCAAATCTTTGCTACTGGGAGGGTCCCTGGAACAACATATTTTCAGATGGGGGTCGGCGGCCAATTTCATATATTTTTTGGGGTCCTTGACATGAAATATTGAGAACCACTGATATAGAAACATAGGTTTTTCAACTTAGAAGACATTTTTTAAATTTCGACGTCAGGCCTAAATGGGTTAAGGTTGTCGTCAGTGTCGTAGCGCCGGTGTCTCAGCATCCTCCGCAGTACAGTCAGCGCGGAGCAGAGTCTCCCGGTGCTGCATTTCCTGTGTGCCATCATCCCCCCTGTGGCACACGCAGGCCCGCAGGACACCACCATTTCAGCTCACTTTGAACTCCTTTCCATTACAAGTGAGCGTTAATAGCAGTCTTTTTTTATCTTCAAATTAATATATAAATTCACCTCATAAGCCTCTGTACTTCTTTTATACAAGGAATAGAGGAAATAACCTATCTAGAAGCTCACAATGGATCGTAATGCTTTATGAGCTTGTAGATTTTCTTCTTTTTTTTTTTACATTTTGAAAATGTGGAATTTTTGGGGAGGTGATTGCCTGCAATGACATGCCGTTGACAGCTCTCATGGCCCTTTCAATATTTTATCTCCTCTCTCTCTCTCTCTCTCTGACCTGGCCTCTTTCTCTGTCTCTCGCAGTTCTCCCGTATCTCTCCAGAGAGAATAAAGGCCTCACTAAAGCAGTGTTGGTTTTAATCCCTGCCACCCTGTCAAGAGATCGTTCTCTCTGTGTCATGTCCAAAAGCAGCCAGGCCCCCGGAGACTTTCTTTTTTTTAGAGCTTCCTCCCGTCTAGACACTTTACACACCCTGTCTTACACACCCCGTCTGAAGAGTCCAGTTTTCCCCACCGCTTCGTGAGAACCGTCTTCTCCTCCTCCTCCTCGCTAGCCCAAGGACGAGGCGTCTTTCCAGGCATGGCATGGCATAGCAGCGCCCCGCCACCTCCCCCCGCCCCCCAATCTCCCCTGTTCCCCATCCCCGTCCACTTCCCGTTCCTGATGGCAAGCGCCTGTCGATAGCTGAACTCCCCCACCTAGATGATGATAATAACAACCGAGCCAGACGCCATGGCCTCCATCGAGTGCTCTCATCATCACTCCACTTTGGATAGAGGGAGGTTGTGGTCGGGCGACGGCAGAGACAGCCCGAGTGGGCCTCCCTCTTTAAAAACGCTCGTTCTCCCCGCGTAGCGGAGGTCGGAGAGCGGCTGCAAGGTGCTTGCATAATTTAAGCAAAGGTTGTACAGATTTTTGCCAACATGCATCACTGGACCTTTGGTTGTTTACCTCTCCACGTTGAGCTCATTGAAACACTTGATACACTTTAGCACCCTGTTTCCAAAAATACTTTGCAAGTGGTTAACTCATCCATCGCCAAGGACTTATTTAAAAAAAAAAAAAAAAGGTTTTTTTTTTTTTTTGACTTTTTTTTTTGAAATAAATAAAAATATGTAAAATAAAATAAAAGATATATGGTGGCGGTCTGGGCCTTTTGGCGCCCCCTAGTGGCGATGGATGAGTTAAGGCCAACCCACGAGGGACATGGACAAAAACTCCTGTTGATTTCCTGGGTTTCAGATTTGACACACATGGAATCAAAGCATTCATTTTTTTTTACACACACTCTGCACTTTACGGACAAAGTGTAAGTTTGTAATTAGGCTAGTAGGCTAGGACCCCCAAGGGCCTTGAGGCCGTTCCAGGGGGTCCCCAGCAAAATGTACTTCATTATTTTGCCAGCTAGAGAGAATGTAATAATGATTATTCAGATCATAGACCGTTATAACTTATTCAACAACTACAATCATCTCTTATCTTGGTTCTGCAGTCTGATACTGTACATAGATATTCGGGTGTCCTTAACATGAAAATGTTTGAGAACCCCTGTCATACAGTGCTGTACCTCTCTGTTTAAGTACTCATTCAGAGTGGAATGATGGACTTATGCACTGCAGTATTAATGATGCCTGATTGGCTCTCACAGCCTCCTCTAAAAACGTCCTGCCCTGCCTCCAGCGGGTTGTATCTGAACTCTCTCTGACATTTCTCTGTGTCTGACTGACTCCTTGGCCGTGTCTCTGTCTTTCAGATGTCAAGGAGATCGTGCTGAAGGCTCAGATTCTGGCCGGTGGCAGAGGGAAGGGCGTGTTTGACAGCGGCCTTAAAGGAGGAGTGCACTTAACGAAGGAGTAAGTATACACCACTACCCCCCCCCCCCCCCCCCCCCCCAGCTCAGTGGCCTTGTGGTTAGAGTGTCCGCCCTGAGTCTGGGAGGTTGGGGTTCAATCCCCGGCCGGGTCATACCAAAGACTCTAACAATGGGACCCAGTGCCTCCCTGCTTGACACACAGCATCAAGGGTTGGATTGGGGGGTAAGTCCCTGCGACATACTAGCGTCATGTCCAGGGGGTGTACTTGTACATCAAGCTGCCTCACGCTACAGAAACAGGAGATAGGCTCCTGCCCTATGGGCCTCATGGCTCGGCAAGGCTACTTACTTACTACCCCCCCCCCCCCCACCCCCCCTGCCAGCTCGCACACCAAAGGTCGTTGTATTAGCAAAAGTCCTTAACTTGTGTGTCCTGCCATAGCTGAGTGGATAGAGAGGCCGTCTGGAAATCAGTGGGTCACCGGTTCACCATACATGTCTAAGGCCCCATTTAGACTGCAGTCAAATCCGATTTGAATCTGATTTATTTCTCAGATCGAATCTTTTTGTACTCGCATTTGCAAGTGATCGGATCTGTCACAGATGTGTGTGTTCAAACTGACAGTCAAATCCAGCCTGAATCACATCTGTGCAGCATCCAGATTGGATTCCGATTTGTTTAAATAAGTCTCTAAACACAAAAAAAAGTCACATGGAATTTGATTTTAGATCAGGTTACTGTTCAGACTGAAACGGATATCTTTGAAATCTGATTTGAAACCCCCTCTGAATGTGGCTCAAATCGCATTTGTAAAAATCTGATTCCATATGACTTGTTTGTGTTTAGACAAAATTATTTAAACAAGTCTGATTCCAATCTGGATGTGGCACAGATCTGATTCAGGCTGCATTGGGCTGCCAGTGTAAATGGTGCATAAATGTCCCTGGACAAGACACTTAACTCCCCTGAGAGTTTATTGTGTTTTCATGTTCTCCAACAAACAACTGCAGCTTGTAGAGACAGGACAGGGAGTCCTCTAGCCGTACTCCCCAGACTCGGAGACGATTTGGGCTTAGACGACTCACATTTCAACCAAACGGCGTCTTTCTTTCTCTGCATCTTATTTGGATGCAGCTGCCCTCAATTAAACTTTGAAAAGGGGGGATTTTAGTTTTGACAGTGCTGTGCGCCCCATGCTGGGTTATTATTCTCTGCTGTTGAGCTGTCCCAGCATGTTGTAGCATTCTAGTTTTTTTGACAGCTACAGTATGTATGCTGTACACAGTACTGTATATAATCCTCCAATACTGTATATATTGAATTCTAGAAGGAAATACGAATAGGAAAAACAAATACAAAATAAAGTCAAAACAAGAAAATACTACTAAAAAGGTGTTTAACAAACAATAGTAACATCAAGACATGGCTTCAAACATGTGTCGAAACGTCATAACTAATCCATCCGACGAGTACACACGTCCTAGCACACTTTAATTGATTATCAAACGAGAGAAAAATATTCAGATTTATTTTATTTTTTGGGGGGGTTGGCCTCTCCTTCTGCACCATACTCCTTGCTCTTTGCGCATGTGCGTTGCCGTTCACTTCCCTGTATACGGCTCAGAAAGAATGCCTCGTATCTCCTAATCTAAGGAGCTCTCCGTGGTTTTGACCAGACGGATATACTAAGCTATTCATTTCTGACTTCAACATGCCTCTCGTTCAAAATGTGAACGCGAGGGATTATTCAGCGACTTTATCGTAATGATAGCGAGGTAAGCAAGCAAAAATATTTCTCCCGGTTTTTGGAACGGAAAGGGGGCTTACAGAGTAAAAGCGGCCATATCTGTGCGGCACCCCAAGCAGTTATTTTGAAAGAAATCCCGGCGCTGATTGTGTTTATTTACTGAATTTTGCAAGGCTAAGCACAAAAACTTCAGAATGTTCCAGAGCCTGTTCTACGTAACAGATTTCGGTGCCTCGACTGCAACGTTCACCTAAAAGACAAAAAGAAAGGTGATTTATGACAATTCCCCCGCGACATGTATCATTGTCACCCTACTTCTCGATTTCAGATGGTCGGAAAACTTTTCCCCCAAAAGTGAGACATTCTCAAATTCGTTGTCCTCAGACGGTTTCCAGCGCGCACACACAGTTCACCTTGTGCTCATCTATCAAAGGATGAGCACAACCCCTGGGTTCATTTGTATTCACTTTTCAAAAAGCGGAGCGACTTGGAGAGGACTCGGCCCAGGCACGCAGGCTGACTTTTCAGCTGCTGGAATAAGGACAGGCTCATTCAAAGAGAAGTGTCAACGTATTGCAGATTCTCCTGAAGCTGTGCCTTGTCAGAATATCTTACCACAGCTCGCACACCAAAGGTCGTTGTATTAGCAAAAGTCCTTAACTTGTGTGTCCTGCCATAGCTGAGTGGATAGAGAGGCCGTCTGGAAATCAGTGGGTCACCGGTTCACCATACATGTCTAAGGCCCCATTTAGACTGCAGTCAAATCCGATTTGAATCTGATTTATTTCTCAGATCGAATCTTTTTGTACTCGCATTTGCAAGTGATCGGATCTGTCACAGATGTGTGTGTTCAAACTGACAGTCAAATCCAGCCTGAATCACATCTGTGCAGCATCCAGATTGGATTCCGATTTGTTTAAATAAGTCTCTAAACACAAAAAAAAGTCACATGGAATTTGATTTTAGATCAGGTTACTGTTCAGACTGAAACGGATATCTTTGAAATCTGATTTGAAACCCCCTCTGAATGTGGCTCAAATCGCATTTGTAAAAATCTGATTCCATATGACTTGTTTGTGTTTAGACAAAATTATTTAAACAAGTCTGATTCCAATCTGGATGTGGCACAGATCTGATTCAGGCTGCATTGGGCTGCCAGTGTAAATGGTGCATAAATGTCCCTGGACAAGACACTTAACTCCCCTGAGAGTTTATTGTGTTTTCATGTTCTCCAACAAACAACTGCAGCTTGTAGAGACAGGACAGGGAGTCCTCTAGCCGTACTCCCCAGACTCGGAGACGATTTGGGCTTAGACGACTCACATTTCAACCAAACGGCGTCTTTCTTTCTCTGCATCTTATTTGGATGCAGCTGCCCTCAATTAAACTTTGAAAAGGGGGGATTTTAGTTTTGACAGTGCTGTGCGCCCCATGCTGGGTTATTATTCTCTGCTGTTGAGCTGTCCCAGCATGTTGTAGCATTCTAGTTTTTTTGACAGCTACAGTATGTATGCTGTACACAGTACTGTATATAATCCTCCAATACTGTATATATTGAATTCTAGAAGGAAATACGAATAGGAAAAACAAATACAAAATAAAGTCAAAACAAGAAAATACTACTAAAAAGGTGTTTAACAAACAATAGTAACATCAAGACATGGCTTCAAACATGTGTCGAAACGTCATAACTAATCCATCCGACGAGTACACACGTCCTAGCACACTTTAATTGATTATCAAACGAGAGAAAAATATTCAGATTTATTTTATTTTTTGGGGGGGTTGGCCTCTCCTTCTGCACCATACTCCTTGCTCTTTGCGCATGTGCGTTGCCGTTCACTTCCCTGTATACGGCTCAGAAAGAATGCCTCGTATCTCCTAATCTAAGGAGCTCTCCGTGGTTTTGACCAGACGGATATACTAAGCTATTCATTTCTGACTTCAACATGCCTCTCGTTCAAAATGTGAACGCGAGGGATTATTCAGCGACTTTATCGTAATGATAGCGAGGTAAGCAAGCAAAAATATTTCTCCCGGTTTTTGGAACGGAAAGGGGGCTTACAGAGTAAAAGCGGCCATATCTGTGCGGCACCCCAAGCAGTTATTTTGAAAGAAATCCCGGCGCTGATTGTGTTTATTTACTGAATTTTGCAAGGCTAAGCACAAAAACTTCAGAATGTTCCAGAGCCTGTTCTACGTAACAGATTTCGGTGCCTCGACTGCAACGTTCACCTAAAAGACAAAAAGAAAGGTGATTTATGACAATTCCCCCGCGACATGTATCATTGTCACCCTACTTCTCGATTTCAGATGGTCGGAAAACTTTTCCCCCAAAAGTGAGACATTCTCAAATTCGTTGTCCTCAGACGGTTTCCAGCGCGCACACACAGTTCACCTTGTGCTCATCTATCAAAGGATGAGCACAACCCCTGGGTTCATTTGTATTCACTTTTCAAAAAGCGGAGCGACTTGGAGAGGACTCGGCCCAGGCACGCAGGCTGACTTTTCAGCTGCTGGAATAAGGACAGGCTCATTCAAAGAGAAGTGTCAACGTATTGCAGATTCTCCTGAAGCTGTGCCTTGTCAGAATATCTTACCACAGCATCCCCCCAAAGTGTCATGTCTCCGTTCAAATGAGAAAAACTCTGAAAAAGAAAAGTCATCTGTTTTTTTCTGTTTGTGTGTATTCTCAACTTCTCTCTCCGTTTGCTCTTGTCTTTGTAGAGATTTGCAACGCATTCTTTTCATTGTTGTAAAATAATTGGATGCCATTTGAACATTGTAACCCCCCACCCCTCTCCCTCTCCCTAGCCCTGCAGTGGTTGGCGAGCTGGCCAATAAGATGCTGGGATTCAACCTGACTACCAAGCAGACGCCAAAAGACGGCGTGAAAGTGAAAACGGTGAGCCACTACCCAGAACAAAGCAGCAGGATACAGAGATAACACTCTGATCTCTTCTCTTAATCCATTGATACCTGGAACGCATCCATGTCACGTTAGCGTTAGCGTTTTAAACATTATGTTATAATTTAGCTATTGAAAAATAGCAGATCTACAAGCTCATAGCGCGCCACCGAGTGGCGCGCTATGAACTTGTAGGTCTGCTATTTTTGAAAAATCGTTAAAATGTGCCTCAAATCTTTCCGAAAATTGTCATGATTTAGAAAACTTTTTTTTTTTTAATTTCGACGTCAGGCCTGAATGGGTTAATACACTCCTGCCTTTAGTTTGGGGTTATTTTAGCCTGCCTAATGCAGTGCCGTAAAAATTAATGACTCTGCGGGCGGTTAGGCTTTGTTGTTTTTCTTCTTTAGTCATAGCGCACACACACAGCTTGGTCATTGTCGCTTGCTGTGGGAGTGTGGGTATATGTGCACTTTGGTGTCACGGTTCATTGCCATAAATAATACATGGACGCTCACATCTGCAACTAACAAGCAGGAATAATATTTTCTCTCGCCTGCACACTGCACCGCCTCTGAAACCCACCAAACACACATTTCCAGGTAATGAAGCCTCCCTGGCCCCTAGCATGTGTTTGGGGGTCTGTCTCTCTCTCTCTCTCCCTCACTTTCAAAACTGTATTCTCCCCAGTCCCCACCTCTAACTCTCCCCCCTGTCCTTCCCCTCCCTATAATTGAAATATGGCCTTGAGCTCCCCATTAAAAATTGCTTTCATCGCCGCCAGGCACGTAGCTTTCCCCACTCATGCCCCCCTAATGCAAGGCTGAGGAGGACTCGTATGATTGTCACATTTCTTTATCATTATTTTAGTTTATTATTTTTTTTAAATAGAAAGAGCCCTTAGCAATGGAAGACACAGCCAGAAGTTAGTGTGGGTGTGTGTGTGTGCGCGTGAGAGAATGAGAGATGATAGACTATAAGTTGTGTATAAAGAGAATATTATACTGACACACTGTGTGTGAGGCCACTCGGCCGGCTTGAGCCCCACCACCTCAAACCGACATATCAAGAACGTCCTCTGTCACCATATGGAGAGGGCTTCCGAGCAGGACAGACTAAGTGGTGATTGACCGGGGGGTGGGGGGGGGGTGCGTGGTGGTTTGGGGGGACCCACCCACGCTGGCTGGAAAAGCGCTGTCAGACACCGGGCCTGTCAGATAAGAACCAGGGCTAAGCTGTCAACCTGCCAGTGGAACCCTCATCTACGCACTGTCTCTCTCTCTCTCTCTCTCTCTCTCACGCTGTGCCACAGCGCACAGCAGAGACGCAGCGCTTCTGCATACGCAGCAGAGATCCACAGTAGGCCTACTACTGTATGGGCCCATATGGGCATATGGGGAAAGAGGAAACAAGAGAGGAGATGAAGGCGGATAGTAGATACTGCAGATAGATAGCTGGAAATAGGGAGACAGTGGAGTGAGTGAGTGTGTATGCGAGTGATGGAAGAAGTGTTTCATGAAATGAAAGAGAGGAACGCCCACACATGCTCACAAACGCAAGCTTCACTCTGCCTCTTTCTCTCTCTCACACACATTTTTCTCCTTTACTCTGCTCTCCTTTGTCATGTCCTCCTGACCCTGATGCCCATCACTTCCCATCTGTCTGGTTCACCTTGCTCGCTCGCGCACAGGGCTGCATTCTTCCTGTTTCCTGGCAATCATGTTGTTAGCGTCCACTGATTGGATCCCTCTCCTCGTGTGTGTGTGTGTGTGTGTGTGTGTGTGTGTGTGTGTGTGTGTGTGTGTGTGTGTGTGTGTGTGTGTGTGTGTGTGTGTGTGTGTGTGTGTGTGTGTGTGTGTGTGTGTGTGTGTGTGTGTGTGTGTGTGTGTGTGTGTGTGCGTGTGCGTCCCACATTCAGGTGATGGTGGCTGAGGCCCTGGACATCAGCAGGGAGACCTACTTTGCCATCCTGATGGACCGCGCCTGGAACGGCCCCGTCATGGTGGGCAGTCCCCAGGGGGGCGTGGACATCGAGGAGGTTGCTGCCAGAACCCCAGAATTAATCTTCAAGGTGCATGTTTTTATTTATTTTTTACCTGCGCAGTTGGTATTAGTTTCTTGTGACTCATCGTCGTATGAATTGATTGATGGCTTGAAGGAATGCCAACGCTATACGGAGGAGGTAGCAGCTCTCGCAGCTCAACCATATAAGTTACACGTTGCTGATAGATTGGTGCTGAAGTGCTGCAGTGTTTGAGCAAGATTCCCTGGGCCTCGCCACGATTGATTCTTGTTTTGATATAATGAAACGTGAGCATATTTGAGACACGCCACTCACCTTTTACTGGGTTACTAAAGGCAGAGGAGGCAAGTAGTTACCGTAAGTAAAACTACTATCCTACTGTCTTTTGTAAGACTGTACTTTGAGTATGTTTATAGTGTCTTTAATATTTACAATTTTAAAGTAGATTTTAAGTAGTAGACTTTTTACACCATGACCCTTAAAGTACTCAAAATTGGAATTCTAAGTTGGGATTTATTCTAAGACAATGAAAAATGTATTTGAAAATAAGTTATTTATGCTGTCAGCATATTTAGTCTGGTCATAATGTTATTGCTGCCAAGATGGCAGCAGCAGATGAAGCTCTTCCCGCTTGCAACAAGCATCATCCATATGTAGGAGATACTGAGCCGTATGTTGAATTAAGTGAAGTAAGGAGGAATTCTCATGGGCTGAAATGTTGTTCTCGTCTGCAATGAGGGAATGCAATTTCAGCCATGTCAAAATCCTTTGATGTGGAGCACTTTCCCTTGTGATACCTAAGTAAGTACAGGTACTGTCAGATACAGATATCACTCCATGGCTCCAAGCTTACTTGTAGTCATTTTCTTTTACCCACGTAAGGCTTTCAGGTACTTCTCCAACCACTGACTAAAGGCATTAATGCAGAAAACTAAAAGAAACTGAAAACATTCCTTTCTGTACTTGACCCACCCAGACCTTCTGCTGGAAAACGTAACAAAGGCTGTGTGTGTTTGGTAGTGTGACTAACAGATGCATACTGTGTCCCTTGCTGGTTTTTCAGCCACTCAATTGAATTGCATTGTTGTATTTTTCATTTATGCACACGATAGCAGCCTAACGTGCAGACATGAGCAATACTGAGGGCCACTGGAGCCTACTCCATTGTATTTTCCAATTAATTGGATTATTTTTATAGAGTGAAATCCACAGTATGTAATCATTTATTTTTGAACGGCTGACGGTGCCAACTGAGGATAGAGCAGTTCTTATCAGTGCCACTAGATGGAACGGGCACAGTAAACACATGCAACATCAAGCCACTGCATGTGCGTCTTATCTCCAATGAGGTTCCCTCCCTCTGCTACAGATGTTTCTGAATTGATAGTAGAGCTCCAGCTGCTTTGACTACACCGTCACTATACAGTGTTGTGTCTGTTGGTCAGTGGTGTTGTATTGAGCACAGATTGCCACATCCCAAACTGTACTGTATAGCACTAGTTTGCGGGTGTCGTGCCCTGAAAATAGCCTCGAAGGTCACAATGCACTCTCCGACACGCAGCACTTTGTGAGCTTGTACAGTAGATTGGCAATTTTCGGTATAGTACAGTATCAATCAGGCTTTAGCCACCATGAGACAGCCAGTGGTGCAAATGCACTAGCCTACACTATTGCGAATGCATTTAAAGCCTCACTACTTGAGACGTATAAAGCTCACTACTTGCCATTTGCCCCTGGCGCACCACAGAGTCCATTAGCTAGTCCTCTAACGTTATACTTCCCAATGCAGTTGAGTGAGCAAGAGCACTCCTCTATTCATATAGGCATCGGTACGAGGGTCCTGTAATTATAAAACCGTCGTTGCAGTACCCTCTCTCCTGAGCTCTTTCTAATGTCTGGCAGCTTGCCACCACTTAATTGCCATGTCTGTGATTTAATATGAACATCCACTTTGTGTCAAATTACAGTCTGGTGTCTCACACTCCAGCTTTCTCCCATTCTCCAGCGCCGTCTCACTCTCTCACTCTCTTCCTGTGTTGCATCTCTTTACAGGAAGCCATTGACATATTCGAGGGAGTGCGGGACGAGCAGGCACTGCAAATGGCGGCTAATTTGGGTTTCAAAGGACCTCTGGAGAGACAGGTAATGGGTCCGCTGGAGCCTCCTGAAACCCACTGCACAGGAGAGACGGGCAGGCAGCCACACGCTGCATGCGCACGCACGCACGCACGCACGCACGCACGCACGCACGCACGCACGCACACACACACACGCGTCGCACACACACGCACACACACGCACACGCACACAAATGGCACAAGCGGTATGGCTATCGCAACGCTGAGTTTTCCAGAACTATGGAATTACTGTAAGTGCCATTGCACAAGGATCACCTGCCAGATGGTCTATTGTCATATTTGGCAACGACACATAAAAGGGAACCAGCGTAGAGTGTGGCACAAGAACGGTGCCATTATGGGTTTAAACGTGCTGCGGCTTTGTGTTCGAGTCCGACGCGCAACCAACCAGAGCGGGCGCTGAGGCAAACAACGGCAAGGGTCTTTTCAAAGTCGTGCGTGACTTCAGGGAGTGAGGACAGGCCACTACAGCTTCACAAAATCACTTTGGATATTATGTAAACTTACTTAGATTTAGGGTTAATTGTCCAGCCATTTGCCTCTTGGCATCCCGCCGCTAATTTGTATTCACTTCCATGGGCAGAGTGGCATGGGGAATCGGATTAGCTCAGACTCGTAATGCACAGAAAGAGTATAAATCAACTTAACGAATCAGATTCTGGAGTGCAACCGAGATCCACTGCTCAAGGGCCATTGATTGAAAACACGACAAGCAGAAAAGAGGAAATTGATGTGATAAGAATCTGTACATTTTGTTCCGTTCCTTCATGAGAAAGCACATCAGTCGTCAATCCGTTCTATTGAGACATAATTTAAGCTGTTCTGAAACAACCGCATTGTTTCGGTATGTGAGAGAGAGAGAGAGAGAGAGAGAGAGAGAGAGAGAGGAGAGAGAGAGAGAGAGAGAGAGAGAGAGAGAGAGAGAGAGAGAGAGAGAGAGAGAGAGAGAGAGAGAGAGAGAGAGAGAGAGAGAGAGAGAGAGAGAGAGAGAAGAGAGAGAGAGAGAGAGAGAGAGAGAGAGAGAGAGAGAGAGAGAGAGAGAGAGAGAGAGAGAGAGAGAGAGAGAGAGGAGAGAGAGAGAGAGAGAGAGAGAGAGAGAGAGAGAGAGAGAGAGAGAGAGAGGACTCTAGTCTGTATGCATTCGAATTAGAGTGTGTTT
>NC_136790.1:20523854-20608604 GCF_951216825.1 Electrona antarctica | reverse complement strand
GAATTAGAGTGTGTTCAAATAGTCAACAGCTCTTACAATATTGTCTCAGACGGCTTTCATTATCAAAGAGCAGCTGGGCTGTGGCGACAGACACATCAATCGACTCCCTTATTCTTTGAAATTCGGATTTATGAAAATGTCAGGGAACTCGGATAGATATTCCATGCTTGTTAGAGTACAATAGACTGTTATGGCTACATTTTTCTCTTTCCACATATATCTATGTCACATATAGCTATGCCATTGGGAGCAGTAAATAATGACTATTCTTCAAGTATAGTAAACAGTTTAGACTGCGTCAGCCCAAACCTAAATCTATTTTGGCACGTTTACTGTGCAAAATCCATCGAAACAGCGCGCTATGGAGGAGGCATTATTTTGTTGTGTAACCACATTACAGTATAGGGCCGACAGCCCGCGTTCTCCGAGAATGAGCTACCGTATATTTGTCAGTAATCACACCTTGTGGAAAATGAGATGATTACATTTTCCATCTCGGCTCCCTGCACAGGGACACACGCAACATGGCATGGCATGAACACACCACCACGTGCGCGCACGCAAGCAGAATGTCTTGAAAATGCAACGGGTGAAGGTGATTTGCCATGTTTTATTTAGCCCACGTGGTGGGCTGAGTGGCCTTGGCGGGGCCGGCAGCTCACAGCTGAACAGTGGAGGTAATTACTGTCCTCTGTGGCTCTTGCAGGCGGCAGATCAGATTAAGAGGCTCTATGATCTGTTCCTGAAAGTCGACGCCACTCAAGTTGAAGTCAATCCCCTCGGAGAGACTCCCGAGGGACAAGGTATGCCCCCCCCACCCCAACTTCCCCTACTCTTCTTTATCTGGTGCCTGTTTCAGAGAGAATGCTTATCTACTGCGTGCGTGCGTGCGTGCGTGCGTGCGTGCGTGCGTGCGTGCGTGCGTGCGTGCGTGCGTGCGTGCGTGCGTGCGTGTGTGCGTGCGTTCAGTGTCTAGATTAAGTTTGCTGCTGACTGTGGGCATGTCTGTATTCTTTCTGTGTGTGTGTTTTTGTTGTGTGCGTGCAACATGTCTTAAGTGCATTTGTGCATGTGAGGAATACCAGCCGATCCCCAGCTTATCAATCCATTGAATGGTCAAGTTGTCATGAATTGTCACCCATTCGTCTGGGCCCAGTAGGTCCCTACTGGCCTACCAGGAGATTCTGGTAGGCGCTGTCAGCCAGTTCTATCGTTGACACCATGTTAATGCCTGTGCTGTCACGTGAGGGTTAGGGTTAGGGTTAACCCTAACCCTAACCCCCTAACCCCCTAACACTAACCCTAACCCCCTAACCCTAACCCTAACCCTCACGTGACAGCACAGGCATTAACATGGTGTCAACGATAGAACTGGCTGACAGCGCCTACCAGAATCTCCTGGTAGGCCAGTAGGGACCTACTGGGCCCAGACGAATGGGTGACAATTCATGACAACTTGACCATTCAATGGATTGATAAGCTGGGGATCGGGTGCGAATACTGTAGGAGACCAGGTAGTGGTGCTGTGGTTGTGTATCATTTGATGTTTTTCGACTATGCCGAACATCTGTGGAATTTAACTAAATCATTTTGGGGCAATATGGGAATTTTAAAATGTGAGGCATGCAGGTAGATTAAATCACATGCATTCCTTTGATTGTGTTGATGCTCGCACACCCAGCCTCCCGAGAGCGTGAGATGAAACGCATATTGGTTTCAATTTCTTTTCAACATTGTCCTTGCCAGGTTCACGGATCCAAGCCGTAACAAGGACTCTAGTCTATACATTGATTTCCTCGTTAATAGCATGTTGGGGAGGCGTAGCTGAATGGGTAGAGAGGCTGCCTGGGAATCAGAAGGTCACCACTTTGACCCTGAGCAAGTTACTTAAAGACGGGGTGCCATAGATCTGTACTTCTTCTGTTTTGTATGCGTCTATGGCAGGGGTTCTCAACGTTTTTTGCCGGAAATGCTTTGGCCGTGTCTCGTGACACGCATTTTTGGTATAAGTAGGCCTTTATGTAGGCCTACATGTTTTCATGTTCATCTCTGCTTATAAATACATGTATGTCTATCATGTCTATTTTAGTATTTAAGCTGATCGTTTTATTATTAGTTTTATAAATACACTTTCCTATGTGATAGGGGTTGTAATATTCATATATAATAATAATATACATTATAAATTGCATTTCCATATTCTTTTACATTTCTCATCATGTTTCCATTATTATTATTATTATTATTATTATTATTATTATTATTATTATTATTAAATATATAGCCTATCCTTCCATTCCGTCTCCCTTTGAGAACAGTGAGAAAACACTATTGTTTGTTGACATTCTAACCGCGGTACATAACTCATTTGCATACTTAAATGATTGACGTTCGGAGGATTCCTCTCATTCCCCTGGTAACGCTTTGAACTGTGGGTAATTTCTTTGCCAAAGTCAGCATCGATCCTGACTTATGGGAAGGGCGCATAAAGGGGCGGGGCTGAGCCCTCACTGATTTACCAATTTCAAATGGGACAGCCCTCAAGCCTTCGTGGACTTCACATGAACGCGCTGCTAAATCAGTGAGGGCTCATTGAGTCGGCAAGGGAGCTGATTGGGATTGGGCCTAAAACAGCCCTCCCCCTATCCACAAGGAGGAGCAGTGCACCAAAGCATTATGTCCAGGAAGGAAGTGAGCCCAGTGTCCATGACATCATAGACACTGGGCTCACTGCTAAAATCTAAAATATCTAAAACCACATACTGTATTACACACACAAAACCCCCCAGGAAAGTGTTCTAAATCTTCTAAACGTCATTAACATATTTTTTTTGCAAAAAGGGCGAAGTGTGAGTCAAAAGGCCCAATCGAAATACACTGCTTTAGTGATACACTAAAATCAGCCCTTCTTCAATAAAGGCAGAAAAAGCCAAACAAATATCTTTAAAATCAGCCCCTCCCCTTATCATACAACAGCTGTGGGCATGGCTTAAGTTCAGGTGTTTGCAGACTGAAACAGTGCCACACCTATTTAGTGTTCTAGGTTGAGGGAGTTATTTAACCTGTTGCGTCATTGGTTTCAAGGGTTCATGAACTGTTTGTCTTTGGTCCAAAATATTCCCTCCGGAAAAAGGTTGTACACACGATGATTCGTTTTATTTCTGGCACAGCAAAGATGGCTATTTGGTTGACTCAGAAGAACAAAAGGGAACATAGACCCAGTGCAGGTATTGGAAGGAGTGGTGGCAGCACACCGTATAGTTTGGAGTTTGCCTACCAGTGGAACATTTAGAGGCTTTTAGCCTTTTTTGGACTCGGGGTGACTCAGGCTGCTCAGGCTGTGTGTGGTGCGGAACGGAGAATGCTACTTTCTTTTTTTTAAATGTGATGTCCTTTTTCTCTCTAGCCTCTTTTACACAATGAGTAGTGCATAAGTTAATTGCAACTGTGATGCGACATTTTGTACTGCAGTGTTTTAATGGTCAGAGGTCAAAGGTTTCTCTCTCTAGTTAAGTAAGATCCAGTCGAGTCAAATTAGTCAAATAACTACATAAAGACTAATGTGAGTTATTTAAATTAATATGAAACGCTGAACTGAAGTGTTTAAACATTTTGTATGAAACGGGGATAACAACTTGTTTTCAAAATAGGTATTACATGAAAGTACACAACTATGAAACATAGCTGAAGTTATCAGCTTAACAACAATCATCTGTGTTTTTAAAATGTAATGAGAAAAAATACAGCAGATAGGAGTTTCACTTGTGTTTATTGAGAGAAGTAACTGAACATATTGTGGATAGTTATTATATAGACAAAGAACACCATATATGGGCATAACAGGGACACAAACATTATAACTGGGTGGGGCATGCATTTCCGGTTCTGCCTGGGCTCTGGACCTGATCACCTCTATATCTCCTTATATGGATCTGGCCTGTTCTGACATCACAACACGGGCACCACTCTAGTCATCTGACATTTGTGAATAATAATAATCTGGATCCACCGAGTCACGCCAGTGTTGCTCCGTTACCTTATCCCAAAACTCTGGAGTTCTTTCTACTCCCCAAAGTTCACCAACAAACTTGATTGTATCCACTTGAGGTAGCACTCCTACAGCAGCTCCTGCTACAAGTGGAACTGACAGTGCTGCCTTCCCCACAGCTACAAATGGCTTCGTCCACCTCCAGTTCGCCTCCTGTACTTTCTTCTCCCACTCCTTCCTCTCCTTCTCTAGTTTCTCCTCCCACTCCTTCCTCTCCTTCTCTACTTTCTTCTCCCACTCCTTCCTCTCCTTCTCTAGTTTCTTTTCGACCTCCTTCCTCACCTCCTCCTTCCTCTTCGCCTCTTCCTCCCTCCTCTTTCTATCCTCCTCCTCTTGAATCTTTCTCTGGGCGTCTAAGTACATCTCATCCGTGTAATGCTTTCCACCATTGGCCTCTACCATACTATCAATCTTTGCTAGCAGACGGGTCACCTGTGCCCGGCCGTCTATGTTTCTGTTGTTAAAAGCATGGTAACTTCCCGAACACTCGCTAACTAGCTGCTTAAGTGCTGGACAATTCTCTATATACTGCTCCACCGTTATTTCGATGACGTCTTCATAAGTGAACAGAACCAATGCGTACTTCAAAGCCAGCTTGGAGAAGTTGTCCTGAATCCACTTCATGGTGTCCTTATCCTCTGGGGTGAACCTCGTGGCCAGACTCAGCACCAGCAGGAAGACGTGGGGACCGGGTACGGTCATCTGCACGCACTTCACAATCTCCTCCTTCATCTCCTCGTTGGTCAAGTTTGTGTCGAAGATCCCGGGCGTGTCGACCACCACCACCTTTCTTCCACTCACTATGGTTTCACCTTTACTGCACTCGCGGGTCAACGAGTCACCTCCGGCGCCCTTGACGAACTCCTCGTTGCCCAGGATGGTGTTCCCAGTGGCACTCTTTCCCACGCCAGTCTTACCCAGCAGCACAATACGCACATCAGATCCAGCTGCTGACACAAATGATATGAAGATATATGAATAATATATGACAAGCAATCAGTTTGTGATCTAAGTAAATCTTTAGGTGGTGTTGAAGAGTGAACATATTGCATTCCACTTCTTTGTATCATTTCCAATAATTTATAGTTTATAGTTAACTAACGATATTGACTAACGAGTTCAAAAGAACTCACCCATTGTGTTCCGTGGGCCTGTATGTTCCACCTTGTGTATGCTGCGTGTATTGTTTTACCTGTTGAAGAAACACAGTGGTAAAATGATTTGAATGAATTAATCAATCATTTCCAACAACTCCTACATATCATCTCAGCACGCATGCACGCACGCACGCACGCACGCACGCACGCACGCACGCACGCACGCACGCACGCACGCACGCACGCACGCACACACTTTAACAATTTACTATGTATTTATGTCCACACAAAGTAGAAGCAAGGACGCAAATAGTATAGGTGCAGTTAAGGTTACATTCACAAAATGTGTGTTTTCATGATACAATATAGGCACGTCACTCTATGGTATCAGTGTCAGCGTAACAGCGTCTCCGCCATTGTGTGGCGGCTGCCAATTATAGACGGCACAATACTTCGCCAGGCTTTTTGCCTCCTTTATGGGCATCCAAAGTTGTTGAAGCCCTCTATCAACCAGTCTGTGGTTATGCCCTAGGCTAACAAATATAAAGACAAATAGTCTGCACTTATATCCCAGCTCTGAGATGGTATGTAGGAGTGGTTGGTATTTAATGACCTTGTTCATAAAGGCTTCCTGTAGCCTAGGGTCTCTAATACAGACACTTCTCTTGACTCTTTTTCAACCACAACAACATTTTGTGTATTAGCTGTCAAAGATGTAAAGATGTCGGGATTATCACGCACGCACACACACACACGCATCCACGCACACACACACATGTGCGCGGTCCATACATCCATATGTGTATGTATTGTACACACAAACATACATTTATTTGCCATTAGTAAAATAATAATAATAACAATAATAATAATAATTATAACAAGCAGCGTGTTATAGAGGCTTTTTATCACATACGGTATGTGACCAGATTTGACTGAGAGCCTGCCATCGCGCAAACTCCAGCTTTTCACCAGAGGAGAAAAACCTTTTTTTTTCTTTTTCCAAAATGAGTTAATAGCACAGACTCTTCACATACTAAAGCATGTCTGAAATAAGTGTCAGAGCTGAAATTGACATGTAAATATGAAATTAATGCTTAAACATTTAGGTGTAATGTTAGAGACCATAGAAGTGAACCTTTCAAGTCTGTTTTCTCAACTCGCTGTTTTCTGCAAGACATTACTCTCTAAGCCATATCTCCAAAACCGGTGGGTCAAACTGAACAACCAATATGTCAATTTGAAGCTATTATTCCCTGCTTTCATATGACAAGAAAACGAAAATTCAAAAAATCCAATGGCCCTCAGTCAAATTTAGTCACATATGTGAATCCTTTACGTTATGACTTGCTCTTTGGTGTGACTTAAAGGGTTCGTTCAGATCTTTGGACTTAAAGCTGTAGGAAATACTTGCCATTCATATTTATTTTATTTATTTATTTGACAGGGACAAAGCTCATTAATCAACATGTCAGTTTTCACCTCAATGTAAATGGGCCAAAGCTAAATTTCATGCTTTGATGCCATGTGTGCATATGTGCCAGCACCCAACACTACTGTATGTCCATACAAAACACAATACAATACAGATAAAAGAAAGACAGAGTGTATAGTTTGCCAGCACACAACACCATGCGTTGATGCCATGTGTGCATATGTGCAAGCACCCAACACTATATCCATATATATATATAATATAGTGGTTGCAAAGGTATTAATTGATTGCCTGAGTCCTGTGGTGGGAGCTATGGTCTGGTATTGGTGAATATTAAACTTATAATATTAAACTTAAATTAAATGAACATATTTAACGAGTATGAGATATACCAGAGTAATCACATGAAAGCAGGAATAGAAAGACACACCAGCATAATGATATGTTTCACCAACCTGAATGAGAGCTTACAGTAGTCGTCTATTTGTCGTCCAGCTTCCAGGACTGTTGGCTGAGTTGTCTCTTCGGTCCAGCAGCATGCCAGGCTATATAAGCAAACTTACTTTCACTTTCAGTTGTGTCATGTGGTCTTTTCTTGTAGAAGGCCTGATCTGCCGGAGCTCTCTCTCGCGCGCGTGCGCGGCCCACAAACACACGCACATACACGCTTACCGACAAACTTACTTTCACGCAAACAACTGTCACATGGTCTTTTCTTGTAAATGGCCCGAGCGCTCTCTCGCGCAGGTGTGGCCGCATGGCCCACAACTCACCCCTCCCAAGATTAATTCATTCTCTCACGCTATAGTAGTGGCAACCAGTAAGTCAGTGCTACTTTAAGCCCTTTTCAATGCCTACTTATACAGCATATTACTGTTTTTAATCACATAAATGAATAAATAGACCAAGACATTTTAATGTTGGAACTATACATTGCTTAAAATGTGTCTTAAAATGTCTAATCCAACAACACAGCCACCAAGAATAGATGGCATGAATGATGTTTGGTGGGCATTAATAAACAAAAGAAAACACGTCTATAAATACATGCAACAAATAACATCTCCCTGAAACACATAATATTACATTAACCCATTTTGGGCGGGAACCCCTTTTGGTGTTATAAACATTATGTTATAATTTAGCTATTGAAAAATAGCAGATCTACAAGCTCGTAGCGCTACCGAGTGGCGTGCTACGAGCTTGTAGGTCTGCTATTTTTGAAAATAAATGTTGAGGTCAGGCCTAAATGGGTTAATGCATACAATTCAGGAGTGTCTCTTAACCTAGCAGTCTGGTGGGGCATAACCAATGTCAGTTCCAATGTCTGACCGAATTTTATGAGTTATATGGCAGGCAGGCCTTTCTTGCATTGTATGCTCTAGCTCTAGCATAAATGTTCTGCTATAGTTCTGCTTTGTGTGTACTTTGGTTGCTACAACAGCCTGTGTGTATATTATTATGATATAATTTAGATAACAAGCTTGACCCGGGAAGTCTGCCGTGGCATTGTGAAATCCATGATCTCCACCGCGGTCGAAAAATGATGATGGCCTCATTGCACTTGAACTGTACCTCATACCCTCTAGCAATCACCAAGCATGAATCAAATAGAATCAAAAAGGATATCAAGTTAATAAAGTGTTTTATCTTTTTATAGCAGTAATTACAACATTGCGTTAGCTGTGTGAAATCAGCATGATCCTGTTTGCGGATGCCTCACCACTCCTAGTCTCGGGCAAGAACAAAGTGCATGTTGAAAAAGCCCTCGGCTCTGAGTTCAACAATATTCACCCACACTGGTCTCTTTGATAACAAGCACACACAGAGCTTATCACTCTAGATAACTTACAAAGGGACATTGGGATCAACTTTGACCTTATTTACCTTATACTTACTGTGTAAAAATGAAACTAATAAAACTGCTTTTCATTCATGTGATTAAAATGATAAAACAATATATAGATAAGGTTTCACCCTGCTATCAGAGTGATACAGAGAGGTGGGAGGTCAGGAGACTCATCATGAAACTGAAAGTGTTTATCTTTTATGAAGTAATAACAGGTAGACACAGGAATTCTGCTGAAGACCTTTCTGTCCTTTTATAATGTGTCTAGTGTTCTGCCTCTCAATGTGTTCATGCTTAATGTGTTAATGTAAATAACTTTGAATTGACTCGTTGTTGAAATGGTAAATGGTGCATTTATATAGCGCCTTTATCCAAGGCGCTTTACAGAGATTGTGCATTACATTCTCACACACACACACACACACACACACGCACACAACGCATAACGTTAACCTCTGTTGTACTTTCACAATTAGATCTGATAATCTGATATCATAATAATGTGTGACTGAGTGGCATAATTTACTCCCCTGTTGTATTACTGTTAGTTGTGTAAAGAGATAAGAAATGTAGGTTTATGATTTCCATGAAACCATGTGGTTTCATGGAAATAAAAGTAGGCTGGGGTGCAAAACCCAAACTCAACTGTACTACACCATGCCATACATATTAGGGATATGAACTCATATCTAGTGGCAAACACATGCTAATATACTTAAATTAGCTTCAATGATTCAATGATTTAAGATACATTCATGACCTTCAGGTATTAGTAAGTAAGTACATTTTATTTATATAGCACCTTTCACAGAGAGGACTCACAAAGTGCTTTACATACAATAAAAATACAGAACAAAGTAAACAAGCAAAAAATGCAGATAAAACATGTGCTGTACAATTCAGCTCAAACAAGACACAATATGATCATCATAAATACATCATAAAACAAAAGGTATATTAAGTTCAGGTTGAACCATCCACAAATGCTTGTTTAAAAAGAAATGTTTTGAGGCTATTTTTAAAAATGCCCACAGAGGAGGAAAATCTCAGCGCTAGTGGGAGAGCATTCCATAGTTTGGCTGCTACGGCCTGAAATGATTTGTCACCTTTAGTTTTTAGTTTGGTGGAGGGTGGGTCTAACAGACCCTGTTCTGCAGACCTAAGGGCCCTTCTGGGCACATAACGAGGCACCAGGTCAATCAAGTAGCCTGGGGCCTGACCATGCATCGCTCTGAAGGTGAGCACAAGTACCTTGAACTGAACCCTGAAGTTCACCGGAAGCCAATGCAAGGAGGCCAGGATTGGAGTGATGTGGCAGAATTTGCTGGACCTAGTGAGTAGTCTGGCTGCAGCATTTTGGATCATTTGAAGGTGGTCCATGGTGGTTTTATTTAAGCAGGTGAAAAGAGAGTTGCAATAATCAAGCCGTGAGGAAACAAATGCATGGATAATTTGTTCTAGTTCCGTGTGTGATACTATTGCTCTAAGCTTGGCGATGTTTCTGAGGTGAAAAAAGCATGTCCGGATTTTATATGAGTGTCAAAGTGCATGGATTGGTCAAAATTGACGCCAAGGTAACCAAATGGACCCTTATAGATCTTTAACTGAGTCCTGAATGATCAGTTGGTGCCACGGCTGCTTTCCCTGCCACCAATGTCAAAAGCATGCAGGGAGATCAAGTCATGCAGTTGCACAAAGGGGTGTCTCAGTCAACGCTGCGGCTGCAGTGCATTGAGTGCATTGAAGCGTGCAGTTGCAAGAAACTTGGCAACACCTGCCAGAACACTGAGGATGACTGGGACTAAGTCCATGTGTCTGCTGCATGCAAATACAAGTCAGAAACACAAATTAAGGCTTGAAGCAATTATTCATCATAACAAATAATAAAAAAAACATGAATTACTAAAGAGGCCAATTTTCACCATATAAATTATATAAAAGTGGTTCCTTCACAATTGATCATAAAGGGGAGGCGTCCAAAGGTGTCCTGTGGCATGGAATGAGTTAAATATGAATATGTCAATGTATTCCCCATATATGAAAACATAAAACATGACATTTCAGTCTATTTTCTACATTATTTAGTCAAACATATATAGTTGTATTATGTTTCAGCACAGTGGTGGCCGCCATCTTTAAATGGTCCATCTTGAGGTCTTAGCGGCCATTTTTTAGTTATACATACAGCAGATTTGGATTCAGCAGACCTTAATACCCCTAGAAAACATGTATGTAATAAATTAACACGATTTGCCTTCGGGGTTCATATTTTTGGGAAATGGACCCAGTCTACAAGTAAACATGAGAAGAACATTCTGCTGTGAGGCTTATATTTCGATTGACATAAACACATGGTTAATACATTAAACTTGCATGGAAATTAGATTAGATTCAGTACTAAGTACGATTGCCTTGTTTGTCTGTGATGCTGAACAATGACCAACTGTGAGCTGTTCAGTGTTCACATACAGACACATTACAGAACACCGACGTCTCGTTGCATCTTTGATGTTATTTTGTCTCCCCTCAAAACTGGCTCTTGTTTCCAGGTACGCGTTATCAAAGATTGGCAAGAGCAGAGGACTTTTTCTGTTGTTTGATAATTGCTTATGAATATTAATGAGTCGGGGCTATATTCTTTTGTTGCTAACGGCGACGTTCTGTGAAGATACATGTCTGCTTTACCCCTGCAAGCATGGAGAGAACACATGCTGGATGAGGTTGGCTTTTTTTAACAAGCTAGTCAAGTTAAAATTAGCCCACTTTGAGTTTTGTTTTGTTTTTCATTCTTAGTCTTGAGAGTGAAAAATGTCTTTTTTTGCTGTTTTATTTGTTGTTATTGTTTGATTAAATTTGTCTGAGTGCCTACAACAGTATGCCAGACGGAGTCTTTAATGGGTCTTTAATGAAAATCAATGGCATTGCGGAGTCAGACTGGTAGAGATCAAATGCCAGGAGGATTTAGGTCACTTTATTCATGTGTTGGTGCTCCAGTGTCATTCTTACAGTCTAGTGCAGTGCTTCCCAAATCGGCTCAAGACCCAAAAGCAACTTTAAACATTTGCCCTGGACCCAAATGAGTGAAAATAGCAGATCTACAAGCATTACAACGTGTTGTGTTTTTTACTTTATTTACATTTATTTATGAAAAATCTTTTGAAATGATGTATCTATTATATATATATATATTTTATGAAAAAAAAGGGGGAGATTAACTCGAGGCCCATAAGAATTGTTCTGTGACCCAGACATGGGTCCCGGATTGGGACCCATGTCTGGGTCACAGAAACAGTGGATTACTGTTTGGGAACAAGCGGTCTAGATCAGGGGTGGGCAACTGGCGGCCCGTGGGCCACATGCGGCCCCCACCTTCACTTAATGCGGCCCGCAGGTTAATATCAGAATACTGATAGTATTGATTTCAGCTGTTGCAATTCCAAACATGCAAACATGACCTGCTTTAAATATACTTAATGACTAGTACTTAACGACTAGTATTAGTAGTATTGTCTTTTTGTGTACAATTTGTATTTAGTTCATAAAGTTATCATAACTAAAATGAAATCCATTTGAAAATCAATAAAAAGGTTACTTTTCAGGTTTCTAATAAAAAGTATTTCAATTCAAATATAGCAAAAATAGCTGATCTACAAGCTCAAAACGCGTCGCAGCGCTATTTTTGCTACGACAGTAATATGCAATGCGGCCCTCTGGAGTGAGTGTGGAAATATAGTGGCCCTCTCCATCGTCAAAGTTGCCCACCCCTGGAGTAGATGCATGTGTTTGTGTTTGTTTGTGCATGTGTGTGTTTTGTTAAATGTCATTATTGTTGGTGTCTGCCTGCCTGGATGCACGTGTGTGTCTCCCTCTCTGATTGTACAGTATCTGTATGGTCTGGTTGTAATCCTCACGTGTGTGTCTCCCTCTCTGATTGTACAGTATCTGTATGGTCTGGTTGTAATCCTCAGCGTCTGCCCATTTCTACGTCTGCACAGTGTTTCCTGTATCTCTAATTACACATCATTACTCTCTGCTAGCATGTGGCGTCCTGGGACATGACATCCATTGCATAATGCATTTCTGCTTGGACTATTGCCTAGCTTTGTGCCGTTTTGCACCGTTTTTCGATAGCTGAAAGGTTGCAAACTGTCCAATGCGGAATCTTATATTGGATTAGTTTTACATTTAAATAATTTAAGTACTGTACATTTAAGTGATGTGTAGAGAGGCACTTGTGCCTCTGACAGCTTAAAAGGAACACTATCACGATTAACAACATTATCTTTATTTGTTGTAGGGCCAATGTTATATTAGCAGCCAATTAAACAGTTATCTGTGCATATCTGATATGCCGTCAAAGTGCCGTCAAAATTGTGATAAAAAGTGATGTGACTGGGGTAGAATCCATGAAAGTGAAAACTAAAACCCTTAAAATATATAATAAACGCGTGATAACCACATCCGCCCACCACAGCGTGTCTACTCGGATGGCAACGCTATCGACTGCTGGAAGTGGGCACTCGCTTGGCTATACCTGCTCGCTCTGTACACCTCATGAGCTTCAGGCCTTGCTGTCGGCAGTAAACTGGACCACCTGCATGTACAGTACTTAAATAATATACAAAAAGAAACAGTCCATGTGTACAAATACAGCAGAATTTTGACTATACTGTGGCTTCCTCCGCATCAAACAATTTAAGTTATTTTGGTTTTGCATACATACGTATGAGCTGGTAAAAAAAACAAAAAAAACGTTATGCCTGCCTGCTGTTTTTTGCAGGTAGCATTAAGAGTGCAGCTGCCTTTGAAATGCATCTCCGTTTTGAAGTGTAGAGGCAATGTCCATTTAGCATAATGGCTTCTGCTGTAGAGTGACACATGCCTCAGTGTGGCTTCTGCTGTAGAGTGACACATGCCTCAGTGTGGCTTCTGCTGTAGAGTGACACATGCCTCAGTGTGCCTGTCGCTGATTTAATCAAGACTAATGGGGTGAGCTGCCAGTCTTCCTTTCATTTACTTAAGGTGTTTGAGCTTTTAATGAGTTTCCCCCGTTTCATTCCTGAAGTTTTATGCGCTCTTGCCCCTTTCTATTTCATCTCGCCTTTTCTGTCCATCTTTCTCTTATCTTGTCTCTCTGTCATCTGCTTGTCTTTTTACCATGTCTGCTACAGTGGTGTGCTTCGATGCCAAGATCAACTTTGACGACAACGCCGAGTTCCGCCAGAAGGCAGTGTTTGCCATGGACGACAACGCAGAGAGCGACCCTACGGAGACTGAGGCCGCCAAGTGGGATCTCAAATATATCGGACTGGACGGAAACATCGCCTGCTTTGGTGTGCAAACACAACACTGCTTCAAAACTCACAAACACATGCACACAAACTAGCAGTCACGCATGCACATGCACGCACGCACAAATTAATTCAGCCGCTGTCTACTCTTGGAGTGCTAGGGCATTATTGTTTCTAAGGAGCTGAAACAGTCAAAGCAAAGGCAGTGCAGCCCTCTTATCCAGTCCAACGTTCTCAGGACTCCAGAAGGAGCGCTGCCATAACCAATGCATAATAATTAGCCATAATCCTCCCAGAAAGTCTCCAGTGAGCCGGATTGTTAGCATTCTCATTAAAGGTTCCCTCTCTTGTCATAAATCAAAGCTTTAGCAGCACTAACAGGTGCTTCAGCTAGCTACCCTGTAGCCCCATAAACACATTAGAAGTGTTCGGTTAGCACTAGTGCTGCCACCCCCACCCGTCTAAAATGTAATATCACTTGTAAGGCCCCGGAGATCCTTTGAAAGCTCGGTAAGCTACTGACGTAACAGCTGTTAAAGTGATTTTCCCTGCTTTTCTATTGAGATCTCTGTAGGAGAGCTTCCCAGCACCCCAGCTCAGCTCCGCTAATGGGACTATTTTCATGCCATCGTATGGTGGAATCGCTTACCTGCAAATAGCAGATCTACAAGTACGGCAACACATTGCATCGTGGCACGTTGTGAGCATGTAGATAGGGTATTTATTTCGGCACAAAACGAAGTATGAACAGCGTTTAACCCTAATGAATTAGGACTTGTTTGTGCACTAAATCTATTGGCTCCCATTTAACTTGGCGAGGTAGCCTTTCTAGCGCTGGGCTAAATATTGACACGTAAAAGAACCAGCATTCCCCTCGTCATTATAATTACATTTCTTTGCCTCGTTCAACATCAAGACTTCAAGCCAATTCTGGAGACCCACTCTGTACGTGACGTGCTACGCATTTAGCTTATTTGTTCCTCTCTAGGTGCTAATTTACTGCTTGATTTAATTGTTCGTGCTCTTACATTATTTGATCTTTCCCTTTAGTACTGGTAATGTTCATTTTAATTAACTGTGGGTTATACCTGCGTCACTGTTCTTTACTCTCAGGGGTTTTGTGTCAATTCTGGAGTCGTGCTAGGCCTTAACCCATTCTTGGCGGGAACCCCTTTTGGTGTTAGCATTATGTTATGCTTTAGCTATTGAAAAATAGCAGATCTACAAGCTCATAGCGCGCCACCGAGTGGCGCGCTACAAGCTTGTAGGTCTGCTATTTTTGAAAAATCGAAGAACGACTGACATATAAACATAGCTTTTCCAGAAAACGGTCAGGATGTAGAAGACATTTTTAGAATCTGATCTCTGGTCAAAATGGGTTAATAGCCAACACTAGCTTCATTATAGTGCAGGTCATTACCACGCTACAGTATCATTAGTAGTCCTCTTAAGTTATCAAGCAAACGCATTTAACTGCGTCAAAGAAAGTCTGTCTAAGGAAACGGTGCTCATGTAAATGAGTCTCTCTTCTGGCATAATAATTTTGTATCGGAGCTTAGCATTTGCATACCTGCATATTCAAAGCATTTTTGACCCTTGACCACTGCTGTTAACAGTGAATGGAGCGGGGCTCGCCATGGCCACGTGTGACATCATTGACCTGCACGGCGGGAAGCCGGCTAACTTCCTGGACCTGGGCGGAGGAGTCCAGGAAAGACAGGTGTACGAGGCCTTTAAGCTCCTCACCGCTGACCCCAAGGTAAGAATCAATCCACGCATGTGCACGCACGTGCGTGTGCACATAACTACATATGCGTGCACATTGCTTTAGTGCAAATTTGCACACTAATGACTTACATGTTGACACCTCATCTTCTAGTGTGAGGCCGCTTAAATGCTCACTAAGACGTTAACACCATGGAGGCCCGGGGCGGAGATCTCCGTCAAGTTCATGGTCAAGTGCCCAAGGCGGAGATTGATAAATAGGACGGAGATTAATGATATCAAAACCGATCACATCGCTCCACAGCCTAGGAGCGCTTGTTGCCCAATCCTCGATGACGTGCAAGAGTGACACGTCATCGAAAAGGTTCTCTGCCTGTTTAGCTGACGAAAACGAAAATCTTAAAACGTTCATAACTCCCGATCTAAATCATCCCGTCTAATTCTGAAAAAAATATCCTGTGTTTGACGGCCTTCCGCGGTCCAGTCGCTAGTCGCGATAGATTTATTCTTACCTCCCGTTGTTGTCGATCGATTCTAGAGCGTATGTCGTATGTCTAAAACACCATTTCCGCTCTACTCGATAAGATCCTTTTTGTCACTCCACGGCACGCAGTACAATTCTTGTGTGTCGGTGCAAGTCGGTGAAAACATCAAAAACAACCCACCAACCACAGATTACACATACCACGGTTATACTCGGAGCATAAGTAGCGAAGTAAAAATGTATTGTATGCAATGAAAGGAAATTCCCTGCCAGGATATATGTACTGCCTTGCATTATTTTTTTGGAAATGTCATATTTCTTTTTTTTCCTCTTCTTTTCTTTTGTGCTACTTTTTTTTTACCACTGCTGTTGTATCCTTCTCACTCACCTTAGGGATTGGTATCGTTAAGATGTTATCGATTCCGGTTCCGATTCTGCTTGTCGATTCCGGTACTTTATTTTTCCTCTGTTCCATAAAGGCTCTGCACCACTGTGCCACCCGAGTGCCCACAAAAAAAATCTTCCAACATTTTCTACAGCTATGTTTAGAAATGTTTGAAGAGGGCTTAAGTGGATAAACAACTCTTTCCTCAAGGCTCACACATTTGCATCCAGAGTAATAGAGTTGTATTATTAATTCTAACATAATAACTATATATTTAGGGAACCACTTCTCCTTCATTTTGACTGGCCACAAGCTGGAAATAAAAATGCTGATCTACAACATCTACAAAATAAAAGAAAAAAACAGATTCCGCTGCTACATGGCAAACGTAGGCCAGCACTGGACAACCAATACTGCTTAATATACACAACAGCAAAAAAAAAAAGTGCTTTCCTGTGTTTTATTGTTTTCAATTTGCCAGCCAGGTGCCATACATGTCATAGCAGGTTCCATGTCAGTGTAATTAGGAATACGTCAGTATGACAACAGCACTGATTAGCCCAGAGACCGTGGTACTCTCTGCTGTTTTAGTAAGGGAAACTGTGAGCTGTGTGTGACTAAGCAAGGCAAGCTTATTATACTGTAGCACATTTCAAGAGCAAGCCAATTCAGAGTGCTTTACACAAAACATTAAGCATTGCAGATCTACAAGCTCATAGTGCACCACCGAGCGGCTCGCTATGACCTTGTAGGTCTGCTATTTTTGAAAAATCGAAGAACGACTGACAGAAACATAGCTTTTTCAGAAAACTGTCAGGATGTAGAAGACATTTTTTAGAATCTGATCTCAGGTCAGAATGGGTTAAATGGTGCATTTATATAGCACCTTTAGCCAAGGCGCTTTACATAGATTGTGCATTACATTCACCCATTCACACACACATTCATACACCGATTGCGGCGGAAGCCATGCAAGGTACCAGCCAGCACATCGGGAGAAATTTGGGGTTCAGTGTCTTGCCCAAGGACAGGAGGAGCCGGGATTCGAACCACCGACCCATGGATCATTGGACGACCTGCTCTACCTCTTGAGCCACAGTCGCCCATTATAACATACACAACATTAAAACGGCAGAAAAGAAAAAAACAATAGTGCTGTATTTTGAAATCATTTATTTTACTCACTGGGAATCAGCGTAAAGGTCCGAGAACTGAAGTGATATGATCCACATTCTTAAGGTCCTTTTGAAACGGGCAGCGATTGACGCACCTAGTAATTCATTTTCAATGAGACCTGCGGTTTCTTATTCTGTACGCGCGGAGAAGTCGAGGGGCGACAACGCAATCGTATTTACGTGGGCGCGGTCCCGTGAAATTCACTGGCGGAACTACTTTGGGCCGGGCCGGGGGGTGGACCGCACGACCGGGGCTCGCCGAACCTGACTCCCCCCCCCCCCCCCCCCCTCGTTATGTGTGTGAGGAGCTGATCACAGTCACAGGTAGAGGAAGTGTTATATTTGGCCTACTATTTATGCTATATATTATTGACCGCGTCTTTGTCACAGTCTCACAGTCACAGAGTGAGAGAGTGAGAGAGTGAGAGAGAGCGAGAGAGTGAGAGTGAGAGTGAGAGTGAGAGAGTGAGAGTGAGAGAGGAGAGACGTGCTGCGTGTTAAAAAAAAAATAGGCTACTTTGTGTTCTATTTCACCTTATTGCTGAGTGACGCACACAGGGAAAAGCAAGGGGTTTAGAAGCGAAAAAGTCTGTTGTGGAGAACTCCACACATATGCACTCCTCACAGACTAGTGATTAGCCTACTAATGAGTGACAGGTGCTGCTACTTTGGGAGCGTGGCTGAGGATGTCTGTTGGAGAGAGTGAGTGAGACAGACTCCACGGTGCTTGTCCAGCCGCGCAGTAGCCTACATTCTCATCAGACATGATATTTTGCTAAAGTGTAGGCTATTATAGGCTATAGCTGTAAGCTCTGTATGTAGCTCTGGTTAATTGCGGGATGATGCGGGATTCGCGGGGCCCGCTGGTTTTATCTGTCGTGAGTGACTGTGTAAAAAATCGTCCATCGATCATCTGACAGCCCGGGCCCCCAGGAGGTCCGGGCCGGGGTTAGACCACATCCCCCTCCCCCCGATATGTCCGCCCCTGGTGAAATTGTCGCACGCATGCTGGTTTCATGCACCCGCTTTTTTTTTTTTTTTTTTGGCTTTCACTTTTATTTAATTTTTTTTATGGAGGGACAGACAGTAGGCTGACAGGAAATGGGGAGAGAGATGGGGAGGAAGACATGCAGTAAAGGCCGTCGGGATCGGGAGTCGAACCCGCGGCACACTGCCAGACTGGATTGCCAGCCAAGGTGCCTGGACCACTGAGCCATGGCCCAGGCCGATGCACACGCTTTTTAACCTTGCAATGTCCCGCCCCTCATGCGCAGATCTGGAGCAGACCCGTCGTTGATCCAGATCTGGAGCAGACCCGTCGTTGATCCAGATCTGGAGCAGACCTGTCGTTGATCCAGATCTGGAGCAGACCCGTCGTTGATCCAGGCGACAACGTCTCTGTGTTAATCGATGCCCGTCTGAAAGTACCTTTAGTATTAACCCATTTAGACCTGCCGTCGAAATTTTAAAAAAAAATGTCTGACCGTTTTCTGAAAAACCTATGTTTCTATATCAGTGGTGCTCAATATTTCATGTCAAGGACCCCAAAAATTATATGTTATTGGCCCGCCAACCCCCATCTAAAAACGTGTTGTTCCAGTGACCCCCCGGTAGCAAAGATTTGAGTTAAAAACGTTCGCTGTGAAAGAATATATTATATAAATGTTTTCGCCACATTTTCACGATTTTTCAAAAATAGCAGATCTACAAGCTTGTAGCGTGGCACTCAGTGCCGCGCTATGAGCTTGTAGATCTGCTATTTTTCAATAGCTAACAGTATAACATAATGCTTAAAACACCAACGGGGGTTCCCGTCCAGAATGGGTTAAGAGCCACAGCAGCGTTCTGGATCAACTTGCAATCACCACATCCATTTCTATTGATTCATTAAAGACATTCATTACAGTAGTTGAGTATACTGAAGATGAATGCAGGCAGGCACAAGTATCCATTTATTTCTAATCCTGCTGATTCACCGTCCTGCATGCATGGTGAATCTCTGCTCTATGGACTACATTAATGCCATCATGTGACTGTAAGTCCTCAGTAAACAATGAGATCCTGGTGACAGCGCCACACTGTTGATTGTGTGTTGACAGTCGTCTTAATACCGTTCATGTTCTTTCTGCTGTCACTGCCATGTTGAGGGATCAGTGTGTCTATGGCAGCACATCTGCCACTGCCCTCTCTCCCATTTTCATTTTTTTCTTGTTTACACAAGCTTGTTTGACCGTCCAGCTGGCATATTGACTCAATCTGACTAGACAATGTTGACAAAAAACACATATGACAATCCCCCGGAATATTATGTTATAATTTCTTTTTTGGCAGCTATGCTCCTAAGTGAAGTATACTGTGATTGACCTCGATGTTAATACCCAGGGAGTGCTTGGTCTCAGGCCCAGATTGGCCATCGTGGGACTTTGGTGACATTTCCCAAAGGCCTGGCCTGCCTGCTGACTGATGAGGACTGCAGCTGATTATAACTTCCATTCAAATTCTCAGATTGGCTGGCATCAGTAGTTGATAGTTAATGTTTGGGGCAGTGGGCTTGTTTTGGTCCGCCACTTTGCTGTGATGAAACAATTAGTCAAACGTATGAGCAGTCTGCTTTGCCTTGCCACGATTGGATAAAAGAAGAGGGAAAAAAGTCCATACTTTACAGTACCTTTCTAGGATGCTATGGTTTTTTATTACAATCTAGTGCATAAACAAAAATACACTGATGGTATTGTTATTTATTTCATTGTCATTTAATTATCAGCAAGAACATAGAAGATGTCATATGTTGTGACTGTTACAGAATGCTGTTGTGACTTACAGTAGATTACATGTGTATAAATGGACTGTTGACTGTTAAGTCTAGACAACTCTCCTACCCTCATCAATTCTGTCAGGAGAAGACACGCTCGACTAAGGAGTCTTGAGGAATAGTCTCTTATAATTATATTCTGCCCTCGTAAGGAAGTTCCCCCTTTTCCAACTAGGCAGACAGACAACTGGGAGTCCTTTTACTGTTTCTCACAAGCGATGGATTTATTCCTCTCCACTCACTCACAGTAGCAGGATACACACAGTAAAACTACAAAAAAAGGAAAATAGCATTGATTGGTAATATTTCTGTACTGCACACATCAAAGGAAGCTGTCAAATTACACATGACATGAGAGTAACCAACAATACAGAAAATAATGTACTGTAAATGCAACACATAATGCAACCCCAATAACAGAAGGCTGGCTTATGCAACGCCAGCTACAGGCCTAATGCCACACACAGCATGTGTAAAGAAAGCTAGGCTACAATGTCTAAATTATCTCACAACTGTAGTCTAAGTCAGCAATATCAACAAACTGGCATTTGTGCAAAGAAGGGAATGCATAACTTACAAGCAATGATCCTGTGGTGATCACAAACAAGAGCAAGGATCAAAAACGTCTGCTCTCTGCATTAACAACTTGCAAACTCACTTCTCCTTGCATAATGGTCTACAGGTGTTCCTAACTTCATCTTAATTAGCCCAATCTGACCGCAGTGCCAGAGACAAGAGAAATACACAGCATAAATGCACCACCTAGTGGCTGAACAATGATAAGCATGAAAACAAGATACAGAAGCCAGCACACTCCCCGCCTGGTATCTGTGAAGATACCACCATAAAATAAAATGTAAGTCTCTGAAGGAAGCAGCAACCCAGACTGGGAGACGGGACATAAAAACCTTTGCATGACCCATCCTTTGCTGTCTTGATCCTTTTTAGAGGATTAGTTTTGTCTCTGTCTAGGCTCGCTTTTGGCAAGTGTCCTCCAACCTTGGGGAGGCCAGAACTATCATCGAAAGGGCACAGGCTGTAGAGTGGCCTGCATTTAGTAGAGATGGCTGCTCTTTCTTTGATGACCTTTAACTCCTCTCTGAAGGAATCGTGTTGCTTTGTGGGCTATGGCGGTCCTTGTTTGGTCCAAGTCTTCCTTGGGACAGGGAAGACTTGGACCCTTTTCCATAATTCTGCTGTGAAGTCCGTTCTCCAGTATGCTGGTGCTGAAAGCATTTACAAGTGAAGGTTTGTGAGCACGATCGAGGCAGACCTGTCCTACTATGACCCAGCCCAGGGCTAAACGTTGTGCAAAGGGAGCGTGCAGGGGTCCATTACGTAGCTCTAGCACCTTGTGAGCTTGAATAATGTCTCTTCCTAGAAGAAGCAGAATCTCTGCCTTGGGTTCTAGTGGGGGTATCCTAGAGGCTAATGACTTCAGGTGAGTATGAGACTTCGCCACTGCTGCCGTGGGAATCTCTGACCTATTATCTGGTAGCTGGTCACACTCGATAAGTGTAGGCAGGGCAAGACTGGTCTTCCCGTCGGCCGACTCCACGACGAAACCCCTTGCTCTTCGGCCTGCAGTTTCTGACACACCTGCGCACGTTTTGAGTGTGTAAGGGGATGTGTCAGCAGCTATGTCGAACGTCTCGAAGAAGGCCGACCTGGCCAAAGACCTGTTGCACTGGTCGTCTAGAATAGCATATGCTTTGACTTTCTTAGCTGATTGGCCCTTGGGATATACATACACAAGGCTGATTTTGGAACAGGATCTTCCAGTAGTGCTGTCTCCGCAGACCTCTGTGCAAGTAGAAGTGGTGATTGAGGTGGAGGGAGATTCCTCTTCCTCCCCGCCATCCTCTTCAGGGGTTGGCATCACAGTCCAGGGTGCTGGGCCAGCATGAAGGGCTCCAATGTGCCTATCACTGTCGCACTCAGAACATTGAATGACAGCCTGGCAGTTCTTTGCTTGGTGTGAAGTTGAAGCACAGCAACGGAAACATATACCGTTCTCTTTAAGGAAGGCCTTGCGTTCCTCCAGGGGCTTTTGTCTGAACCCTCTACACTTGTGCAGAGGGTGCGGTAGTTTATGAATAGGACACTGCTTCTTAAGGTTATCCAATGCGTTGGCCTCATCCTTCTGTTGGGTGCTGTCCACTTCTGTTCTGTGCACTGTTATGGGCGTTCTTGTTGATTTCAGTTGGTGTGTGTCTCTCTGAGGTGGGGTGGTGCTAGAGATTGCAACGATGAAACTCGGGTCATTCCTCATCCTTGCTTCATCACGAATGAACCCGGTGAATACTGAGAAAGGTGGGAAGCTGAGGTGATAGCGTTGTTTATATCTCGTGCCGTGCACCATCCATTTCTCCTGGAGGTTGAAGGGTAGTTTCTCCAGAATGGGGCTAATGCCATGGGCGGTGTCCAGATAGTTCAGGCCGCCTAAGTAGCCTTCCTCTTTAGCTTGGTGAATTTCGAGGAGAAGGTCACCTAACTCCCGCAGGCGCTGAGGGTCTCTGCTTGAGATCTGGGGGAAACGTTTCAGCTTGTTAAAGAGAGCACACTCCATGGCCTCTGCAGAGCCGTAGCACTCCTCTAACCTTTCCCAGACCATACTAAGGGCCTCTGCGGGGTCTCTAATGTTAACTGACCTCATTCTCTTTGCATGTTCGGTGGATTCTGGTCCAAGCCACTTAATTAGCAGGTCAAGTTCCTCACTGGGTTTCAAATCAAGGTCTTCAATGACGTTGGAGAATGTAGATTTCCAAGCCCAGTAATCCTCCGGCATGTCGTTGAACTTTGTGAGACCAGCCGTGAGTAGGTCACGGCGAGCTAGGAACTTGGCTAAGTCTAAAACTGAATGGGATTCACCAGGGGCATTATGTCCATCTCTAGGTGACTGGTTGTTATGCTCTGTATTGTCTCTGGGTGATCGTGAGCTCTTAAACTCAGTAGACTGCGGTGTGTGCCACTTCCACTCACCTTTTTTAGGGCTGAAATGGACTGGTGGGCGTCTCAAGGTAGGGGATTGTTTGTTAGGAGTAGGGCTATGTGGAGATGAGAATTGCCTCTCACCTTGGCTATTAGTAGGTTTCTGATCTGGGGGAGGTTCACCTGGTGGCTCGTGGCTGTCGGCTGCTGGGGAAGCCAATTTAACCTTAGCATCGGGCTCTGCACCGTCGGTGTATGCTGATGGGTGTTTGGTGTTCATATATACATATTGCTCCTGAACATACTTTTCAGTTCTCTCGTAGGGTTCATGAGGTGAGCCATGCAGCTCGACGTTTGCCACCTCCTCAGCAGCAGCAGCAGCTTCAAAGACGGTGGCTTCGGCTGAGGCGGCTGCTGCCTCCTTCTCCAGCTGCATCGCCTCCAGAGTAGCCTCAAGTCGCGTTGCCTCTACTTGCAGTTGGGCCCTCTTTACCTTTATATCAATCTCCTTTTGTGCGAAGGCTGCTTTGGTATGTGCCGCTTCGGCCTTGGCGCGTGCTTCTACTGCTGCCAGACTAACTGCTGATTTACTGGAACGTTTTGATGCTTTCGATGAGCGTCCAGCCTCCGATCTCACCTCGAGCTGGTTCTCTGACATCTTGGTTGTTGTGGTTGGGGTTGTTGAGCAGGCTTCTGACCCACAGAAGTTGTAATCACCGTTGTGTCTGCTTTTTTACTATTCTGCCCTCGTAAGGAAGTTCCCCCTTTTCCAACTAGGCAGACAGACAACTGGGAGTCCTTTTACTGTTTCTCACAAGCGATGGATTTATTCCTCTCCACTCACTCACAGTAGCAGGATACACACAGTAAAACTACAAAAAAAGGAAAATAGCATTGATTGGTAATATTTCTGTACTGCACACATCAAAGGAAGCTGTCAAATTACACATGACATGAGAGTAACCAACAATACAGAAAATAATGTACTGTAAATGCAACACATAATGCAACCCCAATAACAGAAGGCTGGCTTATGCAACGCCAGCTACAGGCCTAATGCCACACACAGCATGTGTAAAGAAAGCTAGGCTACAATGTCTAAATTATCTCACAACTGTAGTCTAAGTCAGCAATATCAACAAACTGGCATTTGTGCAAAGAAGGGAATGCATAACTTACAAGCAATGATCCTGTGGTGATCACAAACAAGAGCAAGGATCAAAAACGTCTGCTCTCTGCATTAACAACTTGCAAACTCACTTCTCCTTGCATAATGGTCTACAGGTGTTCCTAACTTCATCTTAATTAGCCCAATCTGACCGCAGTGCCAGAGACAAGAGAAATACACAGCATAAATGCACCACCTAGTGGCTGAACAATGATAAGCATGAAAACAAGATACAGAAGCCAGCACAAATTATAATTTAAGTCTAAACAGATAGTATCTCAGATACATCACATGTATGTCTTTAGCCTACTTTACACCTTTTTGGTCTGCTGCACCGATTCATTGATGTGAAATTAATACGATTTTTTATTTTTTTACAACCAAAATAATATACTACAGAGTACAGAAGTCCTGATGTCAGACCCACACTCTCTGGGTCATGAAGATTTTTTACCATTCAAAATCCCATAGACATTTCTTTTTTTATCAAGTAATATAAGAACTACCAGCTCAGTGGCCTTGTGGTTAGAGTGTCCGCCCTGAGACTGGGAGGTTGGGGTTCAATCCCCGGCCGGGTCATACCAAAGACTCTAAAAATGGGACCCAGTTCCTCCCTGCTTGGCACTCAGCATCAAGGGTTGGATTGGGGGTAAGTCCCTGCGACATACTAGCGTCACGTCATGTGGGGGTGTACTTGTACATCAATTTACAATTTAGGCATTTAGCAGACGCTTTTAATCCAGAGCGACTTACATTAGGCAAGAACAAAAAAGCATGGGAATACATCACATATATAAAATGCATTTATCATGAAACATGCGTAAGCTAAGAACGTAACTAGAACATATCTATATAATGACACTATACATATAAACTATACATATATACTATACTATGCTATACATATGTACTATGAAGTGCTATGACTACATACAATGCAATTATTGTGCTGTCTACATGACATGCTATAAGTCTGTCAAGCTGCCTCACGCTACAGAAACAGGAGATAGGCTCCTGCCCTATGGGCCTCATGGCTCGGCAAGGCTACTTGGAACTGTGTTCCAAAGATAAACAAGTCTGGCGGTTCTGTCTGATAGGTGGCTCTATATATCGTTTATGATATTTAGTTATATTCAATACAGTGTGACTCACTGTCCCCACTGAAGCACGGCACACTGTCAAAAGCGTTTGTGACATTCATTATATTTCATGACACTTGCTACCAGAGTGTGTTAGATGAAACGACACAGAACTGACACGGCGTCTCTCCTACATAAAGGGAAAATCTAGTGCAACACAACGTGACACTGACTACGTGTGCCCGGCAGCGGCCGCATGTGTAATGGGAGATGTAGTCACTAGATTGATTGATTGATTTTTATTTATCTAAAGAATATCACACAAAACACCACAGCAGCACTTTCTCGACATACAGTCATATTAGCATCACCGTAGATAAAAACACAATAAAGCCCTTGAGGGCTTAGTCTTATTTTAATTATGGTCTTCTTTTCTCTCTCTCGCACGCACGCACGCACAGTCGCACACGCGCACGCACACACACACACACACACACACACACACACACACACACACACACACACACAGTACACACACACACACACACACACACACACACACACACACACACACACACACACAAACAACAACACATTTTCAGACAGATATACTATACAAACTATAGTCTAAGAAATGACCCAAGGGGTGTGCATTTTCTTGTCAGACTTCAGTAGACTTTTATAGATTGTGTGATTCAGAGCATAGCATTAAAGAGGCTAATACATACATTGGTAACACTTTTGCCATATGTTGTTGTCTAAATTGTTCTTGTCATGCAGATGATGTAGTTTTACTCCAAATCCACATTGAGTGGTAATTTCTCAGTTCTCCAAGACTCTGTTAGCAGATGATGGGCAGGTGGCTTCGGTGGGTTTGTGATTGTTGGACTCCTGTCCTGAACAGTTTGGCCCTTTTTGATATAACCCCAATTTGGGTTGTTCTAAATACGATTCATCTCTCACATATTGACAAACTCGTAGTTTTAATATACAACATGTACATTGCACCGCATGGGGAACTACCAAATAAAACCACGGCCTTCCTCAATTGACTATATTCACACAGGGGCCATTTTGCTTTCACGTCATATTTGCGGGTTGGGATGAAATTCCACCCCAACGAGGTGGCATTTCATTAACTTTAATAGCTAAATGGTCATCGTATGTATATGGTGAATTGGTCCCCAACCATCTCAATCAGAGCAGCTGTGGTCTCTAACCCCTAACTGTTTCCATCAGCTGGGTAAAGCTGAAAACAATCAAATAGTTCTACTTACTATTAATATTAAAGCGACCGGCTACAATTAATTTTCAATGGAAGCCAGTGACATCCCATGAAGCTACAAAGTGAACCCTGACACTTGTCGCTGTGTGTGACAGTCTGCCAAACCTACAGTACATTCTTATGGGAAATATTAATATCCAGTCAGGTCAGGGTCAAGTGAATATTCGGGCAGAGCAACAGCATACAGCAGCCCCACCTCCTGGCCTGGGGGACAGACAGCCTGTCGGGGCAGAAGCCTCCTGACTGAGCCCCAATCTCAAACACTTTTTACAGTTCACTCTGACAGGAGATGCCATTCTAAATGGTCTTATAAGGATATGTGCTAAAGATAAAGGCAACATTACATACAAACAGTTACAGAAATACAGATTATACACAATTATGCTGAAACTGAGAGTAGTCCTTGGGGGGGGGGGGAGTCGGTTGTTGGATGTTGGAACAGCTGCAGCCGAGTTAGAATTAGTTACATTGTTGTGAAAAGTGGCTGTGAATGAGATTGAATGGAAGGCCGACAAGTACGCACAATACATTATGTTCTATTCAATCCAATTAAATTCAAAGGAGCTTTATTGGCATGAAAAAACATACGTTTACATTGCCTAAGCAAGTGTCAGAAAAATATAATAAAACCGTTGATCCAGTGCCATTGCAAGTCTTGCAACTTAACTCTGTAGTTAATTGTTTCCCATGGACCACAGGTTTGTATTGAGCCGCTGGCAGCAGGTCTCTCTCTCTCTCTCTCTCTCTCTCTCTCTCTCTTCCCCCTCTATATGTGAAGGGAATGGTGACGTGCAGCTTTAACCCATTTAGGCCTGAGATCAGATTCTAAAAATGTCTGACAGTTTTCTGAAAAAGCTATGTTTCTATGTCAGTGGTTCTTCGATTTTTCAAAAATAGCAGACCTACAAGCTCATAGCGCACCACTCGGTGGCGCGCTATGAGCTTGTAGATCTGCTATTTTTCAATAGCTAAAGCACAACATAATGCTAACACCAAAAGGGGTTCCCGCCCCATGTTTCCCATGGACCACAGGTTTGTATTGAGCCGCTGGCAGCAGGTCTCTCTCTCTCTCTCTCTCTCTCTCCTCTATATGTGAAGGGAACGGTGACGTGCAGCTTTAAACATGATGAATGTTAAAAACCTGCCATGTCTTCCCGCCCCAGCAGGTGATGCATTGGACCACTCCAATATCCACTGTGTGTAAATTCTATTTGGTCTCACCTGAATTCATCAACATGTCCTGTAAGGGGACGGAAAGAGAGAATAATTACACAAACAAACAAGCACATGGGGAAAAAAATAGATAAATGAAGACAGCGGAGTGGAATCTAGAACTTCCTCTAGCATGGGTCATCATTAGGGGTGTTGGGGGGGGGGGGAAATAGATTTGTGTAAGAATCGAGATTATTATCGGAATCGAAACATTTATAAAAAATCACACCCGTGTGAACTGAGTGGTGCAAATACCCCCCCCCCCCCCCTCTCTCTCATTAGCAGGCAACAGTGCAGCACTATCTCTCTCTCTCTGTTTCTGGCACAACAGCGCCACTTTTGGTACTCATTGGTACTGGTGCTCATAGTCACACACAAACACACAAACATGAACACACGGTTGAACACACGGTTGACACAGACATTGCTGTTCCTTCACTCAAAAATATATTTATTAATGATAATGAATTTATTTATACAGCACTTTTCCAAACAAAGTTACAAAGTGCAGTTATTTGCAGGAGCAGCAAATAACAATACAGGTTAAAACAGCATACATAAAATCAACAAAAAATCTATGGGTAACAAAAAATAACAGAAAATACATTTCCTGGTGAATGTTACAGATGAGTGATATGAATAATCTCAGTAAACGTAAATGTAAACAAATGTCTTCAGTCAGTCAGATTCTAGGGCTTTAGGGGGGGACACAAAACTATCTCCAGTCACGTTCAGTTCTGTTCTGTTGGCAGGTAGTTTGTATTTTTTGCAAGGAATCATAACTTTCTTTCATCCACTGACTGCCTGTATGAGATATCAGATCACTATATACCCCTGAGCCACTGCCGCCCCAAACTCACAATGCAAGTAGTAAGGGCATTTTATCAGGTATTTGACAAATCTGGGAACTAAATCGTTACCAAGAAATTTCTTCACCAATGTGTTTCTAAAGGTGTCTAATAACATGTACTAAAAGTTTGAAATTCAACTCCCGTGGGAAATTGAGTTATTAGCATAATATGCATAATATGCCCATAACATCCTATATAAGGCAAAAAAGTCCAAATTTCATCATTCTTTAAGTAGCATGTGACATATGAAACTAGGGTGATTGCATGATTCTGAATCCATTCCAAGCATTAGTTTTGCACAAAAAACACTCCTTGGGCTAAATTAGGCCATATCCACTTGACCAAATGTGCTGACATCATCACGTTTGTGTGGCCGTTTTCCTCCCAAGGAGTGTTTTTTGTGCAAAACTAATGCTTGGAATGGATTCAGAATCATGCAAACACCCTAGTTTCATATGTCACATGTTACTTAAAGAATGATGAAATTTGGACTTTTTTGCCTTATATAGGATGTTATGGGCATATTATGCATATTATGCTAATAACTCAATTTCCCACGGGAGTTGAATTTCAAACTTTTAGTACATAGTATTAGACACCTTTAGAAACACATTGGTGAAGAAATTTCTTGGTAACGATTTAGTTCCCAGATTTGCATAGATTTCTCTTACTAAAGAAGATCTTTAAAAAAGGAATATTTAAACAAACACAAAATGTATGGGCGGTCCCTGACACAAACTATTTTCGGACGAGAGTTCCCAGCCAAATACTTGAAAACGTTCGAGAAACCCATGAGAAACAAGACATAGAGACAACAACTTGCATTTGCTGCTTCCATTTTTTTAAATCAATTCCAATCCCAACCATTTTGATTAAAATTCAAATTGTGGTGCTGGCGAGGTGATTGCTGAACGTGACCAAGCAAAACATTTTGATTTCCTAGACCTAGAGGATATAGTGCTTAAGTTGTGACACACGTTGATGTGTTTTAATAAACCCGATGCAGAATGCAATTTTGCAATTTATTTGTATTCTTTGTAGTTCTCCTGTGCCTGAACTGTTTTCTTCCCTTGTGTGCGTGAACCCAAAAGGCCAGCATACTTCACTGCATGCTGTAGCATCTGACAGCAGAGGGGTTATGAGTAGGCAGTGGTAGGGGGCACGGTGGCACAGTCGGTAGTGCTGTCGCCTCACAGCTAGAAGGTCCTGGGTTTGATGCCCGCTGGGGACGCTGTGGGCGCTGGGGGTGTGTTCCCTCCTCCGTGTCATCAGTGCCCAAAAGAGCCTTTCTGTGTGGAGTTTGCATGTTCTCCCCGTGTCCCCTAGGGTAGGTACCCTCACAAAAAACATGCAATACTCCTGGTCTCTAAAACTACCTTCCCCCTGGCCAGCCGGGGCGCCTGATGGAGGGGAAAGGAACTGGTTGGAATAACGTGTTCCTTCCACACACTACGTCCGACTGGGGAAACTCTCCCCTGTCAGGTGAAAAGAAGCAGCTTGGACTCCTAATGCTTAGAAGGAAGCATGAGGTCAGTCCGCTGATCCCCCAGGTTGGCAGAGGAAGTGTAGTGCCCAGGATTACATTTGATAATTGACACTGGGTGAAAAATTGGGTTTCAAAATCGTGGGATGAAAGTTTAGAAAAAATTAGTAGGCAGTGGTGGAAAAAGTACTCAATTGTTTTACTTAAGTAAAAGTATCAATAATGCAATGTAGAACTACTTCGTTACAAGTCCAGAATTGAAAATGTACTTGACTAAAAGTACAAACGTATTGACATCGAAATGTACTTAAAAGTACCAAAAATAGAAAGTACTCACTATGTAAAATCTCCTGTTTCAAGTTTTCAAATGTATACAAATATTTTGAAAATATTAGATGTAAAAGCTCACAATGCGACACATTGTGAGCATGCAGATGTGCTATTTTCAAATGGCAAAAATGTATATAAGGTTGGAGTGGTTATTGTATGTTTTGTAATAATAATCAAAATCGACAAAGTAACTAGTAACTAAAGTTTTCAAATAAATGCAATGGAGTAAAAGTACAACATGTGCCTCTGAAATGTAGTGGAGTAGAAGCAAAATGATTGGACATTGGAAATACTCAAGTAAAGTACAGATACCTCACAATTGTACTTAAGTACAAAGTACTTACAGTAAGTAAAAGTACCACCACTGTGAGTATGTTCTGCCTAATACACTGAATAGCCTATATAGCTTCCTTGGTCTGTGTAGTAGGGGAAGCCGATAATGACACGCTCAATCCTTCACAGACTCTCCCTTATACTTTACGAGGCGGAAAGTGAGTAATAAGTGATACAAGCCACACCAAGCTAACATTACTGCAGGATACTGTATGTCCTGCAGTAATAATGATCCCATCAATTTCCACTCCAAAACGAGACGAAGAAAATAACACATCTGTCTCTCTTCTCTATTAGTCTTCCTCCCTGGCGTGCTCCTGTTGCCATGTCGCTCTCGCTCTCTCTCACTCTTTCTTCCCTCGCTCTTCCAGCTTTGATGTCTGGAGCTCATTGTAGTGAGAGCAGAGGCGATGCGAGTGTACGGTTAGCGCTGAATAGCCCAGACAGGCCGAGAGATTGAAGATGACTAAGACTCCTGCTTGTTGTTTGCTCACTTCCTCCGCTCACCACTCTCATTAGTGGAATGATTGTATGTATCCATTCGTATTTTTGCCCACAAAATAATTGGCATGGCATCAGAAATGCATGGCATGCAGGGATGATGGTCCTGAAAAAGTATACTTTTTCTATCAATCAATCGATCGATTGATTGAGTCTTGGGTCGGGGAGTAGGGTAGGAATCATGAGGCTCTATGTTTTTGAAGAAGTATGTGCGAGGTGTTTTGTTTATTTGTATTTATTTCCTTCAAAGCTGAGTGCGAAGCTGGGTTTGAATCTTGGGCCTCTGGCAGGAACATATTTATTTTCAGTGTTAAAATAAATAGCCCCACTTTCCTCATATCCACACAAACAGAAGCGTCTGTTGACAGAATGGTTGAATTTATTGAGTGCCCCTCCTTCACTCACATCACCTGTAGGCACAAGGCAGCAGTAGCAGCCAGCAAATACCAACAGCCAAATAACCTCCTTATTGCCTTGTGCCTCCAAGGAAAAGGGTTGGATGGATGTTTTTGCCTTATTTGACGGCCATTTTGTTCTGAAGGCTTAAGGGTGTTCTTCCTGTATTTATTTTCTTTCTTTTCCTGGCCAGGAGTGATTTATGGTATTTTCCTGCAGAATCCACGGTTCTCCGTTGTAAATATATGTCTTCTTTGTGTGTGTGTGTGTGTGTGTGTGTGTGTGTGTGTGTGTGTGTGTGTGTGTGTGTGTGTGTGTGTGTGTGTGTGTGTGTGTGTGTGTGTGTGTGTGTGTGTGTGTGTGTGTGTGTGTGTGTGTGTGTGTGTGTGTGTGTGTGTGTGTGTGTGTGTGTGTGTGTGCGCGCGCGCGCGCTAGTGGGGCGCAATTGTGGTATAATTGTCACCTGTAGGCATGCAGAGTGTTTCCGTGGCGTGGTCTGTTTACCGATGCTGTGTTGTGCGAAGCAGGCATGAGACATTGCGGAAAGAGACAATGTTTGCAACCCCTGCGCTCTTCTTCTCAGGCGTGAAGACAAATTGGCACATTAACATTAGTTCAGTCCAGTGACCCTCCTCCCAGGCAAAGATAAAGGTGTGTATGCGGCTGTGCGCGCGTGTGTACAACACACAACACAACACTTCCTACTGTAGGTGTTTCATATTTACCATTCCTTCAGGCAGGTATGTGTGAGTGATTTTAAATCTCACCTGTGTTCCCTCCTGCAGCAGCGTGTTGTACAGTGTGTAATGTGTATCTCATCTGTGACTGTTGTGAGAGGCCTGCAGATTGCAGGAGGAATGCCTGGCTAAATTACTGTATTTTCAGTCCGTTGCCACATATGGAGGAGACTATGCTTCCTCTGTCCGTGATCTGTATCATTACATGTGAACACAAATGAAGATGTTAAATGTGTGTCTGTTTTCAGTTTGTGCTGACTTCCTCTTGCTTGTTGAGTCTCCACCTACCGAGTGTGTATGTGTATGTGTATATACAGGCAGACCTGTATCCCGAGAGAAGACAGACTATGCACCCACTGCACACAAAATGAAGTGGAAACCGAGCTACACTTCCTAACCATCTGTCCATTGTACCAAGACATCAGAGACACATACTTCCCACAGATTACAACCACACACGGAGATTTTGAAAACATGACCAATGACAAAAAACTCCCATATCTGCTGGGCGAAGTACAACAATGTGCAAACACAGCAGCAAGATTCGTGAGTTGCTGTGATAGGAGAAGGATATCTCCCCCCCCCCCCCCCCCCCCCGCCCCTCTCAGACAGGCCACCAATGCCTACCATCACTCTCGCTGTGTTCCGGAACCTGTGCTCTGTTATCATCAGCAAAGCAAATTTTTCATGAATCGTACTATTGTTGTCCAAGCATTGGATTATAAAGGCACACACCAACGTGTGCCTGCAGCTTGCCTTTTTATTCCCTCTCCTGCTTTCTCTCCCTGCCTCCCATCCTCTCTCTCTCTCTCTCTCTCTCTCTCTCTCTCTCTCTCTCTCTCTCTCTCTCTCTCTCTCTCTCTCTCTCTCTCTCTCTCTCTCTCTCTCTCTCTCTCTCTCTCTCCTTTGATCTGACTCAATCCTGTTAAGGCCAATGGTCAGGCTCTCTCCCTAGCCTCACGGCTGCTAGTGAAGGCTCTCAAAAGCCAGGCCCCCCTCCCCCGTGGTGATGTCTGGGCCTATGTCCAATGTGGATGGAGAGGGGAAAGGGAAGATATTCAGTAGTGATGCTTGGACTTTGATCCCTATCTGTCTGATAGCTCTATGAGATTATGTCAGATGTGTGGGGTTTTTCGGGAGTTTTCTTTTGGTGCTCTGGCGATGGAGTAATTTAACCACATTAACCCCAGTATCTCTAATATTCTGTGCATATCATGATAGGTGACGAACGTTCAGCAGAAATATCTGCTTAAATAAAATGGTAACAACATATTCTTTGAAAATAACAGATCAAAACAGATTGGCTATTTTCGCCGTTTGACTTTCAACAAGGTACGTATGTAGGGTTTAACCCAATAAAACCGGGAGAGCATCTGTGTCATTTAAAATGTTGGCTATTCAATAGCAGATATATAGGCTCACAGCACGTCACTGCGAGGACGTACATGTACTATTTTTGAAATTTTTTCTAAAATCTTGAAAGTGTGAGAGAGAGAGAGGTTGTAAGAACTAGAGTAGAATCGGCCTCAGGTCTTAACGCATTTTGGGCGGGAACCCCTTTTGGTGTTAGCATCATGTTATGCCCTAGCTATTGAAAAATAGCAGATCTACAAGCTCATAGCGCGCCACCGAGTGGCGCGCTACGAGCTTGTAGGTCTGCTATTTTTTTTAAATCGAAGGACGACATAGAAACATAGCTTTTTCAGAAAACTGTCAGGATGTAGAATCAAAATGGATTAATTGGTTTACGTGGTGAGTGATACAATGCGGGAACAACTGCCGTTGTATAACCCTCTGCATCCTTCAGGTTTGGCTTCATAAGAAGCACTGCCGCCACACGTGACACGGTGATGGGAAATCAGTCACACGCCTGGAGATACGTGCGTGAAGTGTCACAGGCTTATGTATACAAGTCCTACTGAAGGGCACTCGCTCGGAGCACACAACACACACACAAACACACACACACACACACACAAAACGCATCTAGCTGCACCCCCGGGGAGCCCAAACAGCCCGCTATCACGAAAGTCACACGTGACGACGCGGGGGCCCCGCGGCTCACCGTTTCGAGGGGGGGGAGGAATCAGCGCTCCGCCTCGCAGCCGGGCCTGTGGGAGCTGCCAGTCCCCTGTGTCATAAACACAAACAATGAGAAGCCGTCGAGGAGAAAAAAGACGAAAGAGAGAACAGAAAGCCAGCTACCAGTAATGGAGTTCATTCCCAGTGCCTGGAGTATTAAGCAGATACTAAAGGGAGGGGACTCGCCACTGAAGGAACCCGGAGTCCAGTCTGCGCACTGGGACTGCCACGCTGAGTCCATGGACCCCCAGACAGACGGGAAGCATTGGTCATAGCAGGCAGGCTATGTGGTTACTGCAGGCCCTTGTGTGCTTTAAGCCATTTTGGGCATATTCTTTCAGAGCAAACGTTTTTAACTCGTATCTTTGCTTCTGGGGGAGGGTCCCTGGAACAACATATTTTCAGATGGGGGGTCGGCGGCCAATTACATATATTTTCGGATGTCCTTGACATTAAAATGTTTGAGAACCACTGACACATAGAAACATGGGTTTTTCTGAAAATTGTCAGGATTTTAGAAGACATTTGTAGAATCGTCCTCAGGTCTAAATGGGTTATGGGAGAAATAGCTCTTTGGATTATGTGCAACCACCGCACCCCCCCCCCCCCCCACCCCCGCCCCGCCAATTCCTATGGACTGTGTGTAGGTCACAGTGTGCATTTCCCATTACAAAGAGCAAGGCTGCGACTGCGAGTCATAAAATATGCCTTCCTGCAGATTTGCTTACAGCGCATTAAATTCTCTCTCTATAGTGAAGGATATAGGCTTAGGCTGTTGTACATCATGGGATCTGTTCTACTCCACTAGCTTGGAGATCATAGCAGCAGTGTGGGCAGCCTCTGCTGCACGCTAAGCCCTTTTTGTTCTTACGGAGTGCACTGACTCAGTTAATCCTTGACATGTAGGCTCCGGAAGCCTAATCAAATGTAAAGTGTGTGCACGTGTACAGTGTACAGCTCAAAGTGTCCTTTTTGTGTGTGTGTGTGTGTGTGTGTGTGTGTGTGTGTGTGTGTGTGTGTGTGTGTGTGTGTGTGTGTGTGTGTGTGTGTGTGTGTGTGTGTGTGTGTGTGTGTGTGTGTGTGTGTGTGTGTGTGTGTGTGTGTGTGTGTGTGTGTGTGTGTGTGTGTGTGTGTGTGTGTGTGTGTGTGTGTGTGTGCGCTCAAGGCTCCAGTGCTTTCAAAACCTCAGAGATGCAAAGCAATAGTTCAGAGCCCCATTTCAGCATTTGAACATGCCATTTTGTCTTTTGCAATGGAAGCCAAAGGAAAGCATAGTTATCAGTTGTCCATATATTACACAACTGTAGTTCAGTATGGGAAGTGAGAGGGATATTAGTAATATTTGTTTACTCAATCTCATCTTGGGCTACTTTTTATTTTTGCTACTGTACATATGTACCGAAGGGTATCTACTGTACCCTTCCTGCAACAGTACAGATGCTACAGTACTTGTGTTGTTTAGATGAAATGCAGAGTTTGTCGTATAATTGTTGTCGTTCTTACTGCCCTCCTCTTTAAGTACTTGAGTACTGAAGGCGTTGCGCACCATTGTCGCACATTGAAAATAGATGTATAAGCTCACAGCGCATTGTTCTGACACAGGTTGTCTCAGGCTTTACTCAGGCTTTATCCTGTTCTTAATATTCATAGAACACTCTCTGACCTTGCACTTTCTAATTCTCTTTGGAGTCCGCTAAATAGTAAATACCTCAATTGTACATTGAAGTAACAGAATACATCTGAGTTTGGTTTTGTCATTGTTGTACCAGGTGTGTTGGTTAACTTTATCAGACTTGGCAAGTTGGCAGGGCTGCCTTTGATTCATAGTTTCTCCACACTGCACGATTGTTTCGTCTTTTCCTGCAAAGTGTATGAATGTAGTGTACAAGAGCAGTGGAGATAACGGAGCGAGATAATTGGAGTGAGGGGTGACGGAGAAGAGTTTCCAAGCTCCTTGTGTTGATGCATTGTTTCCTATCAAACCAGACTGTGGCTCAGAGGGCATTTTGAAAAATACTGAGGCCTTTCTCCCCGCGTTTTTATACGTTAGCTACATGATGGGATAATGAGAGGTCTCTTCAAATAACAAAGATGTAGCTGTGTGAACACTGCAATTCGTTGCCCATGTAGCTATAAATTACAGCAACACAATGACTAATAATATACATAAGTGGCATCATTATTCTAAAAGGCATTATAATATTGGCCAACAGCACAAAACAAGCAAAAAAAGAAAAACATGGCAAAGCAATACGTGGTCCAGTAATGGCCCTCATACGTATATACTGTTTTCTTTGATTTAAATAACACAAGCCCGTATCCACACGCACGTCATTCATTTTGGAGAACCGCTAATCCGATCTACTTCACTCTGAAACACTGACATCCTTGGGGCGTCAACACAACACATCAAATCTGAAGACGATCGGTTGGACAGTTCTCGAGATATGCAAAAAGGAAAGACATGTGGCGCACACACAGATTTGTGGATTTTTTAGATAGGTGTATAACTTCAGTAATTCTGGCAGTGGTTTTGCTCATTGTCAGGTGATTTTCTTTTTTTCTCTTTTTTTTTGCCCAAGCTCCCGTGTGCTGTTAATGAAGTGGCGCTCAGATCCTTCCTCGACGCGGCACGGCACATTGTTTCACTTGAAGTGTCATAATTATGACAGTGCAGTCTCTTTGCCCCCCCCCCAGTCATCTCTAATGTCAACGGTACTGTGTTTGCAGTTGGCGTTGCCAACTCAGCGATGCGTCCACAGATGCCGCCCGCCTGCACACAACGCACACTGCTTGCTCTTCTCGTGTTTAGATGTTACCACAGATGGATGGAGTTCCGCTGGGACTGAGCTAGATGCTAATCTCAGCAGCATTTCATCTAGAGGTGTTTAATTGAGCTTTGCTGCTCCCTTTCTTCTTGCTGTTTGCAAGGCTGTTGTTTTTACATGAGTTGGTGTCCCGGCTCCCCCCCCCCCCCCCCCCCCCCCTGCTTAAAACCATTAATAGAATGCAGAACTGGTTTTATAGAATGCAGAGGGCACACACATTATGTGCCCTTTTAATCTTTCAAAATGGTGACCCAGGGTGCCCACTTTTTAGACCCACTTTTTGACATTTTTAAATTAAAAAAAAATCTTTTTTTTTCTTTTTTTACCAAGACGTCCACAGACGTCCTGGGCACTACATGTGGTAATTCCTAGGACGTCTGTGGACGTCTTGGGCACAAAATGTGTTAAGATGGCATCACGTTGTCTCCCTGTGATCAGGCTCATATATACCTTGTGTAGTTCCATGTGTTCACACTATACTGTTCTCATTCATTTTTTGTGCTTATTCAGTTCCTCTTTCTCTTCAGAGTTGTTATTGTTTTATCTCACTCCTTATCAACTGTGATGCGTGATGATACTAGAACAGTCCCTCCCAGCTCGGCTAGAGAACCGTGCCAGAACCGTGCCAAAAAGGTCCACATTACCCGACAAATAACACAGACACACACACACACACACACACACACACAGCCTCTTGATTAGACACCATAAAACTGCACTGTACTCCATCCTGAACCCATGCAGAGTAGACTGAAGAACACCCATAATGCACGCATCACATGCCGCGATCGCATACGAATGTATTTCATCCTCGCCGCCTGAGGAAGATGTCTCGAACCATAAGTAGAGGACGAATGAGGCTGTCAGGCCTCTGTCCTCTTTCCCTCCCCCTTCCTCGTGGAGAAGGTTAATTTGGGGAGGCGAAAGGAATGATCTGAGTGATGCTCCGCCGAGCTGATGACCTGTCGGATGGTTCTGCCCTTCAGGGAGCTAATGTCTCATCTTTGTAGCCCCTCCGTTTGATCTGGGTAGGACGGCACAGCATGCCCTTAAAGACTCATGTCATGTTACACAGGGCCGTCAATAGACGGCACCATTACTTAACCATGTTAATCATGTATGCATAAATACTATGGATTATTAAATGCATTCTTCACCTCGTCTCAGACCCCCTGCCCCTCCCTGCTGATTATTTCGCACCGCAGACATGTACTGTACTGTGGCGTACATGCACGGCCATATGCACACACGTGAACATGCACTCCCTGTCCCATGGGCATGGTCTGATTGAGCAGTCTCCTGTCTGCCATTCCTCATCCATGGGAAATCAATAGAGGACCTAGGATTGGATCTGGGGGCTAATTGAGCTCCCCTCTCCCCCTTCTCTTATTGCTGCCAGGGGCGTTTTGTCATCCCAGCACCTGGTGGCCTCCATGGGGGCCCGGGGAGCCAGCCAGCCAGCCAGCGATCGGATAGGACCTTCCGGTCGCAACCCTGTGATGGAACGACCTTGTGAAGTTGAGCACCGGCAAGAGCTTGTGATGGAATGGCTTCTTCTATTCCCATGTACTTACTGTACAGTATGTGCGGGAAGCGCTCTGCCTTTCTCTCCCCCCACAACGTACGTCTGCTAACGCAGGGGATTGAATGTCGCGTTCAGTCGCAGAGTCTTGGAAGCACTAATGGTTAACAGCGCCGATGGTCCCTCTGGGGCTCATCTGGCCGTTTGAAGCCATTGTTGCCCCACATTCTCTTCTTTGCTTTGTAACGTAGCATGCTGTAGCTCCTCAACAGAGAGCCGCATATGTAGCAAGCTGTAGCTCCTCAACAGAGAGCCGCATAATCATTGTTCTGTGTAATTCACATCTTACACGTAACCTCAAGGCATTTAGTGAATAGATTAAGCTCCACTGCCATATTCCAATTGTGCCACATATACTATACATAGTATCCGCTTGCTATTCATATTGTGGTGCGGTATGGATTGAGTGTTCCTTTTGTTTCTGAACTTGGTCACGGATCAGTAAGCTATTATCATGTCTCGTATCACTGGCCCATCCGCCTTGGCCATGCGTTACTTTTTTTATTGTTTAAGAAAATGGAAATTCATTTGTCGTAAAAGAAAAATAGAAAAAATACGTGCATATAAAAATAATATATATATTTTTAGGGGGACACTGTTGTACAACAAAGTATTAAACAAGGCTAATCAGACTAAAACCATTATTGTTGATTATGAAGACGAAATTTTCACATTGATTTGTTGATTTTTAATCAACGTGAAACAACAATACATTTGTCTTACACAAGCTTCTCGGTTATTCCAACAATCACCAAAGAAATCAATAGAATAATTACTAAGAAGATAATGGCTAGTGTCAGCCCTACATCCGTCCATCCTTTACCATCACCACCATCTCCATTCTGTCCCCGCCGCGAGACGTGAGTGTTGCCGTCGCCGCCGGTGTTAAATATTGCGGCAGTGGCGTGACTGTCGAACCGCCCTCATTTCACGCTTGCGTGGCGTTGATGTATACATGCAGGGTGGGTGGGTGGGCGGGGGGCTTATGTGAGGCCACCCAAACATCCAGTTGATGAGATCAGCCCCGGCTCTGTGAGTCATCGAATAACACCCCAACCTTGTGCCCTCTCAGGTCCTCTGGCTGTCTGCGTGGTGGGGGTGGGGGTTGGGGGGGGGGGGGGGGGGGGGGTGCAGTGTTTGGAAGCTACTGTTATAGAGGTTAAGCTTCTGTCAATGAGACAGGTTAATTGCAGTGGGAGCGGTTGAATGTTTGCTGCAGGAATGTACGGCCCACAACCTAATGAGAAGCTGAAGCATCTGAAAATATGCTTGGATTGCTACCCACGATATCATCCCGAGGTTCACGTTTCCCAGGAGTTGAATGGTGGTGCATGCCCGGGTGAAGTAGAACTCCGGTACTATTAACCGCATGAACCGTATAGTGTCCCTAATTATTCAGCGAAAATATTTGGTGTAGACTAGAGGGAAAGAAGACACGGGTCTACGCGTATGGAGCCCTGGGAAACCCCAGTCAACTATAAGTACATAGGTCTAAAGTGGTTAAAAGATTCAGTGCTGGTACACAGTACCAGCACTGAATACAAGTGTGTTTGTGCCCGGTACAGACATGTGAGTTTTTAAGCCGTGCTGGAGGGAGGAAACCCCCGCTGTGGCGCTGCCTTTCCGAAACTATAACTAGCGAACGTCATCTTCTGCTGCAACTGACTGTCTGATATCCACTAATGTGGGTTTTGGCAGGCAGTAATTTCTAGTAAAAAAATATCTCCCCAAGTATAAGGACAGTATGTTAGGATGTTTCACAATGATCAATATCCAACTACACGGACAGCAGGTCAAACAAGCTATGCCACATATCACTGTGTGATGTAACTTTGGCATAATCATCATGAGCATTTTTACTTCCTAAACACACACAGACGCATCTCTATCCATCTGTCTTTGCGTGTGTATGTGTGTGTGTGTGTGTGTGTAGTTCACGTCGGACTGTCTTCAAACTCGCGCGCATTGACCGGCACTCAAGGGAGTCCAGTGTCGGAGCCTGCCGTCGAGTCATTCAGATAGGCGGTTGTCCTGAACCGCCGATCCGACCAATATGCCCATATATAGGCATATATGGAGTTCCACTTGTTCAGAACCGCTGATCCAACCAATATTTATGGGCAGCCATAAAATTGACACATGCATTCCAAACTTGCAGCTGGTTGCAGGAGGAGAACAAGATGATAACGGACGAAGGTCGGGGTAATAGTACAGTACGTACGGGCAAGAACTTCAATCTACGTTCACCCCTGTGGAGGAGTCTGCTAATTGAATAAGACCGCTTCTCCTTTGTTCTAGAAGTGATGTTGGCATGGTTGCTCACTGACAGGCATCGTCAAAGGAATGAGTAGGAGTTCAGATTAGCTCATGCTGTGTCGTTCCATACAGTACAGTGTGTGTCTCCCTGTGTGCTGCGTCAAAGTTTCTGTGCGCATACAGTATGTTACCTCTGCGTCCCTGTGTTCATTGATCATTCCCCTGTGTGTCTCGCGGAGGGGTGGGCAACCTTTTGATGCATCAGACGTACATTTTCTCCTTTTGCATGGCTGGAGAGATCTAAAGTTGCCAGCCAAGCAGAACGTGAATACCACTGTGTCTGATCAGAATAATGCAAGCATTGGATGAGTCAAGCATTGAATAAGTCAATCGTATTATATTCATGATAATATTGAACATAACATGAATCGGTTATTTAATATTGATAATAGATTCAACATAAAATAAGTCAAATAAGTTAATTATGAAATCACAAACGTATGTATGTCAATACATATGTTCAATACAATACATAAATTATGTCAATACATCAACATACATTCTGACCATATAGAAGGAAAGTATTATGGATGAAAACATTAATGCAGTTTTAAAACTCTGATGATAGCTCCTGTTCCTTATTGACATTGTGCGAGTGATTGCACTCAAAATGTTATACAAATAAAATGTGGCTTTAAAGGTATATTCAGTGATCTCACTTAATTCAAATATCACTTATTTTTTCTTTTTTTCTGGATAATCCTCCCTACTATAGAGTGTGCTGACCATATAAGGAGTTCCTCCCTGTCCCCAGTGAGCCCCTGGGGTCAAAAAACCCTAGTTTCAGTTTTGGTGGCGGGTGGCAAAGCCTTCATCCAATCAGGATGAGAGGGGCCTTCCTCCAATCATGATCGAGTGGGGGCGGGCCTTGGTGCACATGCTGTTGGCCTGTTGCACTTCCCCCCACTGTAGAGCGTGCATGTGCACATTTTGTTACCGGGGCGGACTGGGTGGTTTTCCAAATCACCCAAATCACTGAATGCTCCTTTAATGAAAGTGTCTTACTCAGGTTTGAATTCAAGATGTGTGTGTATGAAGTCATGTATTTACAACACAACATTGTGAATACTGTATATTGCTGTATTGTCTTATTTCAGACGCCTTTTTCTTTCTTTTTTTTTTTTTTACAAAATATCAGTTCAGCAGAAAGAGAACCATTTTTCATCAGCACAATCTTGTCTGCTAGAGAACAATAGCTGTGGATGGAGTGTGTGATTTAGTTCTTGTTCTTAAAAGCTAACCATTTAAAACCTGACAGTGTACAGGTCTGTACTACAAGGTCACAACGCCTTGAATGTGACACGTTGTGAGATTGTATTGTGCATCGACTATTTTCGCCAAATGTTTGTCTATTTTTGCTGAATGTTCACCTTTTGGGACAGATCTACAGAGAATTCTGGAAATCTTGGCCTGAAAAAGTTTGGAATTGTAAAATGGAAAATGTGTAGAAAGTTAGAAACCCTGTTCCCAGAATAGGGGCTTTGGGTTCATGTTGTTAAAACAAATAGTCAGCATCCATAAGAAATGGCTTTGTGAATGTCTCGCTGTCCTGAAATGTGGATTTCAAAAGAGGAAAGATCGCACTAATAAATATTCTTTTAGTAAGCCATTAAGGAGCAGGATAGACTATTGCTGCAGCCTCTTCCCCTTCATCAGTGTCGAGGCTCACACAGGGTACGAGGCTCAAGTCAACGCCTTTCCTTTCACAACCGGCTTTGCGAAAACAAATTGTTGGGATTTCATTTAATGGTGAACTTTGATAGACAAACAAGTCCATTGACAATAATTGCTCTATTCTCCTGTGTTCTGACGGAAACATGGAATATTGTTTTATTTTTTTCTCCCACCATTCACTCTCATTGCATGGTAAAACTGTGGTTTGGTCAAAATCATACTTTAGCCAAACAAACTTTTTGGGAAATTTTGGTGGAATCCTTGCCTGATGCAATTACACCAAGCTTGAATTATATAAAATAATATATTCTACTACTATGCATACTTTATGGGGAAGTGAAATGGGAGCCTGCTTAAAATCCAGTCAAAATGAACACTGCCTTGGCATTGGCTTGTTGCATGTGGGAAAGGGGCCCTAGGGTCCCCATAACTCACATTAACCTTCTGGCCTTAGTCAGACCTCTCCTGCCCTCTCGTCCACCACCCACGGCATTGCAGCGGGATGTCACGGGGTCAGGCACCAGGCTGCCTCCCCGGGCAACTCGCACTGGGACTGAGCCGTGTTTTGGATTTTTAGCAATCCTTTTTCACAGTACAACATCCCACAATATAACTGAGAATGATGAGAAACACAGGCTGCTCTCTAAAGACCAGAGGAAAGGAAAGGCCAAGTGATGTGCTATACTGTAGCGTGTGGTGGGAATAAGCCTTGCTATAGGCATACACCTCTCGTGTGTCAGACCTGAGGATATACAGTATACAGTATACACAGTAGTACTGCAAATCCTACTCTAAATTGTACTGTACTAGCCCTTACCCGTTGTGAGATATTGCCCCCCCCCCCCCCCCCCGTGGCCAAGGGGGGTACTGCACCCTGGGTGCGTTTTTAATTCACTAATAAATTCATTATTAATTTATAATGTGTTAAATTGGAAAAAGGGCTTCATTAAGACCTCCATATTATTATGGTCAATGCCTGTGTGAAAAGTGGGAGCGATTGGTGCAGGCAGTGAGGAGCTACGGCGGTGTTTCTGACACACATTCATTCATTCAGACAGACATTGGCTTAATTATAGTATGATGATATACAGTATAAGTAGGTCGGGAGAGGCTTGTTGTTGGTATCAGCCGATAACGCTGGAGTCTGTCCCCGTTACGATGTGCCAGACCCCGGGGAGATGGGTTGCTGAGGTGGAGCGCCACACCTACCATCAGCTCTGTGTACTTACCACATGACTTGCCGCACCCAAGCCGTGCTACTCATTATGCCCGGGATCGAACTTGTGACCTTGTTGTCCAAAGGCGAGAGCTCTACCGACTGAGCCACCCGGACACAATACAATAATACAATAGTATGCTAGTCTATAGATATTCCCTGCAGCAACGTCTGCATATTGATTCTCCTTTTTTTTTTGCACACCTATCAGGTTATTTACATTTTCTTTACACTTTATAACGTATTACTACTTTACTTTACTAAATTGTATTGCCCTACTCATATTACACCTTGTGTTATACAGTCCATGTTCAGTATAATACACTAAATTGCAACGTCTACCATCTTCGGTCCTGCGGACTCCAGATCCCCTCACTGATCTGTTGGAGGTATTGCTATGTGTGTATGGCAAGGCGTGCCTTCCGCTGCTACAGAGACAGTTTATTGTCAGTGTAATTGGCTTTTCCCGGCGCTGATTTGATGGGAGCCTCTTGTCTGATCCACACACCTCTTTACCGAACGTAATGGAAAGACGATGAGGCCCTACATGAAACGTTTGCCTCATCACGTCTCTGGAGAAATCACCCCTCGCGTCTCGTTTTCCAACACTCTGGGTCAGGGAAAGCAGCGCATCTCTGTCTCAACACAGACATACTTACATGCGGGCTCACTAGTAACGTATTATGAATATGCTAAACAGCAGGGAAATTGTATTGACTTTGAAAGGAGATGTCACTAATAATAGGCTACTTTTAACTGTACCTTGCTCATCCAACAAGCATGTGGCGTGCAATCATGTGCGTTTTGTGTGAAGAACGAACACTTACTGTAAGTGCCGTACCCATTTGCAGCCAAGAGTTCTTATCCTCCCTCTCAGCATTGCGGCATTCAGGTGTTTTTTTTTCTTTTTGTCCCTGTACTCCAGATAAGTGGCAACCGTTGTGACAAATCTGTTAGTTGTGTGATCTGATTTGGTCGCTGGCAATGTCTCCTGACTGACAGGGGTTGCTGCAGGTCAGCTGCCTCATCCAGCCGAGAGCGAGGGGAAAAATGTGAAACATGCCCTCGTATCGTATTGTCTCCGCCAGCATCTACTGCTGCCAGCTTAGAGTGGAGATGGACAGGAGATTTGCTGCTAGAGAATGAGACGTGCAGGATTGATATGTGCCGTACGTATAGTTCGCGCCATGGCCCTGCGGTTTCCGCCCGTCAGAGATATACTCGGGGAAGTGTTGATGTGGAAATACACAGATTGATAGTGTCGTGGTGCGTCTTTATTGTAATTGTTGACCTGTAAACCATAAGGATAAGAGAATAGAATAAAATAATTGAGCTTTAGATAAACCTTGATGTCTTGGTTCAAATGATGTGGGAGAATTGTGAGACTTTAGGTGGTATGTCTTTTTATTAAGGCATTATTTCTTTTTTTCTGTTTCATGTTTATATTCTGTTTATATGGTAAGGAAAATGCCTAGGAGCAGTAAAAATAGAAACACTAATGACCTATGTTTGCTCTTAGATGCATAAGAGCCAGCAACAGTTTTTGTTTTTCAAGACATTTTTTTTGGATCAAAAACAAAACAAAGATTTCATCAGAGCCTTTATATTTTTTAGACTTATTAGGGTAAATACTGTTGTTGTCCAAATAATAGACTGCATTGAGCATGAACTAGCCCGTGCCATTGTACTGTATACACTCTGTAGCTCTCTGTTTTGATTCCATGGTGGATGCTCTTTAGCTCACTGCTCCTCTTCATTTTCAACTTAATTTCACTTGATTGAAATGAATTGATTGATTGAGAGAGCATTAAACCTGTCCGTGACGGACGTGGGGAGCTTCAGTGCTCACATCAGGCACCTGATTTAAAGTCCTCCACTGGAGAACTCGCCGCACAGTTAGCCCTTGATTTAAAGCTGTCCCTCCCCTGCTGTAGACCAGACTTAACTCACACTTCACTCTGTAAGTGGATGTGTAGTGTGCACTTTCTGTGCGTGTGTGTGTGTGTGTGTGTGTGTGTGTGTGTGTGTGTGTGTGTGTGCGTGTGCGTGTGCGTGCAATGAGTCCGCTGTGCAATGCTCCCCTAAACATGGCTTAGGAATAATCTGCCTAATAATAATATTACAAAATCAAACCAATAATCAAGCATTGTAAAAGAAAATGTTTTATTAACTTCATAACTTTCACTCAATATTCATGTATGTATTTATAAATCAGCTTTTCAATCTGAGTTCTAATATAATTTATTATGGAATTCCACATGGGTATAATGTTGAACAGTGCCATGTATTAACTTGGTCTTTAAGACAATTTAGTATCGAAAAGAATTTAAAATTGCTATTCCTCTTTCCAATGACTGACATTCTTATCCTGACACATTGTTTAACTAGCCCAGCTGCCAAGAGCATTGGCCTTGAGGTTGAAATTCTCTGTTTGAGCCATCATCTCGTCTTCATGAGGGTAAAGTCCTCTAAAGCCAGCATCGATGACCTTCCGCACCGCTCTACTGGCGAAGTGGTGCAGCAATGTGGGTGCCCTCAGCTCACCCTGCAGTGGCATACAGCTCGTGTATTCCCCCCTGGTTTCGCTTAGTAACACTTCCGCCTCGAACACTCTGCTGGCGTGTTCGGCGTCGCAGTTGAGGGAATAACGATACCTTAACTCTGGTTGGCGCTTGCGTCTTGCTCCACCCTCACCTTCAACGTAGCCAAACTTGTCCCGGAACACAGATGACTCAATTGACCGTACCTCCGCTAAGTTGGTGAGGCGGATGAGGTGGACACGCAGGTGGTCAGTGAATTTTCCGGCCAGGACAGCATTGATGGCCTCCAAGTCGGTAAACTTCTCTTTTCTGTCCCTATCCAACTTCAAGTTGTGCAGCACCCGGAAGTACCTCTCCGACTCCTGTCTCATCCTGGCTGGGTTGTTGGCGATGCGCGGCACCAATCTCAGATACTCACTGACCACGGGGACCAGCACGTGATGGCGTCCTCCGAGCTCTCTTTTGAAGAGGTCGTGAATGGGCCCCGTTTCTGGAACCCACTCCCCCCTCGACTGCTTGGCCAAGGTGTCGAACAGCACCGCCAAGGACAGAGCCACCACTCCGACGCCGCCCATAGTGACTTTGCCCTCCCTGCCGAAGGTGGCTCTCAGGCGCTGCGCGAAGCTATCCCGCTGCTCTGGGGTCAGCGCGGCCTGCACAGACGCATAGTGGTCCCGCAGGTGTGTGGAGGAGTTGACGGACAGGAGCTGGTCGAAGTGAGGGTGCGGTGTGTAGTCTGGGAAAGGACAGATGTCGCGGGCTAAGGTGACCAGGCTGTCTTGCAAAGCTACAGGGCACGCCATGTGACCATCAAAGATTCACTTTCAGGAATAATTGCTTTAAAAAATAAATGAGGAGAATAGAAAAGTTTTCTGGAACGGATGTGTCTTCACCTTCAAGCTTGTCTTCTCTGAGGAAATCCCAATGGGATGACTGTATAACAGTAGTGCGGTAATGATTAGCCAGTCGCTCATTAATCATTAGTGAGTGGGGTTGGCGCTTTTTACAAAGCAATGTTTGCACATTGAGAAAGTGTTTACACATAATTGCGTGATTCCCTGGCAATTTCGAGGCAAACACATGATCCCTAGACATCAGAAATCTGTGCTGTGCAAGTGTACATATATCCTTTGGACTCTAAAGTCACATCTCTTTAGAATCATTAACTAGTTTATATTAGTTTGTAAACAAGGCTTTGCAACATAGGTTTTTCACAAAACTGTTCGTTGCTGTCGGCCATCTCCATTTTCTAACTTATTGTGTTTTTTGATCATACTACCGCGTCACACAAAAGTACCTAAAGTAGCAAAATGCGTCGCTTTGCACCGTGTTTTGAGCTTGATGATCTGCTACTTTTCCTATTTTTTAATTTGAATCCTGAAAAGTAACTGTTTTGTGACATATGAGGTTTCTACCCGACAGACCATTTGTAAATCGACCTCAGGTCTAAATGGGTTAAGGCTCATTCATAGTCTGTATTTTTGGTGGTGAGGTGACCACCGAACTACAACATGACGTCACGAGCCGCGGTGAAGAGCAAACCACCACCCCAGCCCTTCTCTCTGTTTTTACTCACCACCGTTCAACGCCATTTCAGCTCCGGTGGTCAGCTCACCACCGGAGCGGTGGTCACCTCACCACCAGAAAATCCAGACTATGAATGAGCCTTTAAGGCTTTGGCCCTTTCTGGGATGGAGACACATTTAACATCAACATGTCAAGACAACATTTACATTTGTGATTGTGTTGTGTTGCCTATTGCCCTCTGGTTTGTGATACAGATAGCTGCTGATAGGTTAGGGGTGGAATTAACAAGCTATTGTTCAGCTATGGCAGAATTGGCTTTGATTGTGTATTTCTGTGCTAAAAGTCAGAATTTGAGAACTGTTTGGCCATGCAATGAGAATAACATTCTGGTTCCTCAATCACAATGACAATATTAGGATACGAATCATGCCCAGATATTTTATCGTTTATTGTTCAACTTTAAGCTCTAGGCCTGTAACCCCGACTAGGCTATGTAAACTCCACCATGGCTTGATTCTGGCTTTGTACTTTAGACATACAATGTCATGACATACAATGGGTTAGACATACAGTACCATCTGCTGTTACGTTGTCGTGGACAGTGTTTGTTTACTCTTGTTATGTGGCTGGCATATCAGTTACATTAGCACTGCTCCACTGAAATGCCCTTCTGTATCAAAGCAGTGCATGATCATAATGTCTCTGTATGTGTATGAACAAATGGCTGGGCATTATTCTGGAACTGCTAATGACCACGTAAGCTGCCCTATATACTTTTCCCGTATGATGTATACTGGAAATGGATGAGCTACAAGCTCACAACGCGCATCGCAAATGCACTGTAAGCTTGTAGATATTTGTTCTTTAAATGTTTAGAAAATGTAAAATGTTTATTTTCACAGACAAAGATAATTTGATGATGGTGTAGCCATCACCATCATATAGTGGTATAGGATGTGTGTGCTCTCTCTCTCCCTCCCCTTGCCGTGTTGACCCACTTCATACTCGTAACACGGTTCACTGTGTTGTAGGCATGTAACGATACATCGTATATCGATATATATCGATATTAATCCCGGCGATATGAATCGATTTTCTGTGTTGTGTTGCTCCACCCACCCAGCACCCAGGCTGTTTCATCCACTCAGCACCCACTGTGTTGTGTTGCTCCACCCACCCAGCACCCAGGCTGTTACATCCACCCAGCACCCACTGTGTTGTGTTGCTCCACCCACCCAGCACCCAGGCTGTTTCATCCACCCAGCACCCACTGTGTTGTGTTGCTCCACCCACCCAGCACCCAGGCTGTTTCATCCACCCAGCACCCACTGTGTTGTGTTGCTCCACCCACCCAGCACCCAGGCTGTTACATCCACCCAGCACCCACTGTGTTGTGTTGCTCCACCCACCCAGCACCCAGGCTGTTACATCCACCCAGCACCCACTGTGTTGTGTTGCTCCACCCACCCAGCACCCAGGCTGTTACATCCACCCAGCACCCACTGTGTTGTGTTGCTCCACCCACCCAGCACCCAGGCTGTTACATCCACCCAGCACCCACTGTGTTGTGTTGCTCCACCCACCCAGCACCCAGGCTGTTACATCCACCCAGCACCCACTGTGTTGTGTTGCTCCACCCATAGATATATATATATAAACACTAGATGGCTCAAGGTGGAGTTTCTGACGTCGTTCACCCGGCAGCCATCTTACTTCGGGGCTACAGTACAGTATGTTCAATGGCAGCTCAAACAGAAACAGTCATAACTCGCTCAAATCTTGACGGATTTACAAACGGGTTGGTTTATTACAAACGTTGTCAACGTGGCTATGATTCAGGACGCTTATCTGCTTAATTTATGTTTTTTATATGAACGTCGTATAAAATCATATACGTATGCGGACGTCTCTGACGTTTATAACAAACCAAACCGTTTGAAAATCGGTTGAAAATTTAGCAAGTTATGGTCATTTAAGAGTACATGCCCCATATACACAATGTTATGTGTCCCGAGGTAAGATGGCCGCCACGTAACGACGTCGCTCTCCATTGGCCAACAGCGTGGGTGAGCTATCTAGAGTTTATATATATCTATGGCTCCACCCACCCAGCACCACCAAGTGGCCCTTCCACTTCCACTAATCCCATTTCTCAGGCCCATCGTCCTTTCCTCCAGTGACTGTCAGCTTGCAAGACGTACAGTGATGGGGTGGGGGGGTGGGGGGGGGGGGGGGGGGGGGGGTGTTCGGAGAGGAGAGAGATCAGAACATTAAGTGACTGGCATGCAAAGAGAAGGGAATGAACTAGAGGGCGAGAGAGGAGTTAATGTAGGAATGCAAGTGCTATGAAACGGGTCTAAAGCTGACGTCTAAAGGTTCAGCTTCGGTTTCAGGTCTAAAGCTGAAAGTGACGTTTGGCGTCGCGTCGTTAATCTGACCACTTTAATTATTGTGGTGTGAAACGGGCGTTGTGCTAAATAGCTGAACATTCTGATAGTGAGAGACAAGTACTGTATGAACTGAAGAAGAGAGATGGGGGAGGTGTATAGGAGGAAGGGGTAGAGTGAGGGGGGGAACGTGGGTAGGGGGTTGCAGCGGTGATTACACTGTCCATCAGGCCACAGGACGGCCTGCATCACCCCACAGGATTGATGTTTGACAGAATAATTAGAAAACTGTCTCTGCCTGTAATCACTGGAGCTCATCTTGCCAAATACCGCTTCCATTCGCTCACTCCTTGCTCACTACATGCACGCAGGAACGCACACACACACACACACACACACACACACACGCGCGCACACACACACACACACACACACACACACACACACACACACACACATAAAGAGGCAGGTCTCAGCCATCCACAGTTGAGTGCTATATGGGACAGAGTGTTGATAGAGTGGTAAAGTGGGAGTGTTCCTGTTTACTCTGGTGGAACTGAAAGGGTTTATGTGCAGAGATGGGACGTGGGGGGACCACATTGAATGTGGCACTTCAGTTGCAGGCTCACAGATGACAGCAGGTGTGGAGCGGGTGCTGCTTTTTTTTAAGGTGCTGCAGGTACAGTTTATGTTGCGGAAGAAATAAACGAAAGAGGACTTTTAGTGTTGTGGACCGATCGCATGAAATATACGAATAACAATGAGCTAATTTAGAGTGTGTGTGTGTGTGTGTGTGTGTGTGTGTGTGCGCGTGCGTGCGTGCGCAAGCTTTGTGACTGGTTTGCCTCAGTTGTCAAAGTTGGAGTTAGGTGTCAAACCGCACAGGAGACAGCCACTCAAAATATTGAATTCCATCACAATCCCAACACGTAACATTGAAAAAGAAGGCTTATTCACACCGAGCTTGTATAAACACACCCTAAGGTCACACTTAACAAACCACAAGACAACCATGCATGTGTCTAAGAGTTCAAGAAAGCAGTCCAATGTGTGGTTATGCAAGGGAGAACCTGTGTACCATGACGTGTCAATACTTGACTTAAAACAAAGTCATTTTTTACATAATGTTTCACTGACATATGTTTCACAACAACTATTCCACATACATGTGTAGCAGGCACTCACAGGAACTTATTTGGAAGTGTGAATGTCCCCTTACTAGCAAAGCCAGCAGTAAAAACAAGATATTAACATGTTGGAATGACTATACATGCAGTAGCATGCAGAGGTGTCACCGAACATAGTCCAAAAAGCAAAGTTATACAGTCTCAAATGTTTATAACAATGCAATAACAAAGACATAAAGCAAAGCCATCTCCCAAAAGAAACAATGTAATCGGTAATCACATTTTAACCTTACGTTACATTGACATTCCTGTCAGTGACTCTGTACATTACAGAGTGAAGCTCTGTTGTACAGAGGGGGTTAGGCACCTCTAGAGTAACACAGCGAGGAGTTACATTACCAAAGGTTAGATCTTCATTAAGATAATAGCCCCAAGAATGCTCCCAGGGATCAAAAGTCACGATTCATCCACCCTCTTATGTGCTTTCCGGCCATAGAGCAAGACCGTCCAGATGAGACTTCCATCGATCAGGAATCTTACCTAGCCACTACCTCTCCCTCCCAGGGCTCTATCGGGGGCTCTGATCCCTCTAATACCCATGCAAGTCCTTAATGGCTAATTGATATGCTGGTCCATGTCCCCCGAGCCTCATCAAACGTATGCGGGTCTGAAATGTCAACCGAGGAGCGATTGGCCATTCCACATTCCTGGAAAGGCGGCTTTCTGGAGCTCATGAAGGATTCACCCTCATCTACATTTTACATTTTAGAGGAGCTAGGGCCTGCTCGTGTTCCTCATAATTTTGGAGACGTGCAGATATGGGAAGATGTCATAGAACAGCTCCCAAGCGCGGGGTTGGGATGCGGTGTGGGGGGGTGGTCTGCTAACGTAACCAATCAGTGTATGTATCCGTATCGGGCATTTTTTAAAATGAGATCCTGATTGGGCCCATCTGTTTCGCTCGCATTCACACTGTTCCTGGCAGTCTTATCGCCCGCGTACCCAGACCCCACAGGACCCGGGGGACGGTAAACGGGACGGAGGCATGTGGGAGCGGGGAGAACGCAATATGTCTATTCCATCAATTTCTAAATGACTCATTTAGCAGGAGCCGAGTGGCATCGAAAAAGTAGTCATTGCCTTTCAATAACTGCTGTGATTCGGTCATCGAAGAGGATGAATAACAAATTAGTGGGGCCTGTGAAAAAAGGGGGGCTCTATATATAGACGCATGGGAGAGGGGAGCCACCGGGAGGATGCTGTATCAAAATAACCTCACCATTTATCACCATTACAGCTCTCCACTGTTTGGCCAGCTAAATTGCCTCCTTGGATAGATAGCCAGGAATTACACAGTTCATATTCTCTTCCTCTGTCCTTTAAGCCATTTAGGCCTGACGTCGACATTTTAAAAAATGACTTAAAAATCCTGACGGTTTTCTGAAAAACCTTATGTTTCTGTATCAGTGGTGCTCAATATTTCATGTCAAGGACCCCACAAATTATATGTAATATGCCTCCGCCCCCCCATCTGAAAATATGTTGTTCCAGGGACCCCCCAGAAGCAAAGATTTGAGTTAAAATGTTCACTCTGGAATAATATATATTCAAAGATTTGAGGCACATTTTCACGATTTTTCAAAAATAGTTAACACTCGGTGCCGTGCTATGAGCTTGTAGATCTGCTATTTTTCATTAGCCAAAGTATAACATAAAAACACCAAAAGGGGTTCCCGCCCAAAATGGGTTAATTTGACCCCGAACCAACCCAACCCTACCCTGTAGTGGAAATGCCCTATATACTTTGTGTATGTCGAGATACAATGTGTTTACCATGCTGCACGTCTATGAAAAAGGCTCTATAGTCATTTTCTCTTTTGGCCACGAGCCAATGTACAGTATCCTATGTGTGGCTGACATCATGCAGTGTAATCTCACCCTGTCTCTCATGCACGCGTCTTTGGCTGCCGTTGCCTTTCAAAGCTCTGTAGGTGCATTCATGTGTAAGATTACCGTGAGACCTGCTGAAATCATCCATAGGCGGACCGGTGATTCTTTGGCTTTGACTTTTACTATCAAAATGGATGGAAAATCTCCATACAGTTGGAGGCCATCGATATTGTCCTTTTCTTTTTGCTGAGGTTTGCGTGATCTGCGCAAAAGGACAGTGTTTTACCCATTTTGGGCGGGAACCCCTTTTGGTGTTTTAAACATTATGTTATAATTTAGCTATTGAAAAATAGCAGATCTACAAGCTCATAGCGCGCCACCGAGTGGCTCGCTACGAGCTTGTAGGTCTGCTATTTTTGAAAAATCGTGAAAATATTTATTTCAGAAAACTGGAGGATTTAGAAGGATTTTTTAAAATTTTGAGGTCAGGCCTAAATGGGTCAAATGATAATATCGGTGGCACCCAACTGTATGTGGAGCTGACTATCATCAACTGGATCTCCATTATATGAAGACCTCATCAACATACTAGATCTGCCTATATGGAGCAACTCTACAACTGACCTCACCGACACCAGATTAATAGTTAGTAGTAACTCCCGCTTTGCAACTGTGCCGTATTAATGTTTCTTTAGGGCTTCTCGCCTTCAGGGTGTCTTACTGGTTACTCAATTCAATTCAATTCAATTCAATTCAATTTAATTCAATTCAAAGGGCTTTGTTGGCATGAGAAAACATACGTTTACATTGCCAAAGCAGAAAGCACAATACAACAATACAGCAATACAATCAAAACAAAAATGATGTACATTTGAAAGTCAGAATCTTCAATAGATCAATTTCTGTGTACCAACATCACTCGATGCAGGTATAGTGCAGGAATATACACAATGATTAGTCTTTAGGGTGGTTGTGTTCCATTTGATATCCTTCTCCTATCACAGCAACTCACAAATCTTGCTGCTGTGTTTGCACATTGTTGTACTTCGCCCATCCGATATGGGAGTTTTTTTGTCATTGGTCATGTTTTCAAAATCTCTGTGGGTGGTTGTAATCTGTGGGAAGTATGTGTCTCTGATGTCTTGGTACAATGGACAGATGGTTAGGAAGTGTAGCTCGGTTTCCACTTCATGTTGTGTGCAGTGGGTGCATAGTCTGTCTTCTCTGGGGAGACAGGTCTGCCTATGACGGCCTTTCTCGGTCGCTAGACTGTGCTCACTGAGTCTGTACCTAGTTAAGATTTGTTTTTGTTTTGGGTCGGTCACGGTGCTCAGGTATTCTGCCACGGTGTATTCTCTGTTTAGGGCCAGATAGCATTCTAGTTTACTCTGCTTTTGTGTTGCTTCTTTCCAATGTGTCAGATAGTTTTCCTTTTGCTGTTTTATAATTTGGTTTAGTCCGATTGGTTTTCTATCTCGTGGCTCTGTTTATGTTACTTATTATAAATAGTATACTAACAATAAATAACACATTAACCCTGGTGTCTGTATTCTGGGGAGAACATTTGGCAAATATATAAGCTCACTATGCATCATAGTGCGACATGTTATGAACTTGTAGATCAGCTCTTTTTGGAAGATAGATTTGAATTGATGTAGTTGGGGGGGGGGGGGGGGGGGGGGGGGAGTGGGGGCCTAGTATAGAGCCCAGGGGGACACTGGTCAACTAAGTAGCTCACTATGCCAACTCTCTCTCTCTCTCTCTCTCCCGCCCTGCACATGCCAATCGTGAATATACATGTTGCTTCAAGGGAAAAGGCACGCTCAACTCAAACAGTCTTTTAAAGATTCAGGCGTGTGCTGGGTGCAGATTCGAAGGGAACATGTAGGAAGAGAATAAAATCTGCACTCTCAGTTGTAGTAAGAGTCTTATTTAATAATGAAGAGGATCCACAGCAGCAGTCAGACCTGACAAATATATGTATACATGTTGCAAATTACGAATGATCCGCCAAGAGGACCTCCTAGATCAGCCATGGGTGACTAAAATCAGCAGGTTGCATCCCGGGAGAACGCAAGTGCACCAAAAAGTCTATGGCAATCCAGCCGTGGTTTGCCTGCATCCGTTTGCTACGCCCCTTTTCCATGACAATTCAGCACCTACTGTATTCTTCTACTCTTACTTATATCGATACTGTTCCACTTTGTATTGATACTGTTTTACACTGATACACTACGACTGATTGCAGTCACTTGGATCTTCAGTTGTTTGTTATTTTAAGATTGTATTTGTTGTGTTGAGTATTTGAAGTGGTCATACTAGCAATATAATAAAGAGTCATTGAATTGACTATAGGCATCTTAAATAAAACCCTGATGGTCTCAGATATTTCATAAAAGCAAAGGTCAATCTTCATATGACCACCGCGCTCTGACTATAGGTGCGCTCAAAACATATCAAAATAAAGGGTAGTGGGTCGCACACACCAAGACTGTAGTTCAAATAGTTTATTTCATATTTGAAACCAAGGACAAACGTTTGGCTATCCGACTGATGAAGGCTGGATAGCCGAAACGTTTGTCCTTGGTTTCAAATATGAAATAAACTATTTGAACTACAGTCTTGGTGTGTGCGACCCACTACCCTTTATTTTGATAAAAGCAAAGGTTAAAGCCTCTCTGCAATTTCTTCTTCCCAGTCTCAGAGATTGGGAGTCGGGACTTGGCCTGACAAATGTATTTTCCTTTAATCCATGTGTTACTGCTCTGTGTTTCTTTCTGCTGTACTGCCATTGGGAACTGAATACCCACCCTGCTGGATCAATAAAGGTCTATCTATCTTATCTATCTAACCAGTAGCTTTCATCCAACACTGTTTAGGACCAGAGTGTTGGGTGTACTACTGTGACCGACATGAGCGTGCTTGCGTTGCGATGGGAAATGTGTCGGTCTAAATCTTGTGCTGTTGATCCGTTATCGGAGCTGGGAGTGCACCGCTTTGATTAAACATGTCAGGTTACAACTGAGAAATGTCCAGGCTTTTCTATTATGTATCAGGTCTGACCAAGTCTAACCTTTGTATTGTGCGTTGTCTTGTGTTGTCTTAATGTCTTGCACAGGTTGAAACATTTAGTTGTTTAACCATTAGTAACCTCACTTCGCCAATGTTGTGGGAACGGCCTTATTAAGTATGCAAATAGCTATGGGTGGACTTCCCCCCCCCCCCCCCCCCCACACACACACACACACACACACACACACACTCCTCCCAGCTCCCACTCCTCCCACTCAAGAAAGACAGAAAAAGAGTTTGGGGAGATGATTTGCCTTGCAAAGCACACCCCAGCTGCCCTCTGGATGGCTCATTGGCTTACAGGATCAGGTGCAATCTGAACTGGAATCATTTGTATAATTGACCTTCTGTGTGCATGCATTAGAATAAAATTAATTTTGATTGGCCGTATAGCATTAGGAACAGAGCGGGAAATGGTGCCGCTTTTGTATTGGTGTGCCGGTTTGTTGTGCCCGGTCTCCGAGGTGATTATGTATGCCATTCCTAAACTATTATGCATTCCTTGAATTAAATAAATTAAATAATTCTCGCTCTTGAGAAGAGTAGAGCACGGCACACCAGCTACGCACAGAAGAACCACATTGAAGTTTTTACACACAGTTACATAAAGTTCCCCACTGAATTTACCTATTTTTTTGCTTTCGTACAATGGTGTCGCACGAACATACAGTAGCCACACGACTCGATCTACAAGCTGTGCAACACCATCTACATTTCAAGCTCATGTGTGCCATCACGTTGTGAGCTTGTAGATTTGCTATTTTTGCATAGCCAACATAAAGTGGTTAAGATAATAAGCCTATCTCACAGAATTTCCCCGCCCCCTTAATACGCCCCCTTTCGGGGTTAGTGGTGATAGCGTGACGTCACTCCATAGACGCTACATGTTAACAGAGGTAATTTAAGAAGTCTACAACTTTTGTTTTCTCAAGGTAAGGTCTGTTCGAGCTGATTTACCATCTTGTTTGCTTCATAATAATATTGGTCTGTCACATTTTTTACATTAGAAAATGTACTTAGATTCTCCAGAGAAAAAAACGTGTAAATGCTAATGTTAAATGACACCACTATTTACCGGAAGTGGGCGTGGAAAGCGGGCTGTGAGATAGGCCTATTGTAATGTTATACTTTTTCTGCATATTGGGGCCCCCTTGAACCAGCCTACGACTCTGCGGATCGGCTCATAGGCTGCCGTGCCGTCCTTGGCCCTGTCGCACCGAAAGGCCCAAGACACTTAACGATGTGGTTATAAATTCCACCCGTAAATGACGCTAATGTATGTGGTCACCTTATGCCAAAGGTGAATGCCTCCTGGCCAGGGGAGATATTGGACATCTTGGCTTCGGGTGGGACGGGGACACTACTACACCTGGCAGACATCCCCTTCTGACCTGGCGGTTCCAGGGAAAGTTGTGTGTGTGTGCGTGTGTGCGTGCGTGCGTGCATGTGCGCGGCCCCTGTACTGTACAGTATGTCGCATTGCTGGTTGATGGACAGCCATTAACCCCTTGGTGGAGGGGTTGAGGAATATTTATGTCTGCCTGTCAGCACTGACACGGCAGCCTCTGGGGATGAATAATATGGTCCACTGTCTGTCTGCCATTGTCGAGTGTAAAGCGCACGGTACAGTAGTTAGTGTGTGTGCGCATGCATGCGCACGGGCAAGCGCGTGCATGTGTGAGTGTGGCCATTCTATTCTGATACCTAGAGGTAAGCAGAAGCAGACAGCTGCTACATCCCTGACTGATAGCTGACATGTTTTAGGTTTTTCTTTTGCTTGGTTTGTAATTTATTTATTTATTTACCAGGGACGGTGCACATTAATCAACGCATCAGTTTTCACAGAGTTAGCCAAGGGCAGATTTTCAGCGAGGTGCGAATATATTCGTACCCCCCAGCTATGGGACGTTATCAGCCAGGTACGAACATGTTCATACCCCCTCGTATACTCCGTGTATATATAGTGGTTGAGCCCCAGAGCAGCCGTTAACCTCGGTTCAAAGCAGGATTTTCAAACCTCCATAAGTTGTAATCTAGGAGCGCTGTCCTTGGTGATCAGCAGCCATCCAAAGTCTCGCATCGCTCCCGACATGTAAAGGTTTCTGGCGACAGGTAAACAGTGTGCACTAATGGCAAATGTTTGCAGTGAGTGTGTGAATGGGGCTGCAGCGGGGAGGAAATGTATCTTAAAGTGGACGCAGGCGGTGGCACAGGTTAACTACATTTATGCTACCAGCTAGCAACAGAAAAAATAGTTAAAAAGTGGTAAAAGTGGTAAAATGATAAAACTATCCATAACAAAAACATATAGGCCTACAATACTATTATTACCTATAGGTTTTTTTGCTTGTTTGCTTTGCTATTATCTTTTTTATTTCTTTTGTTATTACCACATTAAGTCGGCTCTGTATTTGGTCTGCTCTCTAATCTATTTCAACTCCTTTACACCAAAATCTCTTGACGGAAAGATATGTTACGTTTGTGAGCTTTGTGCATGTGATACAGTATTAACCCCCCCACCCCCCCCCCCCCCCCCTTCCGAGTAGGGGTTGATAGCGTTCAAGTGGTTAACACCCTGTGGTCATACTGTATCAGGTGATCGTCGTACATGCAAGCATGTGCACAGCCTGCTCAATGTCAGAAATCGGCCACGGCGGTGTTCTAACTTCAAACGTTCAAAATGCTGCGCTTGGAGTGCCCCCATCTCCATGACAAACAGAGAGGTGAAGTACTGTGTGCGGTGGAAAGTACACTACAGAGGGGGCTTACCAAAGTCAGCTTCTGAACTCATCAGCCCCTCAGGAGGGGTTTACTCTGTTAGCAAAACACACATTCACACCCACACACAGTCACCAGCCCACACACAGACACAAACACTGAGGCACATGTTAAGAAAGGTGACACGGAGGAACTGGGCATTTTGTCAAGTTCTTATCGAAGGTCTTTTTTAGTCTACATTAGCAGGAGAATAGCAAATACAAAACGCCTATTTCACCACCCCGATTCACCTGGATATCTTTATGCAGTGCTTCCCAAACAGTGGGCCGGGGGCCATTTTTGGGTTGCAGACCTTTTTTTTTTCATGTGGAAAATTGTGTAGTCATTGTAAACGTAATAGATACCATCCTAGACCTAGAATACAGATGACTGACATCACAGGTCCAAGATCCACATGGATTTTGAAAACATTAAATCAATTGAAACGTAATTTAAAATGTTCTGAAATGTTCAAAGTAATCTGTATTATTATGATATACATTATTTGGGCTATTACATGAATTATTGAAAAATATTGTTATTATAATACTGATCTCTTGTTTTCTGCACATAATCCCAAATGTGGAGCCAGTTACACGGGTCTGTGCTAAAATGATGTGCAGTTTCATCACCTGCACTTTACCGTGTGGCAACCGTAAAGATGGATGTGAAAATGCTCTTTCTTTAGTGTGTATGAGGGGGGGGGGACAGACCAGAGTGTAGAGTAGGAGAGTAGCGACACGCTTTGATCTCGCCGCAAAGCGGGTGCCTTATGGGCTATAGTTCCAAACATTGCCCCTATGGCTGGAACTATCCCATTGAGATAGAATGAGCACGTCCGCATTCCATTGTTACAATGGGAGTCAACACTATAGTGTCGCCACTCTCTTACTATATTGCTCTGGTACAGACAAGGATGATCATCTCTTAGCCACTCAGAGGGACAGACAGACAGACAGACCGACCGACTGTGCACCGCAGCCTTGAAAATCAACATGTCCACACAACCTATTCACTATTCAGGTGGACTCTGCTTGCTTTCATCTTTCCTTCTAACCTCTCCTTCACTGTTTGCCTCGTCCTCCCACACTCTTATCCTCCCCGACATGGAAGCAAAGAAATTTCTGCTTTGAATGGTTTCCTTTTCTTCTGGCTTGTTTAGAAAATGAGTTGCTGTCGGGCAGAAACCTCATATCTCCATATTTTTACTTTGTCTTTTTTCGTTAAATGACACCGTACTTCAGCAGCATAGTAGGGTGTCACAAACATATCCTAAATAGCAGATCTACTAGCTTGAAACGTGCCGTGAAGTGACGCGTAATTGGAGTCCCGAAAAGTAACCGTCTTGGACATATGAGGTTTCCTCCCGACAGACGGAATGAGTGAGCAAGAGAGAGAAGTGTAAAGGCAGAGCGAGCAGTCATATTGACGGGAGGACCTTTTGGCCAGCCATGTGAGTCGGCGCTGACGAGGTCTCCAAAGACCTGAAGTAATCTCCGCACGACGTCGTGGGGTTACCGAGTTGGCTTCACATTGTGGCTTTCAAATTTAAATTGCCGGACTTGTTAGGCCACAGTATGAGCAAGGTTCCATTTTGTATAAAAAATACATTTTCTTAACCACTCAAGGCAAGCCATATACCTTGTTGTGCAGAAAATAGCAAAAAAGTTGGCGGCCTGCAAGCTCACGTGTCGCAATGTGACGCATTGTGAGCTTGTAGATCATCGTTATTTCCACTACAGTGTTTCTGAATAAAATAAATAAATAAAGATGGCTTTTAAATTGGCTAATGGGAGAGCGGACCGGCAGCATGCCCAATATGGGCATATACTGATACTATGGGCAGTATTATGCGTGTCTTAAGTACCAGGTCTTATGACTTAACTTAAGACCTGGTGGCGTGGTCAATGCGGTTTGGCCACTCAGAATAGCCAAATGGCATTGATCACGCCTCCAGGTCTTAAGTTAACCCATTTTGACCTGAGATCAGATTCTAAAAATGTCTTCTACATCCTGACAGTTTTCTGAAAAAGCTATGTTTCTATGTCAGTCGTTCTTCGATTTTTCAAAAATAGCAGACCTACAAGCTCGTAGCGCGCCACTCGGTGGCGCGCTATGAGCTTGTAGATCTGCTATTTTTCAATAGCTAAAGCATAACATAATGCTAACACCAAAAGGGGTTCCCGCCCAGAATGGGTTAAGTAATAAGACCTGGTACTTAAGACACGCATAATACTGCCCAGTATGTGTGATAAGTGTTTTTGTGAGATTTATATGACATGCTCTCAGTAAAAGGCCTTCTGAAGATATCGATTATATTAATTGTGCATGTTCAAGGCACCAGATCTGGTAATGCACAGATTCTCCCGTCTGATTACTGCGCGTCGAGGAAAATGAGAATTGACACACAACGCACGGACGGTGTATTTTTTCAGGGTTTCTGTCGCGATGGAGCCTCATCTACACCATGCATCAAATGGGGCGGGGACGCTTGTCTGTCACCGCACATCATCCGCATTGGTGACACGACCCCTCTGTGACATAATGCTGGAGACCTGTCTTACCGCGCGGGCCGAGAGAGAGCTGTCGCGCTTCAGCAGGCCGGATAATTATTTCCCCCGTTATCCTCCTTGCCAGGCCCAATCCCAGCCTTCAATAGCAGCCGGGGACCGCACCGTTTCTACCGTTTCCTCCTTTATTTATTTCTAACCACTACCCTCTCTCCACCTTTGCGTCTGGGTCTGCATTGCTCTCTTGACTTCAATACCCTTTTTTTTTACTCTGTGGGCCTCTGTTGCTCTGTCTGCTGCCCTCCAGCAGCAGTTGTACGCTGGAAAAGTAACTTATTTTATTTCCCTTTTTTCTTTTTGAGAAGCCTGATGCTCAACAGCAGAGCTTGAAAAGATCATGGGAGGTTTGCCATCATTAGCATCATGTTGCTGCAGTCGGGCAGAAACCTTTTATCGCAACCTTTTTATCTTTTGCATTGCAAGCGCGTTGGTCTGCTGGTTTTGAGACATTATGTCTGTGGGTTTCATAAATATTTAACCAATAAAAAGTATTAACAAGTGACTAACTACTTTGGATCCATTTGGAACACAGGTTATTTCTTTCCATTTCCTGAAAAGTAATGGTTTTGGACATAAAAGCTCTCCACCCGACAGCGACGATATGAACATTTCACTCCATCGTTGTTTGATGTCCACACAGTACCCCTCGCATGCCATTATGCCGTTCCTTTTCTGACACGCAGTCCTAATCGGCCGTGATTCTGCGCCGTGTGCGCCGATTTCAAGGAAAGAAGACTTTTTTTTTAAGCGAGTCACACGTCTGTTGTCTTCTTTGAACTCCAGAAGCTCAGTTGTGGCAAAATGAAATATTCCTAGATCTCAGACTCTCCTGTATCTTGTTCTGCTGTAGTTACTATGAGCTGTAAAGACTAGGCTTTCTGTTTGTTTCAGTTTCATTTTTAGTCTGTTATTTGTTTTTTATTTGTATACAAGGTCAGTATTTTTATCAAGTATGAATAATAAACGCTGTAGAAATCACAGCAGGGTAAATTATGTCTTCTGTTCCATATTATGGCATGGATTTGACCTGGCCTAATCTTTTCTTAATGTCCCTTTTTACCTGAAGTAAAAGAGATAAGTGGTACACACATGTTTGTAGTTCAGGAACAAATGAGCGTCCGGGTGGAACAGTGGTAAAGTTCTGGCCCACCACAACAGAGACTAGGGGAGTGAATCCCCTGTAGCAGTCGCTGCACTGTAGCGACTGCTACAGGTCGGTTGGGGTGCCTTCCTGTTCAGCAGGGGCGGCAGTGGCTCAGGGGTAGAGTGGCTGGATGGTAACCGCAAGGTTGCCAGTTCGAACCTGGGCTCCCCCAGAGTTAGTGTCGAAGTGTCCTTGAGCAAGACACTGAACCCCTAATTGCTCCTGATGTGCTGGTTGGTGCCTTGCATGGTTTCCGCTGCCATCAGTGTGTGAATGTGTGTGAATGGGTGAATGTAATGCATAATCTATGTAAAGCGCCTTGGATAAAGGCGCAATATAAATGCACCATTTACCATTTAGCAGGGAACAGGAACACTAGCGTGTTCCTCCAGGCTCCACATGCGTTGCAACCTCCCAGTGAAACTCCTCGCTGCCGCGTGAAAAGAAGCAGATTGGCGATGTCACGTGTATCGGAGGTTTGTCTACACCAGGGGTGCCCAAAAGGTCTACCAGTAGATCACATAGGCTGTCCAAGTAGACCACATGACATGCTCCTAAAATATATAATAATAAAAATATTCTATTTTTGGTATCTGCCACTTGAATTAAGGTGACTTGATTGATTGACATAAAAAGGTCCTGTCAGCTCAAACCCACAAAGCAATATATTGTTTTCGAGAGTGTTGCAGACAAACATTACAAAGTTACAATAAAAACCCTAATATTTTTTGGGTTGGGTAGATCTTGTTGAGCTGGCCAGTTTAAAAGTAGTTCTTGAGTCAAAAAAGTGTGGGCACCTCTGGTCTACACCCTCGCCAAGGAGACATGTAGGGGTTGGCAGTGACGGGGACTTACACGTGAGATCGGAAATTGGCACGACGACTAAATTGGGAGGGAAATTTATGTTTATTGAATGCAAAATAGCAACAAAAAGCCATGGCTTTGAGTAAGAACCGAGGATGAGCTGAGAATAACTCTGCCACCATAATTATCCCCATAAGGTTGCACACAGACGACGGCGCGAGAGATTGTAATACAGCATTCACTTCTTTCTCCTCTCCAGTATTGCGGCACACTGTCGTCCCAGGACGGGAGATTAGCACACGCACAGGCCTGTCTTGGTCTGGAAGTGGTGTGTGTTAACCTCTGCCCCAGGACAGACCTCTGGGGCTCCTGGCAGGGGACAGGGATGAATAAACAAGGCCTGCCATAGCAGGCGGTGACAGGACAGACTGTTTCCTGCAGATAACGCAGAACAATAGTCCCTAATAGGCCACAGAGAGACGCATGCCCATCCCTTTCCCTACGCCTGTCTGTTTGCCTCTCTCCCTCTCTCCTGCAGACAGATTAGCGGCGCTTAACACCCTCCGCGCCATTGCCGACGATTAAAGTCAATTGAAGCCTAATTTTGATACTGACGCTTAACGCCATTGCCGACGGCCTTCGGCAATTGAGCTTTTATAGCGCGTTTGATTGCTCGAGCCAAAATGCTACTCACGTTAGCCGGTTAGCTAGCTGTGTTGTTAGCACAGCACTGGATCGCACATCTTAGATCGTCGTCGCCATAAGAATCCATTCTATCCATTTCTTTCAATCGCCTGTATCTCCTATTCCTTGTCCCAGATGGCATTTTGGTCAAAACAGTGTTTCTTTGACGGCACAGATCTGACGATGTAGAGCTCTCCAGAGCTCCGGTTTGGATTCACATTGTAAACAAGGCCTGTCCAGCTCCGTGTAGCTTCCTAGGTTATGACTACTGCTCATGGACCGGAAATGGCGGCTTTTCAAAATAAGAGCTCAAATTAAAAAAATGCTGGCGTGAATTAGATCCTAATTTTTCAATAAATGCTAGCGGCCTAAGTGTTAACAGGAGTATGGGCACACAAAATGTGAGCTCGAGTGATAATTTGGCAGCACACACAAAACGCACCATGGGGAGCTGGAAATGCAATGCCTCTAGATTCCCGCCGGGCTAAGACTCAGAAGAAAAGTACATCTTTCTTTTCTTTTCATTTCTTAACTTAATAGTCCATGCAGTGAATGGTAAGTCTTATCTACCTGCATGGTTTGTAGGCTTAACATGTGAAGGTGATTTGCGTTATCTGTGTGTTTACAGTCCAGATCATGTTTTTGGTGAGGAATTGCAACGTCGAAGAGTCGGGCTTAACTCGTTACTGTAAGAACAACACTCACCCGTTTCTGTCAAACACGAGGGCTACATTTTTTTTCCTTTTCTTTTTTTCATACACTGCTGTTTTTTCTCCCATTCCTCAGGGGAATGTGCCAACGTTGGCATGTCAAACAGTCTGGGCTAAAAAAAAAACCTGGTCTCCAATGCATTTAGCGAGGTGTATAAAAGCGACCAGAAAAGCCTTTCTCTTGTGAAAGCCCTTGTTTGAGCTAGACGTAAAAGAACATTGACAAGGGTGTAGCGTCGTGCCAGCCACTGTGATCTCGTTCTGTGGAAATTTGAATAATTTCACTGGGGGCCCCGGTAGAAAGTGCCGGCTGACATTCCCTGAAAGAACGCACAAAAGACCCTCTAAAATGGAGAGAGAGCGCTGGCACACTTATACCTGATGCCTTTATGCTGCCGCTCTGATGAAAGACATCCACCCCACTGCCAACGGGGTAGCTTTTACCTGGAATGAATGCCTTCAAGGAGAGAGGCTCTACTTAGCTCCATGACACGCGGTAAAACTGTAGTAAAAAGCGTGATGTTCCGCTTGTTCACACAGGATTGGTATGTGGAATAATTTCCCAAATTGGTGTGCCTTGAGACGAGCCCAAGTGTGCCTTGGGCTTTTGTGTCAACCTCACATTATTATTGCAACACCATGTGTGCACTATAAAAAGCTCCTGAATTGACTATATCATGTAGTTTGTGTACAATCATTTTCAAATACAAATTACCACTTTCAAACCGATCTCATATCTCTCTTGTAGATGCGCTATTTCTGCTTTTTTGGGCATTAGTAAATAAAAATATACAGAGTCATAATGCATGTTATAGATGCCATTTTTTGCATGGATATGTCTACAGTCGAGCCTTGAGTTTTTTTTTGTGGCTTTCGCCTTTATTTTATATTATTTTTATGGAGGGACAGACAGGAGGCTGACAGGAAATGGGGAGAGAGATGGGGGGGAAGACATGCAGTAAAGGCTGTCGGGAACGGGAGTCGAACCCGCGGCACACTGCCAGACTGGATTACCAGCCAAGGTGCCTGGACCACTGAGCCATGGCCCAGGCCTGAGCCTTGAGTTTTTTACTTGCTTTTCGGCGTTCCATCTGCACAAAATGTTAAGAAAACCACAGGTCTAGGATATGATTTGAAATAATTTCAGACGTGCTGAAGAGAGCCTGAATCAAGCAAATACCATTTAAGGTATTGTCTTGATTGAGGAGGGCAGGAAACCAAGGTGATTGACCCTCACTTTGACCTCTTCTTCACGCCCATTCATCAGGGTGGCATCCGCGGGCTCCGCGCCAGGGCAAGGCGTTGTCTCTGGAGGCCCTGCACCACCGCTCTCCCACCAATGTGCTTCACAGCCAGAGTTGCCATGCCTGCTTGTTATAAGCCACTTTGGGCTTGCTTTTCTGTAAAGTTGCTCGTAAATATTGATAGTTGTTGTGGGTTGTGTTTTGTTATTGGGGGGGGGAGGGGGCTTGTTTCTAAAGTGCAAGTTGCTTATTTGGGCTTTAAAATGTTCCTTAAACCCAGTGGTTCTCAAACATTTTCAAGTCAAGGACCCCCAAATTAGTATGTATTTGATGATGGACACCACCAGATTTGTGTTGTTAAAATGTTCAAAATGTTTCACTTTTTTCCACGATTTTATTTTACTCGGCTAGATCGACTATTTTCAAATACCCGATGATCATGTGGCCTGTAGTCGCTTCTTTTTGGCCTCGTTTTCATAGACCTAGTTGGCAACACTGGTATAGGCACTTCTGCACAAAATGGCCGTTATGCCTTACCTATTGGTGTACGCTGTATACCTTTATAGTTCACGGAGATGGAGATGGACGTGCAGCTTTTATTTTTACCTCCAGTATCGCTCCTGTCTCTTGCTTCTTCTTGTCCTATTTTACAATCGCATCTCTCAGTCTACGGCAAGCCTGCTAATTCGACCACGAACCTGCCTGTGGTCTGTGGTGGTAGCCTTTAACAACATACCATTTGGGATCATCATCAGCACACGTAATTCTAAATCTTCTCACATCCGAGGTCAAACCCGCTTTGCTGCCGCATTCTTCTCAGTCTGCAAAAGGAAAAAAACCCTAAATCCTTCCTAAATCCAAAACATAAGCAATCATCAAGGAGAGCGGAACGTTTCCAGCAAAGTGCAAAGACGGCTGTTGCATCCATATTTCTATAAACTGCATTTACTTGTGTGTGCCAGCCGGCATAAATCATGTCCTCTGTGTCATTAATATACATGGCTGTCAATAGGAGACGCATGAACGGAAGAAATATGGTGCTTCTCAATAGGGACAGAGTTGAGAAAAAAAAATGCAATGCTGATGGAAAGAAAATAGAGTATTCTCCATAGAGGCTGGAGATGATGGCATCTAAATCTCTACTGCCCCCCAGTGGTGAGTGGACAGTATAGTTGGTGCCATCAGTTGGTGTAGTAGTATATTGTGGGGTGTGTTTGTGTGTGTGTGTGTGTGGCGTTAACCCAACCGCAGAAAAACACTGTAAAACGTGTCAGTGTTTCCCTGTAGCTGCCCTGTGTTGCATGTGGTAAATAAGCCCTCCTGTGTATGTGCCTGAGAATATGTTGTAGCACCTCGTCTTATTGCCTTACGAAACCACACATGTTTAACCCATTTTGAGACCTGAGGCCGATTACAAACGTTTTGAGTTAAAATTTTCGCTTTAAAATATACATATTCAAAGATTTGCACAAATTGTCACGATAGTGCGGCACAAAGTGACGCGCTATGAGCTGGAGAATATGGTTAATGTTGAAAAACTGTATTTTATCACACCGTGCTTGGTGTTTGGTAATTGCTGTTACTCTTAGTAATTTTGGCACTCTTACACACACACACACACACACACACACACACACACACACACACACACACACATCCAGGCCACACATAGTGTTGCCGTCGGGTAGAAACCTCATATCTCCATATTTCAACTGTTTAGAATTAGATAATGAAAATGAATGATCTACTTGGTCATACTACAGTGTCACAAAGACATTGTAAATAACAAAGAGCTTGTGACTAAATAATAACTACACTTGGCGGCGGTGGATCAGGGGTGGAGTGGCCCAGTTCGAACCCGGGCTCCCCCAGAGTTGGTGTCCAAGTATCTTGGTGCCTTGCGTGGTAATTCCTCCGCCATCGGTGTGTGAATGGGTGAATGTGATCTTCTATGTAAAGCGCCTTTCTGCTATATAAATTCACCATTTATACTTTATTGTAAACAGAACGTTTACAATAAATAAACAGAATGTTTTTGGACGTAAAAGCTTTCTACCCGACTGCGACGATATGTTGTCTGTGTCGTTCCACACAGACACACAGAGCATGTATTTGATAGAGGACCAGGTATTATTTAAATATTGTTTTATATAAGGAGGAAGAATTTCTTCAAAAAAGTGTACAGTATTTGTTAAAATGCAGTTTTTTCTTTTATGTGGACACGCCCACCAGTTCATTAAGTATGCCTGGTTTGCCTGATGGGTGGTGATCCACCTGAACTGAAGCCACGCACACAGCTGTTGTTGTATGATAAAGGGGGAGGGGTTAGGACAGGGGATGATATGTGTGATGTCACTGTATCACAGTTTTTTCATTGGCACTTTTGACTGCCAAGGTTTCAGCCTCCAGGAAGAAACCCTAAATTCAAAGGGAAGACATCATTGGACATAACAACCACACCAAGGGGTCTAATGAAGTACTGTCACCTCATAATAAACACATGACATAACAACCACACCAAGGGGTCTAATGAAGTACTGTCACCTCATAATAAACACATGACATAACAACCACACCAAGGTGTCTAATGAAGTACTGTCACCTCATAATAAACACATGACATATCAACCACACCAAGGGGTCTAATGAAGTACTGTCACCTCATAATAAACACATGACATTTCAACCACACCAAGGGGTCTAATGAAGTACTGTCACCTCATAATAAACACATGACATATCAACCACACCAAGGGGTCTAATGAAGTACTGTCACCTCATAATAAACACATGACATATCAACCACACCAAGGGGTCTAATGAAGTACTGTCACCTCATAATAAACACATGACATATCAACCACACCAAGGGGTCTAATGAAGTACTGTCACCTCATAATAAACACATGACATATCAACCACACCAAGGGGTCTAATGAAGTACTGTCACCTCATAATAAACACATGACATAACAACCACACCAAGGGGTCTAATGAAGTACTGTCACCTCATAATAAACACATGACATAACAACCACACCAAGGGGTCTAATGAAGTACTGTCACCTCATAATAAACACATGACATAACAACCACACCAAGGGGTCTAATGAAGTACTGTCACCTCATAATAAACACATGACATAACAACCACACCAAGGGGTCTAATGAAGTACTGTCACCTCATAATATACACATGAAAAACTGGGAAAAAATATAAAAATCACGGCACTCCATCTTTAACACGTTGACTGCCCTTAATTTGAAGACCAACGGGTGCTGGGTCGTTCTTTAGTTGTGGGTCGTTGAATAAAGCTTGTTTTGACCAAAAACTGGGAAAAGACTCCATTTGTCTAAATCTGATAACGTGGAGGCAGACGACAGGCGATATTTTCACTTCTGGTTCAGTTCCTGAACCAGAAGTGTCGGTTGCCAAGCAACCTAGAACCATTCATACGCGATCTAATGTAATCAATGAAAACACCGTTCTGACATCTGGAGGCGTTAGCGGTTTGATTTGGGATGACAACCAGGGGTACTGTCGATGTTCACCCCCAAAATGAATGAATTCATGGAGAGTTATTTTTCGTTTTATTTTTTTTTATATATTTTTTGTCGCATTCCTAAGCCAAGAATTTGATGACACAGTAACGAAAGCTGCCAATCTACAAGCTCGTAGATGAGCAATGTATTAAGGTTATGGGGGGGAAAGTCCTTTAGTTTGTTATGCAATTTACAATTCAGGCATTTAGCAGATGCTCTTAATCCTTACCGTAACATGCGTGCGTTCGTTTGTTGGTGCAAAGACATTTGCAAATCTGCATTTTTGTTTGAACGAATACATATGTTGGGCAAAAAAATGCAGAATTGCACGTATGGTGAGTTTGCACGGTTGACGTGGTGGGTGGGCTCGTGTCGATACGCCTGGAACCCACTGTTGTCCACATGGGGCGTCTATCCGTCACGACAGTAGGTGTGTATGTGACATGCATGCATGCATCAGTAGGTGTGTACAGTATGCATGCATGCATGCATGCTGTATGTATTTAACCCATTCTGGGCGGGAACCCCTTTTGGTGTTAGCATTATGTTTTGCTTTAGCTATTGAAAAATAGCAGATCTACAAGCTCATAGCGCGCCACTCGGTGGCGCGCTATGAGCTTGTAGATCTGCTATTTTTGAAAAATCGAAGAACGACTGACACAGAAACAGCTTTTTCAGAAAACTGTCAGGATGTAGAAGACATTTTTAGAATCTGATCTCAGGTCAAAATGTGTTAAGGAATAGACGGGCGCCAGCACCAACAGGGTGGTGGCATCAGTCCACAGTGACAGTGATGAACGGTCTGTGCACCTAGAAGCCACGCTGCCTCTCCTTGGAGACTGACAGCTGCTCCGTATTAATGGCGGCAGACACACAAAGACTGGTGCACGCAGGCGTTCACCGAGTAGCGCGCGCGTGCGTGCGCACACACACACACACACACACACACACACACACGCGCTCAGTCGCAAATAACCTTTTTTTTGTGCTATCCTGCCACCAGGAGAGACAGACAGCCTTGCTCATATTGTTGTGCCTGTAATGACATGCCCAAAAGGCACCAGTCGTTTTATCTGTCTGTTGGTTCGTATAAATATTGAACCAATGAATAAAGTATTAACTAGTAGAGCTTGGCTAAATAACTACATTTCCGACATACAATGTTTCCACCTAACAGTGGCAATACCGTTGCTGTCGGGCAGAAACCTCATCTCCATTTATTTTTTTTACTTTTAATGTGTTTTCTTTTAGTTTTTTGTAAACTAATGTCCTATTTGATCATACTGCAACGTCACACACATCAAAAGTAGCAGATCCACAAGCTGGAAACCTGGCACGAAGCGACGCATTTTAAGCTTGTAGATTTCTTTTTTTTTTTTTTTTTTTATCCTGGAAGGTTTCTGTGTTTTCCACCCGGCAGAGACAATATGGTGGTTTCACGCATGTGTTACGGAACTAATCAGCCATGTAACACAAAACAAAAAATGTGCTTTAGGACACGAATCAACGTTTTTTTTTAATCCTTGTTGTTTTTCCTGGTGTTGATTACATCCTCGTGTATTGTGTGTAATATACCTCCTCAGCTCAGACCGAACAGCTTGTACAATTACCTTATGGTGGCAACGAGCACTTTAAGCTACTCTTCCTACATCTGTTTGCTATGTGTCACCTCCCATCTTGTCACACTCTGATGTTGAGACAGAGAGGGGGCGCTTTTGGATGTGACACAAGAGCACAACGCATCTGATGTCACTCTGATAGTGATCCAAGTCCTTGATGTTGACACACACACACACACACACACACACACACACACACACACACGGCGCTCATCCAGATCGCTGCTACAGATTAGCTGAGATTATAAACAAACAGAGGATTAATTCTGTGTGCTCTCATCTACTCTCCACTGAGCTAGCCGGGGTAATTACCAACAGACTAGATTGTTAGTGTAATCACCTCAGCGGCTGCCTGCCTGCCTGCACACTTTTACAGGAAGCACCTTCATGCTCCTCTTGGCACGAGGTGGAAGATCTCCTCGGCTGATAGGGAGGAAAAAAAGACAACTGCAGAAGTTGTTTAACTCGTTAAGACCAGAGGCCGATTCTACAAAATGTCTTCTAAATCCTAGCAGGTTGCTGCTCAAAAATGTTCATGTCAAGGACCCCCACAATTATATGTACTTGGCCGGAGACCACCATGTCAAAGTATTTTGTTCCAGCCAGGGCCCCTCAGAAGCAATGTAATTTGTAATTACTGCAATTACATACATTACATGTTTGTAATTCAAACATTACAAATGCTCGCTTTAAATACAATTTTCACGATCTTTCAAAGATAGCAGATCCACCACAAGCACATTGCTCCCGTGCTTTTGAGCTTCTGCTAAATCTGCTATTTTTGAATAGCAAAAGTAAAATAATGGTTTAAGTGGCTTCAATTATTGTGATGCTACTTTTAAACTAAAATAAGACGGATGCTTTCCCATACACTGAACTGATTTGGCTATCATTACATTATTTTGAAATGTTTGAGTGGAGTTGATGGTGACAGCACGTTACATTGCTGGTTCTGAACGCTTCCGTTGTCCTTGCATCTCTTGTGGACTGAGGAGCCACGACTCGGTCAGACAGGTTGCTTTCACACCTGGCCAATGAACGCTAGACCTTGAAGCCAGGGCTGTAATTGAATTGGAATTCTATGAATATATTATTTGAATTCGGAATTTAGCCTCGAGGGTCACGCTAATTGAAGCGTGTGACGGTGATAAGGTCACATCTGTCCTGCTAGTAAACCGTCTCTATCGGGTGGAAACCTCATTATGTCCACAACTGTTGCTTTTCAGCATTCAAATAAAAAAAACAGCTAAAGCAGCAGATCTACAAGCTCAAAAGTGCCGCATTACGCTGGGTGTTGAGCTTGTGGATCTACTTATTTTAATGCCTTTGTGCGACGCTGTAGTATGATCAAGTAGAGCCGTAATTTACGAAAAAAACACAAAAAAGTTAGAATATGGAAATTAAGAGGATTCTGCCCGGCAACAACGCAACTGTGGACAACGCAGTGCCGAGGGGACAGCAGTGTGTCTCATGTGTCCCAGCGTCCTGTCCTGTCATTGAGCTCCTCCTCTCTGTCCGTCCTCAGGTGGAAGCCATCCTGGTCAACATTTTCGGGGGCATCGTCAACTGTGCCATCATCGCCAACGGCATCACCAAGGCCTGCCGCGAGCTGGAGCTCAAGGTGCCACTGATAGTCAGGCTGGAAGGTGAGTGAAATGGTGCCGTGTCTTTTTGATTAATTGATTGATTGGATACTTTTTGAGTGGTGCAACCACTCCAAGGAACAGCTTTGTCCGTGTTCAACCGTGTGTTCACGCGTGTGTTCATGTTTGTGTGTTTGTGTGTGACTATGAGCATCAGTACCAAAAGTGGCGCTGTTGTGCCAGAAACAGAGAGAGAGAGATAGTGCTGCACTGTTGCCTGCTAATGAGAGAGGGGGGGGGGGGGGTCTGGGGACCCCCAGGGGTCCTTGAGGGAGTCCCAGGGGGTCCCCAGCTAAATGATAGTTTGGAATCAAACTGGCCCTTATGGGTCTGTAACTCTGAGAGTGTACAAATGGAACCATTTGTACACTCTCAGAGTTAAATTAACATTGATTTTACAAATTGGGGTCTCAGAGATAGAAATGCCATTAAATGGGTTGTCCGTAGCCTATTGCATATCAAACTGAGGGTCCTTGAAATTAAAATGATTGAGAATCACTGCTAGAGCCGTAAAAATCTTCTCTTATGGGGGACCCTGGAATATATTTTCAAATGGGGGTCCGCAGGCTAATTGGTGTCAATTTGGGGGTCCTTGACATGAAAAAGTTTGGGACAAACCACTGCTGTAGAGCCTTCGTCCTATACTCCTCTCCCCCAACATTCCCTGCTGACAGGGGTGTCGCCACAGCCCAGAGGAGTACAGTCGTTCAATGATCAATACTAGACCTTACCCGTTCTGAATATATGAACACCAAATGATGTACAGTGTGGGTGATGTGTAATAAATCACATTAGTGATTGGGAGGGAATTGTCCTGTCTCGCTATAGCGCACGTAGGCTACGCTATCGCAAACATAGCGGATGTATCCCCCAAAAAGCATGTTTTTGCAATATACGTTGTAAGATTCGGAGATCATGTGTACCGATGTTTGTGAGTTTTGCACAAAAGCTGTAGGTGGAAGAGCAAAAAGTGTGTTTTGAAGAAAAGTCAAAATGGCGGAAAATCTATCCTGACGCAAATGGGCGTGGCCTATATGGGGAAGTGCGGCATGAACCAAGGAATCCTGGGAAAGCTACATTTTTATTTTACGACCTATGGTTCAAGAGTTAAAAGGTGAAATTAAAGTGGGCTGTTATAGCGCCACCATGAGGCCAACTGATTATGCATTACATTAATTTTAATAATTATTATGAACCTCCCCTCCAAGTGTTGTAACTGTAGCTCCGACGGTTTCTGAGAGAAAAATACTTGAGTTTTTGCATTTTCCCATGTAAGTCGATGGGAATTTTTTATTCACTAATAAATTAATTATGAATTAATAATTTGTTAAATTGAAAAAAGGGCTTTGTTAACACCGCAGTAATATTCTGGTCAATGCCTGTGTGAAAAGTTGGAGTGATTGGTGCAGCCAGTGAGGAGCTACGACAGTGTTTCAGACATTCTGACATTGAGTGAATTATAGTATGATGATAGTATGATGATGTTAGCCCCCCTCCCCACGCCCACCCCAAAGCCAATAGATGCACGGTGAAATCCTCAGTGTTATTGTAACTCCGGGAGTGTACAAAATGGAAACCAAACGGACCCTTTGGTTTATTTGGTCTAACACAGGAGGATAGTGCAGTGAACAAAATCTATTATCGTTATTATCTCGCTCATAATGCTTGACAAAACGTTGGAGGGCAGAATTTGCTGAAGACACATTACCTTAATTGGGCCCTTAGCAGCACTCCACCCCCCCAAATTAAATGCCTTAATTAAAAGAGCACATCATGTGAGCGCTGGCTGTAGTATTTAATGTAGCACACATATCTGTCCAGCTTTAAAGGCCTGCAGAAGGGCTGTGTTGTTAGTGCAGCTGGGTCCCAGTGGTCGATCCGTCTTCATTGTGGCCCCCGTACCGGCGCATGGCAGTGGTTCCCAAAGTGAGGTCCGGGACCCCTAGGGGTCCTTGAGAGAGTTCCAGGGGGTCCCCAGCTAAATGATACCAAATGGACCCTTATGGGTCTGTAACTCAGAGAGTTACACTGGGGTCCCAGAGATAGAAATGCCATTACATGGACCACCATATAGCCTAATTCAGGTCAAACCCGGGGTTCTTGAAAATCACTGCTAGACCCGTAGAAATCTTCTCTTATGGGCATATATTTTCTAATGGGGGTCCGCGGGCTAATTAGTGTAAATTTGGGGGTCCTTGACTTGAAAAGGTTTGGGAACCACTACCATACAATACCGCACCGCACCGTACCGCACCGTACCGCACCGCACTGTACCGTACCGCACCGCACCGTACCGCACCGCACCGCACCGTAACGCACCGCACCACACCACACCACACCGTACCGCACCGCACCGCAGCGTGTCCCAGTACGGCGAGGAGAGGGCATTCCTCACACATGTCACGCTCCTCGCTCTGGCGCCCGTCGTTAGCGCCAGCCAGCATAACAATACAGACAGGGCTGATTGGCCTCACCTCCCTCACCTGTGTATGCTAATAAAGCTGAGTCTACGCTGTGTTGTGTGTGTGTGTGTGTGTGTGTGTGTGTGTGTGTGTGTGTGTGTGTGTGTGTGTGTGTGTGTGTGTGTGTGTGTGTGTGTGTGTGTGTGTGTGTGTGTGTGTGTGTGTGTGTGTGTGTGTGTGTGTGTGTGTGTGTGTGTGTGTGCAGTCTGTGTGCATGCATGCCTGTGTGTTTGGTGCCGTGGTCTCCCCCGGAGGCACGGGGCCAGCTGGTGGTTAGGTTAATTGTCAGGAACCTGCTGAGTGGCGTGTCCTAAGAAGGGAGCAGAGGAACGCCTGTGTGTTAGCCCCTCAGCGTTACACACGCGCGCACACACACACCTCCAACACGTTTGTAGGTCAGGCTGTGCTGTGTTTATAATAGTACTGAACTGTGACCAGTTGCTCTCACATTACACTGACGTGTAGTAAAATAACCCTGCTCCTCTCCAACGTATGACTGATACTAGCTAGGTTGCTAGGAGACGGACACAGCCGGAAATGCACCGGAAACCCTGACATTTTTGCCTGCCGTTCGCCTCCACGTTATCAGATTTTTGAAAAACACATTTACCTCGGATCCTTTTCCCAGATCGCGTTTTTTTTGGTCCAAACAAGCTATTTTCAACGGCCCATAACCAAAGTGGCAGGGGAGAACAGCTGGTGGAATAAATCTGGCAGTAAATGAGTGAATTCATCCATGTGTTAGTTGGATGAGACTTTACCAAAGAAAAAATGTTAAAACCAGCACGGATCATTTTGCCATGTCTGGTAATAAACACAGCCTGCTAATTGGCCGCCACACACTTGGTCTGAGCAGCCCCGCCCAGTTTCAATGCTCTGCTCCAATAACCCATTAAGACCCGAGACCAGATTCTACAAATGAATGTCTTCTAAATCACTTTTCTGAAAAACCTATGTTTCTATATCAGTGGTCCTCAAACTATTTCATGTCAAGGACCCCCCCCAGAATTATCTGTATTTGGATGCAGAACCCCATCTGAAAATTATTTGAGTTAAAAAAAACCTATATATTCAAAGATGTGCACACGTTTTCACGATTTTTCAAAAATAGATGTACAAGTTCGTAGCGCGGCACTCATTTTAGCAGTGAGCCCAGTGTCTCTGATGTCATGGACACTGGGCTTCTTTCCTGGACTATAATTCCCATAATGCTTTGGTGCACTGCTCCTCCTTGTGGATAGGGGAAGGGCTGTCTTACTGAGACAACATGTAGACAACAAAGTAAGTGAGCCCAGTATCCATGACATCAGAGACACTGGGCTCACTGCTAAAATCTAAAATATCTACTAAAACCACATATTACACACATACAGACCCCCAGGAAAATGTTCTAAATCTTCTAAACGTCATTAACATGTATTTTTGTAAAAAGGGTGACACAGATGCGTTCCGGGTCTTAGCGGGATAAGGCTGTGAGCCCAGAAGGTTACGGCCGCTGACTGCTCTGACCCGTTTCCTCCCCGGTTCGAGTCTAATCCGGGCTTTAGCAGCAGGTCATTACACACGGAGGGGGTTCAGGCTCCAGATTGCTGCAGAATCAATCAGCTAAGCAAAGCCAAACTGACCACAGGGCGCTGGGAATGGCCCGGGATCAGAGCGGATTAGCCGGCACACTTTTTAATTGGGGAGGCTTTTATTTATTTTTATTTGTACTTAAGGAGGCCTGGTTGAGTACACTTGGGAGAAGGCTGTGTATTCCTGCAGACAGAGGGGTGTGGGGGTCGATTCGGGAGTGGGCTGAATGCCGAGGGTTGTGTTAAATGGTGACCGGTGCTGTGTGTTGTTACAGATCGTAATCGCAAGCACTGATACAATTACAGTTGGGCGTTGTGGGGTCAGAAACCTCTTAACTCCGTATTTGTAACTATAGTTTTTTTTTCTCCACCGTAAATTAACGCCCTACTTGATCATACTACAGCAGCACACACAAGCATCAAAAATAGCAGATGTAAAAGCTTGACTTTATCGCCGCGTTTCAAGCTTGTAGATCAGGGTTTTTTTATCCTGAAAGCTAACCCATTCAGGCCTGACGTCGAAATTTTAAAAAAAAAGTTTTCTAAATCATAACAATTTTCTGAAAGATTTGAGGCACATTTTAACGATTTTTCAAAAATAGCAGACCTACAAGTTCATAGCGCGCCACTCGGTGGCGCGCTATGAGCTTGTAGATCTGCTATTTTTCAATAGCTAAATTATAACATAATGTATGTAACCAACAAAAGAGGTTCCCGCTCAAAATGGGTTAACCGTCTGAGACGAATTACAATGTAGGCATTTAGCAGACACTCGTGTGTCCAGAGCGGCTTACAATAAGCAAGTAAAACACACGCATAGAACGCTGACCAAGAGCCTATAGCATTGATCGGTCTAAACAATAATATACCATCAAGTCTCATTGAAACTATAGGATACCAGGTAAACGATGAACCTGATGATGATCTGTTGGATACATGAGTGACAATGTCGTCACTTTTGTTGATTAATCACAAATCCATGTTTCTTGCTGTAACACTGCGACAGACAGACAGACACCAGGCCGTGTTGGGAGACAGGTGCACGAATGTTCGGGCGCGGGCGCACACACACACACATGCATGCACGCACGCACGCACGCACACGCACACAGACCTGTACTGTCCAGAATAGCAGTTTAGTGAGGACAGAGATACAGTAACTAAGCAACTACTGCCCCCTTTGGCCACAGTGTGAATATAGATGCAAACATCAGTGTGGCTGCCCTGCCACTATGGAGGAAAGTGCTCTTAAATAGACCTGGTCTGGAGAGAAGGGTGGCTGCCTTCCATAGCTTATTGATTTGCAAGGCCCATTCCACTACTGTCTGTCAAGCAGGGGACAGCTGGGTTAAGGACAATTTGGCAATTTTCCCTCGTAATTAAGAAAAGGACAGTGGATCCTGCAGAAGGGGTGAGATGGCTCCCTCAGTCCTGACAAGGTCCTTATGGCTTAAATAGAGTCATGTACTGCAGACACGCACACAAACACACACGCACACACATACAGTACCTGTACAAAGAAGTCCAACGCGCTTCAGCCAGTTCAAGGTAGGAGGGTTCGGTGCCCAACAAGGACAAGTTGAATCAGAAAGAATAATACCTGGGCACTTCAGAAGAGACTATGAGTCAAAAGAGTTTCTGTTTGACTCTTGAGGAAGACGCAAGTGGAAACGTCAGTCCACCCCTGCAAAATAATGCACAATGGCCTGCAGACCAGTCAAGTGCTCTAGTGCCAAGGTACTGTTTTCTGACACCACAGACACACCTGAAAGCACAGGCCTTTCAAACAGTGGAATTATATACACTGCAGAAGACAGACATGCATCACATACTTTCGCTCAACCCCTTTTAATCATCAGTCTCTTACTAGGCTTTGACATAAGTGTTTCATAATACAGCTACTAATACCTTTTTGCCACCTTATTTCTTGGCTTTCTGCAAAGAAAACCAATAACTGATATCGGGCTAATGTAGATGATTATACATTTCAAGCCGCACTCAACATCATTTGGTGGGTAATGAATTATTAACCAATACTTAATTTCAATAAATCCTCAGAGGTATTTGAGTCTTTGATTGATTCATCTACGGTATGTGGGAATGTGTCGATGTGGATAAGAGCGCAGGCTGAAAGCTTAAAGGAGCATTCAGTGATTTGTGTGATTTGGAAAACCACCCAGTCCGCCCCGGTAACAAAATGTGCACATGCACGCTCTACAGTGGGGGGAAGTGCAACAGGCCAACAGCATGTGCACCAAGGCCCGCCCCCACTCGATCATGATTGGAGGAAGGCCCCTCTCATCCTGATTGGAAAACTGAAACTAGGGTTTTTTGACCCCAGGGGCTCACTGGGGACAGGGAGGAACTCCTTATATGGTCAGCACACTCTATAGTAGGGAGTATTATCCAGAAAAAAAGGAAAAATACGTGATATTTGAATTAAGTCAAATCACTGAATATACCTTTAAATTGTACTTGATGTATTGACATACGGACACATCTTACGCATGCTGAGTTGCCGGTGCCCACTGCCCAGTATCTGTTCTGTTTAGTGTAGCACAGCCTCTCCAGTGAACCAACATGCACACTGCCCACTGCCCACTGCCCAGTATCTGTTCTGTTTAGTGTAGCACAGCCTCTCCAATGAACCAACATGCACACAATGGCAGCTGGAACACAACTTTAATTAGTAGTATAGGCAACACACACCTGTGTTTACACTTCTATTTAATAGAAGGACTCCATCATCAAAGTTCAATTCGGGCAATATCTGTATTCTGAAGCAGTGATGGAAGAAGTACTCACATCTTTTACTATCAAGTATCAATACCACAATGTTAAAAAATACAGTATTGAAAATTGGTAATACTCCAGTAAAGTGAATACAAAATAACTCAAAATTGTACTCTATTAAATGTACTTACTTCCCCCACTGCTTTGAATATCTAGAGACCATTTTCTTTACATTTTGTATCCTCTATCTCAGGGGTTCTCAACGTTTTTGGCCGGGGACCCCCGGAAATGCTTTGGCAATGTCTCGGGACCCCCGCCCCGCCCCCTCCCGACCCCCAATATAAATTGACTGCTACAATAACCTTAAACCATTTTGGGCGGGAACCCCTTTTGGTGTTTTAAGCATTGTTATAATTTAGCTATTTAAAAATAGCAGATCTACAAGCTCATAGCGCGCCACCGAGTGGCGCGCTACGAGCTTGTAGGTCTGCTATTTTTGAAAAATCGTGAAAAACAATTGAAAAAATAAATCTTTTTTTTTTTTTTTTTTTTTTTTAATAATTTGGGGACCCCCTAAAATAATTTGGCGACCCCCCGAGGGGTCGCGACCCACGGGTTGAGAACCCCTGCTCTATCTCAGTGGTTCCCAAACTTGTTCACGTCAAGGACCCCCAAATTGACACTAATTAGCCCCAATTTGAAGAGCTATGCCAGGGACCCTCATAAGAGCAGATTTGTATAGCTCTAGCAGTGATTCTCAACCAATTTATTTTCAAGGACCACCAGTGTGACATGCATTAGACCAGGGGTTCTCAACCCGTGGGTCGCGACCCCTCGGGGGGTCGCCAAATTATTTTAGGGGGTCCCCAAATTATTAAAAAAAAAAAAGGATTTTTTTTTTTTAAATTAAAAAAAAAAAAAAATTTAACTATTTTTCAATAGCTAAACTATAACAATGCTTAAAACACCAAAAGGGGTTCCCGCCCAAAATGGTTTAAGGTTATTGTAGCAGTCAATTTATATTGGGGGTCGGGAGGGGGCGGGGCGGGGGTCCCGAGACATTGCCAAAGCATTTCCGGGGGTCCCCGGCCAAAAACGTTGAGAACCCCTGCATTAGACTACGGGCCCCCATTTAATGGCATTTATATATCTCTGGGACCCCAATTTATATTGTAAAATCAATGTTAATTCAACTCAGACCCCATAATGGTCCATTTGGTTCCAAACTATCATTTAGCAGGGGGACCCCCTGGAACTCCCTCAAGGACCCCTAGGGGTCCGCGGACCCCACTTTGAGAACAACTGTTCTATCTCACGTATGGCCAGTGGGGGGAAGAATAATATGCATGGATGGACTCCCCCTTTTACACATTTCAAGTTAGGGGTCTTCCTCCACTGGTCGAGGCTGGTGGTTCTCAAAGCAGGGACCCCCAGGGGTCCTTGAGGCACTTTCAGGGGGTCCCCAGCAAAAGTAGCTAATAAAGCAATAAAAAAGTAGGCCTACTACCATATCATCTCTGTCGGGTAGAAACCTCATACTGTATGTCCAAAACTATTCATTTTCAGGATTCAAATTCTAGAACAGCAAAATGCATTGCTTCACACAGCACTTCAACCTTGCAGATCTATTTTTATGCGATTATGATGCTGTAATGTCTACTAGTGTGATCAAGTAGGGCAAAAAAACACAAAAAGTTAAAAATATGGAGGTAAGAGAATATTATAGGCTGTGATGCAGTCTGACAGTGTCACTACCTCAACTCTACCCCCCCCCCCCCCTTTCCTGTCAAATCTCCACTGTACTATCGATAAAGCCAGCGCAAATGATTAAATAATATGATAAATGATAAACTTAGCATAAAACATTGTAACAACACAAGAAACCCTTGTACAGGGGGGTCCCTGTACCTGTAGAAACCCTTGTACAGGGGGGTCCCTGTACCTGTAGAAAGACTTGTACAGGGGGGTCCCTGGCACAAGAATAGTTTTCAAATTCGGGTCCGCAGGGCCAAATACATACTGTACAGCAATTTGGGACGTCCTTGTTCATGAATAATATGTTTGAGAGCCTCCTAGGCTGTGAATAGAGCTCTGGCAGCACCTAGTGGCTGCTGGTGAACACACACACCCCACACACACACACACACACACACACACACACACACACACACACACACACACACACACACACACACACACACCCCTGGTGTGGGCTGTATCCATCCCATGCGGACGGGCAGTGTGTGTGTGTGACTTGCCTCTTCTGTTGAGAGAAAAGCCATCAGTGCTCCCTACTGCTCATAGTGGAACTGCACCCAGCCTGTCCGCACACAGAGAGGCCTATGCACGCACACACACACACACACACACACACACACACACACACACACACACACACACACACAGGTTTGCATTACTATACTTGTGAGGACGTTAACATTTTTTAGGATGATGATTTTATGAATGCAGACATTCTTAATTTTCTTTTTGCCATTTGGAACTGTAAGACTAGAGCCGAACAATAGCCAGACACAAGATCACAACTGTGGGCTTGTAGATGAGCTATATTTCAGTGCACATAACTAACGTGTACATCATTATTTATTTTAACTCTTAATTCCAAACCCTAAGTCTAACCTCTGAATCTCTAACTCTAAACCTATAACTCCTACCTGAATCTCCACCATAAATCAACTGTTTTTCTCGTGAGGACCATGAAAGCGGTCCTATTCTTCTAATGACTACTATACTTGTGGGGACAAGATGCAACCTCTCACTGTGCGGTGCACATACTGATACTGTACCACTCAGAGGTACACAGTGGTGGAAAAAGTACTCCATTTCTTTACTTAAGTAAAGTATCACTACTGCAATGTAGAAACACTCATACAATTCTGGTAATCAAAACTTACTTGAGTAAAAGTACATTTTATACATAATCCATGAAAGAATATTTTGAAAATAGCAGATATACAAGCTCACAACGCACGCTGTGAGCTTGTAAAATATAGATTGGCTATTTTCAAATAGCTAAAGTTTAAATGGTTAATGTACGTATGTTTCCTAATAATAATTCAAATCCACAAAGTAACTATTAACTAAAGTTAAAAAGTACAATATTTGCCTCTGAGATGTAGTGACAGAGTATTGGAAATTGGAAATACCCCAGTAACTCCAAGTACATGTACTTATTACTTTCCACCCCTGGAGGAGGTACGCACATACTGCTGCTGCAGCTGCTCATGAATATTTATGAAGTTTACAAAAAAAATTGTAAAAGTGCAAAATGGTATTTATTTCCTCCCATTGCCATATGCAGTCTCCATACAGTAGGTGTATTTAATTTAACCCATTTTGACCTGAGATCAGATTCAAAAAATGTTTTCTACATCCTGACAGTTTTCTGAAAAAGCTATGTTTCTATGTCAGTCGTTCTTCGATTTAAAAAAAATAGCAGACCTACAAGCTCGTAGCGCGCCACTCGGTGGTGCGCTATGAGCTTGTAGATCTGCTATTTTTCAATAGCTAAAGCATAATATAATGCTAACACCAAAAGGGGTTCCCGCCCAAAATGGGTTAAAACAAAAACAAAAAAATCTTGCATTATGTATTTGCAGTGGATCATGGTGGCTCTTTACCATTGTGTTCTATGCTATATACGTTTCTTTATCTTATCTTCTTGTCTCTTTTCCCAGTGTTTCCCTTATAAGGATATGATGATGGCAGGATTTGTCAAACCCAATGAAGTGGATAGGTCAGCCTATTGAACATAAGATCCCACACACATGCACACGTACACACGCACACGCGCACAGTGAGTGAAAGCGTTGCCCTTTGAGAATATGGATTTGTCCGGGAGGGTGGGGTGTTGGGTGGGGGTGGGTAGGGGGGGCTGGAAGGCGGGAGAATATGCTGTGCCGTTTGATTAGAAAATGACTGTGGACACTCTATCCCCTGTTTATATATCGGAACAAGGTCTCTTCCTTCTCCTATTCTAATTAATTTCGTTGCACAATTGATTGTTTGCAGCGCGCGGGGGCCCCTAGAAATCTGTTTGGAATGATTTATCTGGCTGGACAAAAGCGATGAAATATTAGGCGTTAAGTGGCAGTGGTAATAGAATTCCTCATGAAAGGCCTATTGATTAGGGTGTCCGGACCTCGGGAGAATTCGCATATCATGCAGTCTTAATTACACGCCAGCCAAGAGAGGTAAGGTCGAGCCTTGAGCACGTGTGTGCGCACGACACGTACACAACGAGCACACACGAATGACAAGCCACCACTTGTACACCTAGAATGTCTTCTTTGCTGTCGGGCGCAGAAACCGTATGTCCGAAACTGTTACTTCTGAGGAAAATGGGTACAAAGATAGTGTTAGTCTATGCCAGGGCTCTTCAACAGGGGATCCTCGGC